>NC_142008.1:98227790-98595887 GCF_049901715.1 Pseudonaja textilis
TTTCAACCACACCTTCACCAATCATTTGATTATTTTAGAAATGTGCTTGTGTGCCATGGGTCCTGGTTCCTTTCAGCACATTGAGGGCAGTATGGTGGTACTGAAATAAGATCAACGTAGTTGTCTTGTTAGATTGTAATATGCAACAAGGAAGAAGCTGTTAACTTGTTCTTCACCTGAGAAAGAAAGCATCTTGGATTGACTCAAACGGATCAGTTCTCCTTGAAGATGGAGGAGAATGAGAAGCTACCAGAAAAAAATGGAAGAGAAGCCTGCTCCTAGTAAGCCTCTCTCAATAAAACTGCCTTCTGAACATAAAATAAGAGATGGATGGAGCAATTGCAAGTTGTGTAAGAGAAAATGCCACATTCAACTAGTAATCCTATATTTCAAATGCTCACTTAGAAATAAACTTGTTCCCACCTCCCATTGCTTTGGCTGCCATGAAACATTGAGTTATTAATGATAAAAGAAAACAGGAATGTCCAATGTTACATATGCTGATTAATAAGGGAAGGATAATGTTGATTTTTATTTGCCAACCATAGCAATTCCTTTTTTTCTAACAGAAAAAATATTTTCTTATTAGGTAATATATAGGCTTCTTTCATTGTTGCTTCATCAGGATACCACACCACAGATGTATCAGATCAGATGATGCAGCTAAAAACCCTTGGGCACCCCATTTTTTACTGTAGTTGACATATGATGCAATACATGGAACAAGACTGAGAATGATCTGTTTAACCACTATACCAAATTTTCATATGTTCTTAGTAGAAAGCCTAGGACGTATTGTGCTATTTTATTTTAAAAGGAACTGAGTTAAAGGAAGACATAATTATGTGTACAACCAAACAGAGAAAGTAGAAAAAGACAAATTTTCTCTCTTTTAAGTACTAGAACCATAAATTGGTTTAACTGAATGGTGCAAGAATAAGAGTACACATAGATAATATATTTAATTCACTTCTACAGAATACGATAATGTATTTATCTAAGCAACAGTGAAACTATCTATAGTGGCTTTGAAAACAATTTGGAATAGTTTTAGCTGGCACAGAATGCAGCTGCCTAGGTGTAATTAATTAGTGCACAATACGATCTCTAATATCATTTCTCCTCTCTTTGTGATGGCACAAAACAATGCTGGGGACAGTTCCTATTATTAACCCAATTAGATGTACTGCAAGCAATGATTTACATGTTGTGCTAAATCAAGATTTTAGCTTTGTATCGAAATCCTTATACGTACTTCTGTAAGATACTTGGGCAATTTTTACATAGTAGGAATTTCCAGTAATTTCATGAGAATTCTCTTACTATTTTAGGACTGAGAGAGCAATTGAAGCAGGGAAGGTTGACCTGTGACCAGAGGGTATGGTTTATGCCCATTTGATACATCAAAGAAGCATCAATGATCACATCCAGAATAGTTCTCATGATCTTATCGCCATAAAATGGGTGGTGAAATATTATAGATTTAAAAATGGTATTGGGAAAACCTGGGATAAACAGGGAAGTGGGATGGCAACATGAGAAAGACAAGACGCACCAACCCTGTAAAATAAAAAATGGAATAGAGGTGTTAACGAATTATGGGGCCCCTCTAAACTGCAAATAGAGAAAGGATGAAAAGTCATTTCATCACTGTTGAGTTGAAGTATTACCCAGCCCTCCTAGAGTTGGTGCAAAACAAAGGCATCATAAAAATAGCTATCTTCCTTGCCAATATTTACCTTGGATTTGTTATATCTCTTTCAATTATCTGAGTACAGGTAATCCTTGACTCACAACAGTTCATTTAGTGACTGTTCAAAATTACAATGGCACCAAAAAATGTTACTTATGACCAGGGGTGGGATTCAAATTTTGTAACAACTGGTTCTGTGGGGTGTGGCTTAGTTGGTGGGTGTGGCTTGGTGGTCATGTTATTGGTTGGGCATGGCCAACTCAATATCACTCACATTGAGGCACCTATCTCCTCGCCTGGCATCTCATGACTATGGGGATGCTGCAATGTGTGGAAAATGGTCATAAGTCACGTTTTTCAGTGCCACTGTAACTTTGAATGGTCACTCCACATAAGCAAAGTACCAGCAAAGAAGGGGAAATGAACTCCAGAGACGCTCCTGAGACAGGAAGTCTAGTCCTACCAAGAATGTAATTAGGGTTAATGGAGAAGCAGTTTGTGTAAGCAACACCAGAATGTTTCCTTCCTGCCTTCCTTACAGGATTAGGCCAGTAATTTTTTTCTGACAACCGGTTCTCCGAACTGCTTAGAATGTTAACAACTGGTTCTAGTGAATAGATGTGAAGTGGTAGCATCCCACCCCTGCTTATGACTGTTTTTCACAGTTACGACCTTTGCAGCATCCCCATGCTCCTGGGATTAAAATTCAGATGCTTGGCAACTGGTTCATACTTATGACCGTTGTTGTGCCCCAGGGCCATGTGGTCACCATTTGAGATCTTCTGACAAGCAAAGCCAATGGGGAAGCCAGATTCATTTAACATCCATGTTACTAACTTATCAACTCGAGTGATTCACTTAACAATTGTGGTAAAACTCAATTTTGTCTTAACAACAGACATCTTGCTTAACAACAGAAATGTTGGACCCAGTTGTGGTTATAAAAGGAGGACTACCTGCATTGTCCATATTCATTGTAAGCATGATAGGGTTAACATATAGTAAGCAGGGGATCTTCTTCCCAGTTTTGAAAGCTGTTAGGCACATTTGGACATAAATTGGAAAGTAGTTAAGTTTACCCAGAATCACATGATTAATGTTATGGCATAATCTCAAATTGAAATAGCGAGAAAACATTTTCCTGAAAATTCTGGGATAAGTAGGGGTTTGATACTCTGAACCTTGAATTGTAACAGCTATGTTAAAGATTTTCGGAGCTTATAAGAGTTATACATACCTGTGAAATATACTGTAGTTTCCAGTAGTTTCCATCTTGAAACATACATTGTCTTGCTCAATAAATATAAAAAATATATGGGATATCAGAATTCTTATGCTAGCATTGAAAAAAATGTAAAGGCTTTCCAATTTTCAACATTTGGTTATGTCTCCCTATGACTATTTTCTGGCTGCAAGTCAACATATTATATCTAGCTGCAAGATACATATCAACAAAATATAATTGGGGGGGGGGATGTAGCAATTAAGAATGTAAATGTGATGTTAATTCCGGGACAGAAATAACCATACAAAAGAGGGGGCCAGAGCTTTCCGTGATTGAATAGTTAATTAGATCCTGTAAAGTCACTTAAATAAAACAGTAGATACCAATTTCCTGTAAGGTTGTCTGTTTTGTTTTTTGCAGCAAAACAAAGAGTTTTGAGGCACATTGAAGTCTAAGGCATGTATTTTCACTTTAATGGCTAATATCACTCTATGTATCTGATGAGGCAGATTATGGTGCATGAAAACATATGCTGTACTAATCTTGGTAAGCTTTAAGGTACACAGGAATCTGATGTCTTTAATACCATGGCTCCATTCCTAAATTCACAGAGTATCCCACTAATTTAGCAGTCTGCTTCTGGATAAATATGCATAAGATTACATTAGAACACATTAAATGTGTTCTCTTTCAGTTTGATTCTAGGTGTTTTACAATTACAACTCCTAAATAATCTGGGGGTTTTAATGTTTGATATTTGGCTTTTCTATCGAACAGGAAATTTAAGGAGTTTAACTGATCTCAAACAGTACCACAGTAAGAGTAGTTTTCTGTGGAGTTTACTTTATCAGATGCTTGAAGTCCTGCTTTAAATATTCTTTGTATTCCAGGAAGGGAGTCCCAAATGCTGCCATCCTAAAGTACAATGGACTTCAAGTTGCCCAAATACTCTAATCTTTGCTAGAATTAAAAAAACAATAATCCATTTAAATTACTATATATAGTAATAATAATAATCCACAAAAATTCCACTTAAACTACTAGAACGGGGATGGCTCCATTTTTTATGGCCCTCTGACCAGGATGACTGAAAATGGAAAGGGTGTTTTCACCATTTCTATCATTTTCACAGGGATCTGTTCTTCAAGCTCAAAAATACGGCAGACAACCATAGCAGGACAACCCGCGGAGTGTGGCTAAAAAACAAAATAAAGAGCGAAGCTCCACCCTTTTTTTATGGATGCGGCACTTGGGTCTTTCTGATCCGCTTCTCGTAGCCCATCCTCCTTTGAAGCCTTCAGGTCTTCCAACGCGAAGCGTGGTTCTCGACTGGCGGGAGGGGGTGGGGAATGAGGGGGAAGGGGAAGAGGAGGAGGAGAGAAAATACTATAAAAAAAGATGAAAGTCGCGGGTATCGACCTGTTCTTAGTGGTTCCCAAAATCACAGCCTTTCCTTTTATCAAAAGAGCATCCGTGAAGATTGGAAGTGTCGTTTCTGTCAAGGGCAAGGTAACGTTTCTGTCCGAGTCCTTGACTGGATGCCCCTTCGTCTGGGTTTAGCCTGCCTTCATGATTGCAACCGTCCTCAACCTACTCCCGAAAAGAAAGCTTGAAAGTAACATAAAAACCTTGCTCCCGTTGAACAAACACGCCCCCGAAGCAGGATACTATCTCACACTGCAAAAAGGGGAGAAGTGTGTAAATACAAGAAGCCAACAGCGGGGCCTGTATGTTGACCGAAATCTCTAAAGGTTTATAGGTCGAGGGGTTTGTCTGACGGCTGCATAAAAATGACAAACCCGGGTTTCTAATCCCCGGTTTGAAATCCCCGACAACCCCCCGCCCTCCCTTCCGGCTCCTGGTTCCCTCTTTTTGCTTTTAGTTTTCGCTGGGAAAGTTAGAGACGCGCTTTCCACTGACTTGTGGCACCGGGATGTGTGAAACCCAGTGCCGATTACGGCACGACAGGCTGCTCCTAAAGCCTCAAGGAAAGGAGACGTTCGCATCAGTAACAAGCGAGGTCTACACAAAAATTATGTGGGTTGCAGACCCCTTGCTTTGCCTTCTCACTTTTCAGAGTGGGTAATCCTTAAATTCATTTAACAAAAATTAAACACATACACATCTTTATCTATGGCTGTGAACATTTTTTCTACAACTAACAGTGCTCACTCACTAGTAATAGTTGCTTAGTAAAGTGATTGTAATTTCAGAATATAGTGTTTCTTAGCTTTTAGATAGTACAGTGTAGTAAAAGATAGAATAAATTAATTTGAAAAATATTTCAAAATTTGTGTCATTTGAAATAACATACCCATATGCACACACAAACAAATAAAACACTTTTTGCTTGGTTAGCTATATTTAACCATTTCTTTTAAAACATCAAGATGCTTTCAACAAAGAAAGTTGCAAAGAAAGTTCATTTCAAGTATTCATGATTGTTTAAATAAAAAAGGATATTTTTACTGAATTTGTATTTTTTAAAATATTGCAGTCATAACAAGAATTAAAAGGACCAATACAGTGATGATAGGTAAGTATTCAAATAAGCTTGAATAAGATTGTATTGAAATACGACTTTCAACTGGAATAAAGAGATAAAGTGCTGTTTTTATTTTATTTCTTTCAAAAGCACAAACATGACAACAGTTGAAATGATTTAATTGTGTTTAATTAATGTTTACCCTTTGTAAATCTCAAGCATTTGAACAAGTTTGCTCTACTTAACAATAAATTGGCTCCAGCTAAGCTAATCATATGCACAAGAAAGTCTGGAAAGAAACCGATTAACTAGATGAAAAAACACTCAAAAAGCCCATTAGCACAGCAATTATGTACAAATCAAAGTCTTTGAACATTTAAAAAAACATCCAAATGTTATAATTACTAAATTGGTTTTTTAAGTATGCTATGGTGTTGTGAAAAGTCTATAAGTAAGAATATAAAAGAAGGCAAGGGAAAAGAAAGAGGAATTATGGAAGAAAATATATGGTAGGTAAAATAGTTAGATAACTGGCTATCAATCAGGCAATCTGTCCTGAGGTTAGCCTTTAGAATTTCTATTCATACCACATAATTATTTAAATAAACTCCTATTTAGATACATAATACAATACAAAATTTGGAACAAAAAGCAATGCAGATGTTGCTCAAGCTTGCTGCCAATTTGTAACATTTGGGCACTTCTGAAATACATTAATAATGAACCAAAAATCAGTAACTGAAGAAAAGCAAAAAGGGTTGTGAAGATATTTCTCTAGATATTTTATTTTACATTGTTTTTCCACCAAAATGTTACAATTGGATTATGATAAAGAAGATTAAGCGAACTAAATGTATTTTGAAATTCTATAATGAATTCAGACATGGCTTTTATATCAGTGTAAATTCAAAATATTATTTCGGATGAATTGTGTACTGATATCAATATAAGGAATCAATGAAATAAAAGCATTTTCAGAATTTAACAGAATTAAATATTATATGAAAACCCAAAGGCATAAAACTACAAAGCATAGAAAATGTTGGGATTTTTTTTTTCCTTTTCCTTTTTCCTCGCTAATTTTGTATAGTTAAAGTTCCCCTTTGTCTCAAATCCAAGCTTTTTTTCTAAATTAAATATAATAACCAGGAATCTTGAAGCACCTGAAATGTTAAGTACATTTTCCCTCTCAGTAGCTGTTTTATAAGAGATAGACAAGTGGTATGTGCAATGTTTTCACACTGTAACAATCAGAAGGTGCACGCTGCGATAAGTACCAAACACCAAAGAAACTCATAGAGGACATGTAGACCATTTTGAATCTCTGGATGATGTCTTAACTATGGTCACAATCAATCCCTTCAATTTTAATTTCAAGACAAAACTTTAAAAAGAGAATAAAGAGACCTGAAAATATTAATAAGAGATTCCCCCTTCCTGAGTAACCCAAACAAACCCCTGTAGCATGAAGTTATATCTGTAAAAAAGTCAAAATTTGGGGGGAAACTGAAATTTTCAGTGTTTCCTTTCTTTATGCAGGAGGATTTTAATTTTTTTTCAGTCTTAAAATATAAAATTGTTACTGAAATATACTTTTAAAAGGTGCTTTCGACAAGGTGCTGCAAGTACTAAAGAAATGAATAATTTAAATTAGACAGACTAGTCAAGAAGGAAGGAATGTAGTTTTCCATGAACAGAATGGTTTTCAAAAGACCTGTTAATAATAAACAGCTACTCTTAATGAAATACGGAAGACAGGAAGGCAGGCAATAACTAACAAATCACTTCAGTCAAAAGCTTTGCCATACTTTAGTGTTTATTTGTTGTATTCCAGTCCTCCCAACCTGTGTGCCTTCCCAAAATATTGGACTACCACTACTACTATTATCCACAGTTGCCGCCACTCCATTTCTTTGTTGTGATAATATTATTTTGAATTCATATTTTGAATTCCCAAGAGTGAAGGAGGTTGCTGTATCCCCACCCTCGCCACCTATCAGCTGGTAATGGACAGAGGTTGATAGAGAGGGAGGGGATGGCTAACACAAGCAAAATGGTCTGAAAATCTCACCTTCTGCAACTGAAGCTTTCTTATTTTTAGGAACATTAGAAAACATAGGGAGGGGAGTTCATGTGTGTTCATATGTGAATGAAAAAGAGAGAGGAATAAACACACCCTTAAGTCACTTTAGTCATTTTTTAAATGTGTTTTAAAATATCCCTAACAATTAGAAAGCTTCAGTAATGTGCTAATACATAAATAAGAGTACTTTCCTTGAGTACAGTGAACTGATGCAAGTTCTTAAAATCTGTGGCCTTCATTTTTAGAGCATTAGTGTAAAAGAAAACCTAGTCTCTTTCTCTCTCTATTGTACTTCTATAGTACGGCCGTAGAACAAAGCTACACAAGCAATTTCTTTGTGCATTCATTTTCTTTACTATTATTTTAGACTTATCTTAACTCTTTATTCTTAACGCATTAAGAGCTTCTGCTTTCTTAATCGCATCAGCTGATTATTAGATGATGATAATTCTATCAAATGAGCTAAGTTGCTACCTACTGTATAGCATAAATTCCCCATACATACATGAAACACTTGTATTTCAGCAGGATGGCCTTTTCCAGCCATTAACCTCCATAGATAGAGGGAGAGAGAAAAGGAAAGAAGCAAAGAAGGACATGCACATAAATACATGTAAATTCTCCAAGTGCAGCTTGATTCCTGGATCCTTGCATGGAATTTTCTGACAATATTTGAAAGTGGTTGCCACTACCTTCTTCAAGCTTTTTTTTTTAACTCAGTTTTGGGATTCTCCAGAAGTATCTCTTCCTCTCCATGTATTTGGAGATAAAATTGGAAGAAGTAATACTGTGTGTGCCACTTAAAGTTCAACGAAGTGTTGGCTACATAAGACCAATAATAATAAGTGATCCATTTTTAAACTTAATGAAGCTTTAATTCTGGGCCACAAACCAGAGAGAACTTATTAAATTCCATGATTACCTCCTCTCAAGAGAACTTTGGAGGGCTTAGGAATTATCTGGAAAATTTTGTTGGAAATATAGGAAGAATTAAAGCTGCACTAAATCCCTGGTTAGTCAATTGGATTGAGTGAACAATTGATTGACAACAGAACAAGAGAGCCTATCTGATTTTGATCTTTGATTGCTGCAAAGTTGGGACTAGCCTTCTTAGAAGAGAGATAGGAAGAAGGGGGGATTGGCAAAAGCAATGCCTTGGCTTCACAAAGCAAACTGTCTCTCTATTTTATTTGCATTATGATGTTGCACATCTACCTCAAAGGAAAGTTCTACTGAAAACAGCAATATTGTACCATCCGGGGGAGACTGAGAAGGTCATGACTGATTGAGGGTTGATGATAACAAATAGTGATGTGGGAACCATAGTAATCTTTCCTTTTATTATTCTTAACTTATGCCTTTAATTTATTTTGCCTTTTTGGTGCTCTAACATTGGTGCTATAACATTGCTTACTCCCAAAAGGAAATATCATTGTAAATATCTATATAATATGAATTTGATTGTGGAAATTCTCTTTTTTTTAAAAAAACATTTATTTATTCTTTAATACCAAAAATAAAATACAAAAGAAAAAAAGAAAAAAAACAGATTAACAAACATCCAACACTAAGAACAACAACAAAAAAAGCATCAAGTACATCTAACATTAAACATTAAAAAATGCTGATATTTACATTTTAAAATCCAGTCTTCAACAGTCAGCCTCCCCTTTTCTTTCCAATTATATATACAATCCTCACAATAGTCACCATGTAAAGAAATAATGTCCCAAACCATTTTTCGATTGGTTGGTTCATAATACCTAGAAGAAAAGCTTTGAGCTTCATTAATATTAGTAATTCAAAATATTTTCTGCATTGATAATATAGTATTTATCCATACTTACAAGAAGGTAAAATGTATTTGGATTTTGGTTGCATTTCCCACTCTTGTTGGAAGGATTATGGGAATTCCTCTGGACCTGGGAATACACAAACACACACACAAGAACAACCACACACACCTCTTTTTATCTCAGTTATTCAGGATGGAATCCTATGCATATTTACTTGGGAATAAGTTTACTTAAATTAATGGTGCTTCCAAGAAAATAATTAAGACTACATTATACTTATCCAACAGGACAACTTAGTGAGAGGAAGCATTTGTGTGTGTGGGATTACTTGATTTATTAAGTCAACCTTCAAACACATTTCCCTTGTTTAAGGTTTTATTTAATTTTTACAATATCTTCAATATAAAAATAATCTCCATGTCAAATTTAATATGGCAACACCAGCAAATCAATTCGAACCTGGTGTTCACAAATGGGTTAGACTATCCTTACCTAGCATAACTAAACTCCATAGCATTAAGTTAAAGGTATTATAAATTTATAAAGTCAAAATAATTCACTTTTATTACATTTTCTTCTATCTCAGCTCCCTAAATTTCCTTTTCAAGCAACATGGAATTCTGTTATAATATCATAACACCTCTTTAAAAAAAAACCTCTGCCTTGTCATCCACAATTATTTTATGAATATAACTATACATTTCAGTTTTATAATTATTTTCCATCACTTTATTCCATCTTTATTTACATCATATAGAGTTTTTTTAGGAATTCCTAGGTAGCATAACTAAGGGCTATGTTCTTGTTAGCTGGGAACTATAATCCATTTAGTGTTGCAATTAGATATTTTATGCTCAAGACATAATTGTCGTATGCCATCTAGATGCATATAGGAATTGAAGCATAACAGATTTAGAAGGCAAAAACACGAGGAAAGGTTCCTTGAAGATGCTAATGAGGTTATTTCACAAACTTCAGATGGAAAGCAAGTCCTACTTTCTTTGGAATTGGAAAATGGGTGTTCAGAATGAGAACAAATGACAGGTCATCGGCAGGAATACCTAAAGTCTTCCTCTCAAGCATTCACCCAAGCATATTCAAGTCTGTTCTATTAGACTTAAAGAAAAATGGTTGGTGATGGATTCTCCCACTGCCTGATGATGTCAGGTAAGAGAGGAAAGAAAGCCAGAGGAATTCACTAATCACTGTCTTTAAATTGTCCTTCAATGAGTTTGTAAAGTCAGGACTGCTCACAAACCTTATTACTGGAATAGTTTAAATTTTTGACTTTGAGGACAATACAAATTATCCCATTATATTTTTCTGTCAATTTAAAGTATACAAGAATATATATTAATGCAAGAAAGCTTTCATTCTATTGTTCCTAAGACTTGCCCTGAAATCTTTATTGGTCTCAAAGTTGGCAGCTTTAAGATATGTGGACTTCAGTTTCCCGAATGGAAACACTGAACTAAGATGGAGGGTATCTGTATTGGGGAGGGCTGGGATATAGTTATATACTTAATTCTAACCTTTTAAATTAGTACATCTCTTGTATATTGCTTCTCACTCTGATCCCCTCCTACTTCCCTGACTGATACTGAGTTAACTAGGATACCAATAAGTATGCACATTCCATCAATTCCTGGCAGGGATTTGTTTTTATTTTTTGCTACAGACATGCACAGATATGCATGCACATATACATGCATATGAATTGGCCAGCTCATGCATGTATCACACTAAACTAAGGTAGTCAGTGCTTGGTTTAATTGATCCCACTGTAGTTAAACAAGGACTGAATAAGCAAATTATTATTTAGACCAGTGTTTCTCAACCTTGGTAGTTTTAAGATATGTGAATTCCTGATTCCAGAATCCTGCGCCCAGCTATATTGGCTGGAAAATTCTGGGAACTGAAGTTCATATATCTTGAAATTAGATTGAGAAACATTAATTTGGACTGATCTTTAAATCCACTAAAGACTGTTGTATCCAAAGTTTGGTATAGTGAATGAGACTTGTAAAAATAGGATTTCCCCAACCTTCATTGTTGTCAAATATATTAAAGAGATAATCACGGGAGATTGCCGACTGAGGGAAACTATAAGTAAGGGAAATGAGGATCACCCTGAATTAGACAGAGACATTTTTTGTAAACAGATCCTTTGTCTTTTTTTTATGGATTTCCTCGTTTCCCATCATCCCTCTGCAATATAGCTTGTCCTGTTCATCAAATTTTCTACCCCACATTGCAATTTTCCATGTGCTGGGTCAGCAAAATTCACTTTCACCAGTTAATTACATACAGTATGACTCAATCTGGATCTAATCCTTTGGCTAAAGCCACCCACATTCCATTTGTATAGAAATATCTGCAAAGAGTTTAATCATTAGAAGCAAATAAGTAAATGGATGTGCTTGCTAAATTTAACAAGGTGTGTAAACCCATAAACTGCTTTGTTATGCTAGAGGAAACTGCCAGGTGCTCCTTGTTAAAATTCCACCTCTGGATGGAAGTCACTTATTTTTAATATGGTAGATACAGTTAATTCTTCTGTTTTTTAGTTTCTTTTGTCCACCCCAAATATTTCATTGTAGCTTTCACACCAAATATATATATAAAACTATACAGTTATTGCATGTTTAAACTAGTAAAACCTGGTAAAAATAAGGCTTTTTCATAAGACAAAATAGATGTTGAGATTTATGAAAGGATTAAAGTGAAGAGTTCTTTAAACATGGTACAAGTTACTAGAAGAAGCCTGCAAGATATTATATATTATATTATATTATATTATATTATATTATATTATACCGTAAGATATTATAGATCATGAAGAAAAAGTGTGATTAATAGCAAAGTTGAGAAATGAACATATGTTTAAACTGAGAAGGCTATATATTTACAAAATGTATGCCAAATCTTAATTCTAGATGGAAAGGTAAATAAAACAAAGGTGTAGATCTACTATGAACAGAGAATGCTTATTTCAAGCAAGAATAGAACATGAACAGAACAGTGTATTTTATTTTGCAAAATGATACAAGGAATTTCTCTCCAGTACAAAAGCTCTCAAACAATAAAATAATCTAATCATAAGATACCAATAGGAGAAGGTAGTAGAAAAGATGAGAAGGATAGTAGAAATACAGTCCTATTATGAAATAAAAAATGAACTAAAAAGAGAGAGAGATCACATCTCACATATTAATTTTTGAGATGAAACTACAACGTTTTGCCCTATAAAAGTAAATTGCAAAAATGAAGTTTTAGACAGAAACGAATACTTTTGTTTTCTGCATACCAAGGCTGAAGTAATAATCTGACATCTAGATTTTTAAAAACCTAAGAAATATTTATATAAATAATAAAAGAGAAAGGTAGAGTTTCATATAATACCACAGTGATAGTTGAGCTCAGTGAAGAAACCTTTTTGGCAATCCAGCGGGTGGTTGGTTTTTTTTTTGGGGTTTTTTTTGGGTTTTTTTTTTTTTTGTTTGGTGATGGGGTTTTGTTGTAGTTTTTGGTTTTTTTTTTTTTTTTTTGTGGGTTTTTTTTTTTTTTTGGTTTTTTTTTGGTTGTTTTTTTGTTTTTTTTTTTTTTTTTGTTGTTTTTTTGGAATGTTTGTGGATTATTTTTTTTTTTTTTTTTTTTTTTTTTTTTTTTTTGGGTTGTTTTTTTTATTTTTTTTTTTTTTTTTTTTTTTTTTTTTTCTTTTTTTCTAAAGGGGGGGGGGGGGGGGTGGTGGAGGGTTGGGGTGTTGGGGTTGGTTGGTTTTGGGTGGGGTTTTGGAAAAAAAAAAAAAAAAACTCCAAAATATATTTTTTTTTTTATTTTTTTTATTATTTTTTTTTTTTTTTTTTTCTTTTTTTTTTCCTTCATACTCAATATCTTCATTCTGAGGGAAATTTGATCTCCCACAAATTCCAGTTTGCTCCCCAGCAGCCAGCTATAAAAGCAGGCTGCGGGGTCCAACTGGCTGCTGATTGCTGCGAGCCAGTTCCAGGCTTAACAGCAAGCACGGTCAGCCCTTTATTTGTAAAATAAAGTACTGTTGCACTCATGCTCTGGTTCAGCCTCTCATTGCTCAAACTTAACACTGGCGGCGAGGATGGGATGGCTACCAGAAGCACCTTGCAACCGCTGAGTCACTAGCCACCGATCTACAGCCCAGAGAAGCGATCGGCTGGCGACAAGGAAAGCGCTGATCCGCAGCCAGAGAAGCGGTCAGCTAGCGAAAGCAGCGATCAAAAAGAAAACGCAGATCCGCAGCCAGAAAGCGGTCTGAGTCAAATAGTTAAGCGTCTGTGGCAGCTTGTTAGCCCGCTACGGGGAAAGTGAGCGCTGCGAGCGCAGCCGCTCTGCATTTGGCGCGAAATTCAAGCGGGTGTCATTTGAATTTCGAGCCAGTAAAATCACAGCGACAGCGCTGTGAGAGTCACTAACGCCCACTTTTTTGGCGCGAATCAAGACACCTCCAGCGGCTAGCAGCCAACGTGGTAACCCAGAGAGAGAGAAAGAGAGGGTAGCAAAAACCTCTCCAGAGCTGATATCACTAGTAACTCACGGCGTTCGTAGTCCCAGAGAGATTTTTTCATGGGTAGCCCAGCCGTTCCAGCACCATGAGTTCCAATCCAGTATTCCCGGCGTTTAAACCAGACGAAGAGAAGTGGGAATCGTATAAGAACCGTTTCAATCATTACATCGATGCGGTCGGCCTGTCGGATGCGGGAGAGCATCGGAAAAAATCCTATTTCCTAATCTACTGCGGAGCCACCGTTTACGATACCGCTGCAGCACTCGTGGCGCCGAGAGTGAAAAAGCGTTCCGTGGTCGAGTTGCTTGAGATCCTCACAAACCACTACGCTCCCAGGCCTTCACAAATCGCCAGGAGGTTCACGTTCCGAATGAGGAAGCAATCAAGTAAGGAGACCATCAACCAATATATAGCCGCCCTCAGAACAGCAGCCCTGCACTGCGGGTTTGGAACATACCTGGAGGACATGCTCCTCGATCAATTAGTTTGTGGGGTCAAGGATCTCAACCTACAGAGCGACTGCTAGCTAAAAAGACCTCAACCTCGCGCAAGCGAGAGAGGCCCTAGCAGCCGAGCTAGCAACGAACTCAGCCACCGAAATTCAGGGCCCAAGCGCCAAGCTGGCAGCGTTCCCAGTCCATTCCGAAGAGGTGGAAGCGGAGGAAGGCCTAGCGATGAGCGATGTCCATCGCCTCACCAATGACAGACGGTCGCAGGTAGGGGCCAAACAAGAATACACCGGTCCACCCAAGCACATCACCCTGTGCCTAGCCTGTGGGGATCACATCAAAGGGCCACCCTGCAAGTTTAAAGGAGCCGTTTGCAACAACTGCCATAAGAGGGCACATTGCGAGAGTCTGCCAAGCCCCCAAAGCGCTGCACAAAGACCCCGTCCTCGCACTCGGGACCACAGAGGCAAGTATTAAACTGTCGCACGCACCGCCTTGCCAGGCGTACTTGCCACTCTGTTAGTAAAATTTCTCTCTCCGTTTCCCTAGAAGGTAAACCGTGCCACATGGAGGTTGACACAGGGTCAGCGCTCTCAATAATCTCGTGGAACACCCTCAAGAGACTCCACCCCAGCCTATCTACTACCCGGCTTCAGAGATGCCAGTTCGGTCTGAAGGACTACCAGGGAAGGCCATTCCCGTGATCGGCAGAGGCAAGTTCTTTGTCAGTTTTAGAGCTTTTAAAGGCCACCTACCTCTAGTGGTAGTTAACGGCAATCTACCCACCTTATTGGGGCTCGATTGGTTTCCCCACCTCGGCCTAGGGTTAACAGGAGTCCATGCTGTCTCAACCTCAGACACTGACTCCTTATTAGCTGACTACGCAGATGTGTTCAGCGAGGAGCTGGGGTGTTATAATGGAACCCCATCTCGTTCACCGTTGACCCCAGGCAGTCCCAATCAGATTAAAACCACGTAGAGTTCCATTTGCTATTCGACCAAAACTAGGCGCTGAATTGGATAAACTACTAAAACAAGGGGTCATTGAGCCAACAGATTTCGCCAAGTGGGAGACGCCCATTGTCACACCCCTCAAAAAGATGGTAGCCTGAGAATTTGCTCGGACTACAAGACAACAATCAATAAATATTTACAAGTTAGCGCCTACCCCGTGCCGTCATTCAGCACTTATTGCACACATTCGAACCGGGCAGTATTTTTGCTAAATTGGACATGTCTCAAGCATATCAACAGTTCCCTGTTGATAACCAAACAGCGGAACTTCAGACCATCGTCACTCACAGGGTGCCTTCGATGCAAGCGTCTCCAATTTGGCGTAAGTGTTGCCCGGGTATTTTCAATCCCTCATGGGCCGGATTTTACAGGGCCTCCCTGGTGTAGTACCCTACTTGACGACATCTTGGTCTCGGCCAGGGACAGACCCCAACTCTTCCAGAGAGTGCGAGCAGTGTTAGAGAGGTTCAGACAGCATGGCCTCAAGTTAAAAAAAAGAAAAATGCGCCATTGCCACTAGACAGGTGGACTTTCTGGGTTATAAAATTGACGCCTCTGGCATTCACCCCCTGGAGTCCAAGGTCAGGGCGATCCACGAAGCTCCCACACCGACCTCCAAAGCGGAGCTACAAGCTTTCTTGGGGCTCCTAAACTTTTATGCATCCTTTTTGCCCCATAAAGCCTCAGTAGCGAACCCCTACACAGATTACTAGACAAAAAGTCACCGTGGCACTGGGGGCACAAAGAAGACCAGGCGTTTAACGCCGTCAAATCACTACTTACGTCCAGAGGCAGTGCTCATCCAATTCGACCCCAACCTTCCTTTAGTACTGGCAGCAGACGCATCCCCTTTTGGAATTGGGGCGGTCCTTAGTCACCGACTCGCCAATGGCGCCGAGGCCCCCATCGCCTTTTTCTCCAGGACGCTCTCGGCCACGGAGGCGAAATACAGCCAAATAGACAAGGAAGCCCTAGCAGCTGTTGCAGCCGTGAAAAGTTTCACGAATTCCTTTTGGCCACTTCTTGAACTGGTCACCGACCATAAGCCCCTCCTGGGCCTACTGGCCGGCGACAAACAGACACCTCAAGTCCTCTCCCCTCGGATGACAAGGTGGACACTTTTCCTAGCGGCCTACTCATACAAACTTATCCACCGCCGGGCAAAACTCTATCCCACGCTGACGCGCTCAGTCGCTGCCCCTTACCCGCTCCGGCTGAAGACCCAGCTCCTGTCAATGCCATTTTTGAAATCACCCAGTTGGACCTGCCCATCACCGCCCTTGACATCGCCGCCAAAACCAAGGCAGACCAAGCGCTCGCCCAGGTGCTCGACTGGGTGAGGAGGGGGTGGCCGGGAGGCAATGTTGATAACAAATTCGCACCCTTTAAGACTCGCATGCAGGAGCTGTCCAGTTTGCAGGGTTGTCTACTGTGGGGCACTCGGTGGTCATTCCGACCTCGCTGCGTACCGAGTCCTGGAAGCGTTGCACGAGGACACCCGGCATTGTGAGAATGAAGGCGTTGGCACGCAGCTACGTGTGGTGGCGGGTCTGAGGCGAGGACATTGTCAATTGGGTAAGTTCCTGCAGCATTTGCCAGGAATCCCGTCCTGCTCCCCCATCGCCACCCCTACCAGATGGGAGAGCGCCAGCGCCCCTTGGTCTAGAATCCATATCGATCTGGCCGGCCCGTGCATGGAAAGATGTTCCTAGTGGTCGTGGGCGCTTATTCCAAGTGGATAGGCGTGGCGCAGCTATCCACGACCACCACACTAGCAATCACCAACATGTTACTGCGCCTGTTAGTTACACATGGACTACCCGACTCCTTGGTCTCCGATAATGGCCCACAGTTCGCATCAGTAGAATTCAGCCGTTTTGCAGCCAACCTAGGCATTCGCCACATTTTCACAGCCCCATTTCACCCTGCGAGTAATGGGTTGGCTGAAAAGGGCCGTCAGGACCACCAAAGAGGCCCTCGCTAGGTTTGGCAGAGATGACTGGCACCACAAACTCTCACGGTTCCTGATGAGCCAGCACTCAACCCCTGTGCAGTCACCAATAAGTCCCCAGCGGAACTTCTGATGGGCCGGCGCCTGAGGACTGTATTAGATAGACTGCACCCACAATACTGCCCTGACTCTCCCCTCGCTTCCACTTGGGGTTAGACATTTTATGTTACAGGAGCCGATATTCGCAAGGAATTTCGCTGGGGACCCACTTTGGATTCGAGGCGAGGTCATCGCCGTCACCGGGCCGAGATCGTATAGAGTCAGGCTGGAGGATGGTCGCGTCTGGAGGAGACACATAGACCAACTCAGAAGGCGCCTCAGCAACCTCGCAAACAAGAATCCAGAGTCTCCAGTCGAAGGGAACCGTCTCATCCGCCACCCAGCCACACCGCACCCAGTGACCAGTCTGCGCCAGCGTCGTTCCAGTCAGCCCAAACTCGGACAACAGCGCCCAGAGAGTTGACCAACCGGATCCAACCCACGAGCTTGACCCCAGAAACCAACCGGTGGTTTCGAGGATGCCAGTCCAGAGAGAGTGTTGGCGACACTATGCCAGCTCAACCGTCACAGACTGATACCGAACAGTCAGACAATGTTCCCGAGTTGCGCCGCTCGGGCATCAACACAAACCCCATCTACCTCAAGGACTATGCGTGTTCGCATCTGGGGGGAAGGGGTGTTATGTCCTGAGGACTCAAGGAGTTCTCACTCAGGTCCACTCACTTTGTGTGGGCGTTATTCCCCCATTCCCATTGGTCGGTTCTCCCCAGCAGCCAGCTATAAAAGCAGGCTGCGGGGTCCAACTGGCTGCTGATTGCTGCGAGCCAGTTCCTGGCTTGGCAAGCACGGTCAGCCCTTTATTTGTAAAATAAAGTACTGTTGCACTCATGCTCTGGTTCAGCCTCTCATTGCTCAAACTTAACAGGTACTGAGAAAAACCTTAGGGTTAAGGGAACTAAATGAGCCAAGTTACCACATCCCTATGCAAGCAAGTACAAGAATATACCTCATTACAAGTTCTTTTCTTACCATCCCTCCCTTTTGGTATTGTTGTCCCTTTGTCAACATTACTTGCTGGTCAAAAATGCATAAATCAGAATGTTCTAATGTTGAAAATTCTATCCCAGTATTACATTTAATTGTATAATTTCATCATTGTGACATTTCAGCTGGGCACAAATTTACTTCTATGCCCTCTGATTTACTTCCCTCTTTTTAAAAGTGCTCTTAGTACTTTTACTAAGTATTGGACTAGAAACTTAGAAAACCGTAGGCAACTGGAAAGTGAGAGTGAGTAGTATATTTTTTTCCAAAAGCTTTTGAAATTGACAGGGAACACAAAATTTGGAGAAATGGGAAAAGCTGAAGCTGCAGGAAGATTAAAAAAATGGGCGATGGCTTAATAAAGTTTAACAGAGAATTTGTTTTATAGAGGCAAGATTTGCTTCAAACAGCATAAATTCCCTGGCGTGTTGAATGGGCAATTGGAGAAGTAAATTAATATGATGATGATGATGATGATAATTCTGCTCTTTGAGTTATTCTTAACTCATTGTAGCTACATAGATAAGCCCATGGGATCATGGGAGCATTAAAACTTTGGACAAAAAGCAAAAACAAGGTGATCTAATGATTGAGTTACCAAAGATTCAGTGTCAAGCAAAATAGAGTAAAGAAAAATATCTCAAGAATATCAACAAGGAGAGGAATAAAACAAGAAAATGAAAGTGAGCAAACTTTTTCACAAGAAAATTTTGAACTATTGTAGAAAACCAGTTATGGTAGAAATCCAATCTAATACACACAAATGAGATTACAGGAAGATGGAAAGACTGTATTGTAGCCCTTTGCAAACAGGATTATAGAATGACAGAAACATTTGTAGAGAGAGAATACAGAAACTGACTCCACTGGAAAATGAAGTATGAAAAGCAATAAATCAGTTGTCAAATAGGACAGCACCAGCTGCAGATGAAATACCCTTTGAACTGCTTAAAGCTGCAAAAGAGGCAGTTTTCAGGAAGGTTTTTTTTAAAAGCATTAGGAGCATGAAATCAGATAGCAAATATAGAATGGATAAAGGAGAAGCAAGGAGATTTACTTTAACCTTACTGTTTACTGCATTGGGGGAGGGAGAAAGTTGTGCCTCAAATGAGAATATAGATTATATTAAGACTAATGGGTGTGCAACAACATCATATTTGGTTTTGGAGGAACTTTTACAGTGAATAAGAAGCTAATTTAAGAACTGTGTTTGAAGAAATAGAATGATTCAAAATAGAGAAGGAGATAAAACAAGAATGCTCAATTGATACAGAAAGTAGCACTATAAAATGGCAGGACTGAAAACAGCATCACTGGGAATTAAATTGGATGCTGAAACATTAAAAGTTTAAAATATGTGGAAGATACTACTTCATTAGGCAAAATTAAAAAAGACTTAGTAAATGTCATTATAAAACTAAAAAAAATACAAAGTGAACAATGTGTATTAATACTGAGATGTCCACATTTTTATATCCAGTCAACATAATTGATGGGTAAAGTAGACTGTTTTCTTGGTCTCAAGTATAGAGATGAGCAATGTGATGGAAAGTGTAGATGAAATTAATTTGAAGGAGAAAGTCCACTTAAAATAAATGATAAGAACAATAAGAATATTTCAGTGACAGCAAAAATCAGAATAATTAAAGTAATGGTCTTTCCTGTGATAATGTATGACTGTGAAAGCATAGAGAAAAAACAGGAGAAAGTAGTTAGATGTCTTTGAATTATGGATTTGGAAACACCAGAGGACAAGAGGACAACCGGCTACTAGAAAAACTGGGGGGGGGGGGAAGCCCGAGCTGGGCCTCAGCTATAGGAGGGCCTTGCTGCTGCTTCTTTGTTGTTGTTGTTGTAAAGATCTTACTCCTTTAGCTGGAAGTCTACAATGCCTAGCTTTGATGTGATTTCTCTTATCTGATTTATTCTATTTTTATCCACTATTTTTATTATTTTATCATTTTTATTTACTCATGTTTCCTGCTCTGTCGGGAGGGCAGGATCCTTGGTATATTTGTGAGGAGCTCTGCCATTGTCTGCATTAGGACATGTTTCTTCTCGACTCCCGACTCCTTTTCCTCTGGATTTAGGACTTGTTTCAATGACTAGACTCTATGCTATATTACACAGCTCCCCTTCTATTGTGCTACTTAATATAATGAAGCCAAGGAAAAGGAGCAGATCTTTCACTGACCTGGTTCCTCAACCTTCTCTGAAGCAATCCAAGATTGAGGACTTTGTTTTAGCTCGGCCTCTCAGTTTGAAAGCTCCTGCTCCCTTTTGTCTGGCTGCTGCTGGTTATCGCGATCTTCTGACAGTTGAGGGCATTGCCTCCCGAGTTGAGAACAAAGGCTTATCTAAAACTATGGCCTGCAACCAATCCTTAAATGAGCCCACCCTTACAGAACTTTTGGCTCAGCAATGTTTCTTGGTTGCAGAAACTACAGCGAGCATTCAGCTCCATAAAATAATGGATAAAATAATAAGTACTTTAAACTACTTAGTTTCCTGGACTACCAGTGGAAGCCCTCGGTTGACCGCTCGGCAGCCTGATGCGGGGCAGGGTTCTCCCTGCCAAGCCTCAGCAAAAGTACTGGCCAATGTAACCCTACCAATAGTTCAAACTTTACATTTTTTGACGCAAACAGTCACCTGGTCTTATAGTCAAAACAGGTGGCCCTCATCATTTATCTCGTTAATGGCAACTTACCTCACTGGGGTTCAACACAGCTGGCGAGGGGCCATATATTACAGTTATTGGGGCTAAAAGTTGATGATTTGAAGAAGGTTGAACTTTTACTCTCTCCTGAATACTGCACTAGAGTGCTACTCAGTTTTGAAAACTCTAACACCCCAAAACTATTTTTCAGAAGAGGATCCCTGTTAAGATCCTTCGGCATTTTGCCACGAAGAGTCTTCAAAGATATGTCGATTAAGCCGCTCTTGAGTAATGAACAATTTGTGAGTGGCAGGAGATTTATTACCCCCAAAAGATCTTCAGCAGCACATATTAATGTGCCAACTTTGAATGCCATCTCGGATACTACATCATGTACTAATTATACACCTATTCCCACAAAACCTCCAGTTGGCGTCCTCTCAGATGGTAGCCTGACTGTTCCTCCTGCAACTGGTCAAATTAACCCCCTGGAGCGAGTAACATCTTACCAGGAAGCTTCCCTTGATTTGATCAGCTGGGAAGAAATGGCCCCAAAGGAAGCGACACCAGCCCAGGGCACCCAAGGTTCCTTAGTAAATGAGCCCCAGGTCAGTGCCTCTGGGATTCCATCGATTTATGAGACTGACTTATATCAAGACAATTTCTGGAACCAGGAGTAGACACAGCTCTTCGATCAAGACAATTTCTGGAACCAGGAGTAGACACAGCTCTTCGACTCCTTTTGTGCACTTCCACAATCAGAAAGGGCCCAAATCATAAAGCGTCTGGATGCAGTCAAATCCAAGCTGTGGAGTCTTTCACTACCTGATAAGGTAGATTCCCTTGGACTCCAGGGAGTCTGTACTGATTTACCAATGGAAGTTCCCTCCAGAATATCTAATTCGTAAATTTGAAAATCCAGGGCTACTTCAAACTTCATCTGTTGATGCTGCTGAATACTTGCCAGATAAGCAATCAATTAATGCCACAAGTATGAACTGGAGTGTGCTTAGAGCCCTACAGCCCCATGAACAAGGCTCGTCTACCCTCCCCCTTTCCCTGCCTTTGCCTCCTAAGAGGATGACCCTGCCACTTAACAACAAGTGTATCTTTTCGGATCCGAAGGGCGCTCTGGGAAAACTTAATCACACAGAATGACTATTAAATCTGGCAAAAAAAAGAGAACACCCTGCACACTTAAGTGCCTTTCATGGAACATAGCAGGCTGGGGGAGAAGGTGTGGTTCCACAGAATTCGCCAACTATATTCACCATTTGATGTGGTCCTGCTTCAGGAGACCTGGGCATGCGATAAGATATCCCTTACAGGGTTTATGGTCATTTCCTTGGCCGCCACCAGACAATCTACGACAGGAAGGCCTAAGGGTGGTCTAGCTTGCTTGGTCCCTACTTCTTTGAAAGTGGAGACAGTGAAGCTGCCCCCCTGTGGCTCTTTAGCTATGGTGCTCCTAATTAAGAGAGGATGCATCAAACTGTTAGTGTTCAATGTTTATCTTCCCTCAACGATGAGGCAAGCTGATACTAAAGCTCAATGGGGTGTGCTGGAGAATTACATTACTTATATGGAAACTAAATTCCCAGTGCTGTGCATCCTTATAGGGAGCAACTTTAATGCCCGGTTGGGAGTCCAAGTCCCCCCATTGATTGAGGCATTCTACTCCCAAGAAACCCTCCAGGCCATAGGACAACTGATTTCAGCAGACATTCTAAGGATGAATTAACAAATTTTGCTGGCATTCAGTTAGCCCTTTTAGCAGCCCAAGACAATAAGATAATTCTTAATGGGAGTACCCTAGGTGATCTAGCTGGTGAGTTTACTTTTATTTCCTCACATGGGAGTAGTGTTATTGAATTTATGCTGGTATCCCAGCTTCTTAGAAAGGCAGTCCATGCTTTCTATGTGGACTGCCTTACGGAGAGCGTCCACTACCCCCTGGTTACAATCATTGGGCTTTCCTCAAATATACATCTCCCTAGGGGTCCCCAGATATTAGATTCCTATGTGGCCTCATATACAAGGAGGATCAAATGGCTTTCTAATACTGAAAGAAAGTTCCACTCCTTTTTATCATCTCCGGAGTGTCTTAACCTATACAATAAGGACCAAACAAGTGGGACAATCTCGACCTTTGAATCACTAATTAATAGTGTTCAAAGGGATCTAGGAGTCATCCGTAGGCTGAGAGGTCCATATCATTCAATAAGTAATTCTTGGTTTGACAAAGAGTGTCTGATGCTCAGGAACCAGATTAATCGGGTTTACCTGCTCTATCATAATCGAGGGGATAAATGCCCACCAGAGAACTACTATTGCTTGAAGTGGGAGTATAAAGGACTAATTGCTAAGAAAAAGAAAGCTAAAGAGAGAGAGAAGTGGGATCTACTTCTCCTCTCCCTTCAGCAGAAGAACACTTGATTATTTTGGCAAATTGTTGCCAGCTCCTTGCTGGCTCATCAAGAACTCCCTGTCTGCTGTATTCACAACAGAGATTGGGAAAACCATTTATTGGCAATACTCCAGGCGTCAACAAGTTCAACCATGCTTGGGCCACAGCTGCCTCCTGCAGTTCCTGACTGGCAACCCGTGACTCATGCTGAGATTGCCGAGCTTATCTCCAAACTCAAGTCAGGCAAAGCCCCTGGCCCTGATGCTATACCCCCTGATTTGCTAAAATCCAATTCCGAGTGGTAGATTCCTCTCTTAGCAAGACTCTTTATGCATATCAATACCTCTGGCAGGATCCCTACCTCCTGGAGCTTAGCAATTATTGTTCCAGTTTTAAACAAGGAAATAGGAACAACCCAGCCGACTATCGCCCCATAAGCCTGCTCTCCATCATTGGGAAACTGTATGCTAAATATCTCCAATGTGGACTCCTCACTTGGGTTGAGGAGTCTAATATTATTAGTGTTGAACAGATTGGGTTTAAAGCGGGCTGTGCCGCACTGGACCATGGCTTTGTCTTAGCGCACCTGGTTGAGAAATATACTACCATACCAGGTGGCAAACTTTTTACTGCTTTTATCAACCTAAAGTCAGCATTTGACTCAGTCCCTAGGGCACTGTTGTGGTCAAAACTGCTCAAAAGTTCTATCAATAGACAACTTCTGTTCCTAATTAGATCCTTGTACAACCAGACCTCGAGTCAGGTCAGGTGTGGTTTGCAGGGAGAACTTTCAAATCCTATCCCAATTAAGAATGGAGTAAGGCAGGATTGTGTTCTGGCTCCTCTTTTAATTTATTCTTATCTGACTTGGCCTTTCACATTGGACGTATTGAGTCCCATGCCCCAAAGCTGTCATCCATGAAGATCCCGCTTCTCCTTTATGCTGATGATGCAGCCCTCCTTTCATTGTCAAGGCCAGGTCTGAAAAGATTACTTTCTGCATTTGGATCATACTGTGCTGAGAACCACTTGTCCATTAATTATGACAAATCCAAAGTATTGGTATTCTCTAGAGCCCGGAAATTGTATAACTGGGCTATCAATGGTAATGCTGTTAAGCAGGTTTTCCATTTTAAGTATTTAGGTATTCATTTTCAGAACACCAGTGCTTGGACTAGACATTGAACCCAGGTGCTGAATTCGGTCTCCTGTAGTCACCAGTAGATTTTAAGATTTTTTTTATACCCAAGGAGGCCAGTTTATTCCTTCTGCTCTGCGTATTTACAAAGCCAAAACTTTGGCTCAAACTCTTACGGAATTCCCATATGGATACAGGGCTTCAAGGATTGTATTGAAAGAACCCAGGCTGTCTTTTTTAGAAAACTTCTGGGTCTTCCTCCTTGTGTTGGTTTTGCTTTGATGTACCTGGAACTGGGCACTCGATCAGTCGAATGTATGGCTTGGATTAACACTTTTAAATAGTGGTTTCGGGTGCTCTTTCTGGCAGTTCCTGGTAGCTACCTCTCCCTGGCGTTGGCTGACTCTCATATTTCTCATTGGGAGAGGGAGCTGATGAAAAAATTACACCTGCTACGTTTTTTGAGGGATGCCCTGGGAGATTATGGCCTTAAGGACGCCCAATTTAGGGTAGTCCAATGGCTTGTGAACATTGATTTGCAATATCTACAAGCCAGAACTAACAAAACTTGCTCCCCTCTGATCTTCAGCCAATTTAATAATTACGGATTGAGGATGGCTTCCTATTTTTACATTCTAACCATTCCCAAGTATAGAAGAGCTTTCTCCCTAGCTCGCTTTAATGTCTTGCCCTCAGCACTACTGGATGGGCGATTTAAGAGGCTCCCAATTAATGAGCGGCTATGCTCCTGTGACAGAGCTGAGGTTGAAACTGTGGAGCATGTCCTTTTATATTGCCCTATGTATAACGCAGGCAGATCTAAGTCTCTCCTTGAAACAGACCCTTCTAGACCCAATGTTAGTAATTTGTTCTTATATTGTCTAGGGGATGGCTCCTCGTACATCACTTCTCAGGTTTCCAAATTTTTTTAAAGAGCTGTAACCATCAGAGGAGAGCACTGTACTTCCCCTTAATCAAGTTTTTGGTGACCAATTGTTCATGACTAATTTTCCCATGTTCTTCTTTTGTTGTACTTGTGTTTCGGTCTGTGACCGCAAATAAAGTATTATTATTATTATACTAGAAAAATTAATCAATCTGTCCTGGACCCAGACATTCAGGGGCAAAGTTGACTGCTTTCTTGAGGGATGATCAGCAAGCAGAAACTCACCTATTTGAGGCATGAGATAGGAGCAGATGATAGACTAGAAAATAACTATGTTTGCTAAAATTCAGCAAGTAGAAGGTGAAGATGATAACAAACAGGCAGAATCAATTTAATTACAGAATTGACCATGTAAGGCAGCATGTCAAGAGACCCAGTTAATTGCTTTGCTTTTTTTAGATATGCAAAAATGTATAAATTGCCTTATCTCAAAAGAGTCAAGGTGATTTACAACATATTTTGCACATGTAAAATTAAAACATCACTTGGCAGTTAATCAAAGGCAATAGTGGCAGGATAGGAATGAATTAAGGGATAATAAATTTTAAACCAGTACATTTTTCTGCTGACTCAAGTATGAGTGGATAATTCAGCAGAGGGACAGATTCTACAACTATAATTTGTATGGATATGTCTTAAGTTCTAGTCATAATGTTCAATCTTGCCCTCCCTTCTCCCCACTCCATACTTCTATTATTTTGGCTAAATGAAACATTCTGGGAAAAACTGAAAATTTGTGTGCTATTTTGTAAATACTGAGTTCATCTACTAAAGTAATTGCTCAATATTATATATGCAAATTAGAGCTGACAGGTTGGGTGTGGATATACTTTATGTTGGTTATGCATCTCCTCAAAACCCATTCTGAAGAAAATCATTTGCCAAATGATGCAATTGCAGATATTGTGAGATTTTTGTATAGTCAGAAAATCTTTGACGGCAATTCTTGTCTGCTTCTAGATTCTCATTATTTTTTTCACAGCCATACACAGAGTGGCTGAGTTTGGAAATATGAATAGAATGACCTTCAGCTCTTCAAGATCAAATAGAAAATAGTGAAGCTAATAAACATCAACACTGCATTGATTTTTTTCCATAGTTAAATTTCTGCATAATGTCAGTCACTTGTGAACTTTTCTTTTCTTTTGGACTTGTGCAAACTCTTACTCCAGAGAAAGGATATTTTAAAAACAAGAGTGTCTTCCAGATGGAGATTAAGCTAGATGCACAACAAGCTAAAATAAGGTACATAAACAAAATGCAGAGAGAGAAAAAAATAAGAACAAATGTAGAGCTGTTTTGATAGGATAGGAAAATAATAAGTTTGAAAGAATCATGCTTGGGTTCCTATTTGTAGAACTCAATCAATTACTCTTTGACAATTGTTCATTCCTAATAAGATATGTAGGAAGATGTTTGAAACCAATGTAACAAAAGTACCTTGCTTACATTTTCTTCTCCTTCTCCAAAATGGTGCATTCAGAGGTAAAAGAGCTAAAATTTTCTACATTGTTGCTTTTGGGGGGGGGGAGGGGGCAGGAATTTATTGGTATTTTTTTCTCCTTCAGAAGAATAAATGCACCCAATGTAGCAGAGATAACTATTTTCCTCAGATTTATTTCCCTTAAACATAAACATTGAAATGTGCTGCCTAATTTATATATTTAACTGTCAGGTTTTAGCAATTAGTTCTTCTCCAAGATCATGAGTCACACAAGATTAGATTTCACATCCTTGAAACTCTGATGAGGAAGGGTCAGCTTAAAGGGAGGAAAACTACTTTAAAATTGGTAATACATTACTTATGATGACTTCTGGCAATTGCACTTCCAGTCTATGGGTTGGTTAGATGATGGCAATGTCATGGAGCCAAGGAAAATTGGTGCTGTCAAGGCAGGACTGGGTTGTGTAAAAGTAGTAGTCGAGTCTGTTGCTGAGAGATTTTGGGAGCTGAATTGCACATATCTTAAAATTGCTAAGTTTGAGAAACACTGCTTTAAATGATCAAAATGTGGAACTCCTTTGCTCTTAATGTAACCTCAGAAACAGGCTTGAATTACTTGCTTTGCAAATCATTTTCTTGCTGAACATTGCTGCAATTTGCTAGAAATAAATTTATCTTTCTCTATTGCCAAATTTTTAAAGTTACTGGCTTCTTTTTCATCAGAAAAATAGTTTAATAAATTTCATTAATACTAGATATTGTATTCATGTCCTATTTAAGTCCCTGTTTCCAAAGTTTCTCTGGATCGTGGATATATCTATCACTCTCCAGAGAGTGCTTAACTACTACAGCCCCTCTTCACTCATTATTAGTCCTATTGGTTGGGCTACTGGGAATTGTAGCTCTGGAACACTTGTTCATTAATTATTGTACATTTTACACCTACTGTATCTTTATAGCCATAATTCTTTAACAAAAACCTTGATTTTATGTAGAGGAGAATAACTCTTACCAAAAGCAAGTATTGTAAGCCCATTTTTCTAGCCCTTCTCAAATTAAACTCTTAACTATCAGTAGTATAGCTACTCAAAATCAGTGGTGAAATTTTGTATTTTACTTCAAAAAAAGATACTATTGTTATCATTATTATTTATATTACATTGTTATGACTCCCCTTCAAAATTCAAACGAACAAAACAGAAAGCAGCCGTTTCACAATTAAATCAAACGGAAAGAAGTCTTACAAGATAACGGCTGGCAGAAACCACAGTATAAATCTTTACTCTGTCCGGCAAACCAGTCCTGGCAATAAATCTCCAGTCTCAGAGCTTCTTGCTGTAACGACCTCACTCAAATAGTCACTTTGTTCCTGGCAAAATGTACCAGCCCAGCTGTGTCCTTTTATAGTCATTGAAGCAACGTGCTAATTTACTGACTTGCTCTCCTCATTCGCTCCAGCTGATTTTGCCTTCTCAACCGTCTTCTGTTTTTTACATTTAACCACAAATTTTCCAAGTTCTCATCTCCACTAGAAGACTCTCTCAAAACTTCCCTGTCAGCCATTCCCGGCTGTTGATCAGATAAGGAACCAGAGGAGGTCAAAGGTCCTGACAATTCTAATATATCAGGTCTGTCGTCCTTCGTCACATCCATCTCCTCATCCTGGTTACCAGTCCAATCACTGAGCCATGCCTGCTCATATTTTTCTGCCATGACCTCCTCACTTGAACTCATATCAGTCACAGGAGCTGAATCCAAGCCCGGAGCTACAACACTATCCCTCACCGCAGGGCCCTTCCCCCGGGTCTGACGATCCGGATGCGGTTTCGAAGGGAAACGTTCATGAAAGTCCCGAATGATGTCTGGAGTATGAACTGCAGACGCATCCATCCATGAGCAAATTTCCGAGTCATCCACTCTCCTCCCGACTAAATACTGGAAACGACCCTTGAGCCAACGCGAATCAGTAACGCTGACCACCGTGTCATCAACCTCCGCCTCCTCACGGGGCGTTGATGGGGAAGTCGTACCAGCTGGAGCACGCAGAGGACAGTCCAGGGAATCAGGAACCAAAAGAGAGCGATGGAATACAGGGTGAATACGCATGGAGCGCGGTAAGGTGAGCTGGTATGCCACAGGGTTGATAACCGCCTCAATTGGGAATGGACCGATGAAACGATGGTCCAATTTCCTAATTGGGCGATCGATCCGAAGGTGTTTCGTGGACAACCACACCTTGTCACCCACAGCTAATGGAGGCAGTGCTCGACGTGACCGGTCCGCAAATCGTTTATAGTCCTCTTTCGCTCGTTCAAGTTGTTGCCTTACTAAACAGTGGACCGCTTATAGTTCTTCCAGAAAATCTTGTGTCTCAGGAACCGGTGAATCCATCCAAGTTAATGGGAAGAAGCGCGGATGATAACCTACATTCGCGAAAAATGGCGTTACCCGAGTGGAGGTGTGCTGCGAGTTATTAAAAGCGAATTCTGCCAATGGGAGGTATTTCGCCCAATCGCTTTGTCGCTGATTAACAAAACACCTCAAATATTGGGTAAGAATGCCAATCACCTTCTCAGTCCCGCCATCAGTTTCCGGATGGTGCGCTGACGCTAAGCACACCTGAATTTGTAGCGCTGCCATTAACTGTTTCCAAAACTGCACAGTAAACTGAACCCCACGATCAGAAACCACTCTATCTGGCAGTCCATGCAGACGAAAGATATGCTGTAAAAATAGCTGAGCCATAGTGCGGGATGAAGGTAATCTCCGACAGGGAATGAAATGAGCCATTTGAGCCAATGAGCCAATGAGTCAGCATATCAACTACCACGAGCACCGTCGTGAAGCCCGACGAGGATGGTAAATGCGTGAGAAAGTCCATGGAGATTGCTCCCCATGGTCTGCCCGGAGTCGGCAATGGTTGGAGGAGTGCAGGGGGCGCACCCGACGCCGCTTTCGCTTGCCTACACTGGACGCAAGAAGCGACGTAAGAGAACACATCGTGATGAACCCGAGGCCGCCAAAAAGTCCGGCTGACCAAAGGCAAGGTTTTATAAAATCCAAAATGGCCAGCAGCGGGGTTATCATGACATTGTGTCATGATGAGAGCTCTCAACGACCTGGTAGGTACGCATAATAAACCCCGATGTTGGAGCAAGCCCTCTTCAATGGACCATGGAGAATCAGGTCCGACGTCCCCCCGTCTCTGCTGCGTCCACGCATCCAATCGTTGCGCCTCTCGTATGCGAGCCCGCAAGTCTACTGGATCTTGCAGTACGGCCAAGGATTCTGATGGTAACACCATTCGTAGAGGAAGAGGATCCTCGGGACCGATATACTCGGGCTTCCGAGACAACGCATCTGCCCTCCGATTCTGTCCACTCGGAACATAAGTAATGGAGAAATTGAACCTGACAAAAAACAACGACCACCGAATCTGGCGTTGGTTCAATTTCTTAGCTGTGGTCAAATGTTCCAAGTTTCGGTGATTTGTCTGAACCTCTACCTTGTGCCGAGCCCCCTCTTAATGATGTCTCCAGGTCTCAAAAGCAGCCTTAATGGCCAACAACTCCTTTTCCCAGATGGTGTAGTTGCGCTCAGAAGCTGTGAGCTTCCTAGAATAGTATGCGCATGGAAAAAGAGGCGCGCCATCCTTCGAAGCTTGTAACAGTACCGCTCCGATAGCGACATTAGAGGCATCTGTCTTGACCACAAATGGACGATTCGGATCAGGAAGCCTCAATATCGGATTGGCCACAAACGCTTTCTTTAAAGTTTCAAAAGCCTGTTGTTGTGGAGGCCCCCACACAAACGGGACCTTCTTACGAAGGAGCTGAGTTATGGGGTCCATTACTTTAGTAAAGTCCAGGGTAAAAGTCCATTAGTAGTTAGCGAATCCCAAAAGACGTTGGACGTCCTTGACTCGACGAGGGGCTTCCCAACTACACAATGCCTCAACCTTTTTAGGGTCCATAGCAATGCCCTCAGGAGAAATGATGTGCCCTAAAAACTCTATCGACGACTGAAAAGAGAAACACTTCTCCAGTTTCGCATAGAGCTTATGCTCCCAAAGACGCTGCAGCACTTGACGGACCTGATGAAGGTGGTGATCCCTGGACCGAGAGTAGATTAAAATATCATCCAGATACACCACGACAAACCGATCCAGCATGTCCCGAAAAATGTCGTTCATCAAATGCTGGAATACAGCGGGAGCGTTGGTTAGACCAAATGGCATGACGGTGTACTCAAAATGACCATAACGAGTGCCAAACGCCGTCTTCCACTCATCCCCCTTGCGCATCCGAACCAGGTTGTAGGCCCCACGCAGATCGAGTTTAGTGAAGATAGTAGCCTCCCGCAACCGCTCCATCAATTCCGGAATGAGCGGTAAGGGATAGCTATTCCTCATGGTGATAGAGTTTAGTCGTCTATAATCACAGCAGAGACGCAGTTCTCCCAACTTCTTAACAAAAAGAACGGGAGCCAAAAGAGGGGACGACGAGGGTCGAATAAATCCCTGAGCTAAGTTTTTATCCAAAAACTCTCGGAGTGCAACCAACTCGGGCTCCAACATGGAGTATTATCTCCCCTTTGGCAATGGAGCATCCGGTATCAGGTCCACGGGACAATCATAAGCATGATGTGGGGGTAATCGGTCTGCCTCCTGTTCGCTGAAAACATCGGAGAAGTCCGACAGCTCCGAAGGAATTGAGACAGCTGGAGCGGCGATATCTTGGCCAGCGCAAACATGCCTCAGGTGGTCCACACATTGTAGTCTTGGAAAAGAAATGGCGTTCTGCGACCAAGCCACCAACAGATCGTGCAAACGCAACCAGGACATTCTGAGCACCAAAGGGAGATGGAGGTTCGAGGTGACATAAAAACTTATCGCCTCCTCATGAACCCCAAAAAGCATACGCACTGGCTGAGTAGCGCAGCGAATGGGTCCCGACTTGAGTTCATGCCCATCTACGGTTTCCACCTTAATGGGTGGATTCACAGGAACCAAAGGAATTCCAAAATGTTTAACAAAAGCACAGTCCATAAAGCTGGTTGTAGCCCCTGAATCCACCAGCGCAACGGCAGGAATTCCTTCCTTCTGGGTCTGTAAGAAGATACAAGTGTCCAAAAGTAAATGCCGAGGAGGACCAGGATTTACTTCGGCAATTTGGGATGGGGATGGAGGATGTGCCCGACCTAGGGTTTCCCTGAGGTCGGGCCTACCCCATTTCCCGACGGGCCAGAAGTGGTTTCAGACACAGGTCTGTGAGTCCTTCTCCGAGTGCAGGAATTAGCAAAATGTCCCGGACCCCCGCAATAAAGGCACAAGCCTTCCTGGAACCTTCTCGAATGTTCTCGCACCGTTAAGCGAGGGCAGAGTGCGCCTAACTCCATTGGCTCCTCAGCATTAACCGTGGGTTGGAAAACTCTCGGTGGCGTGGGTTGTGCACGAGAAAATGAAGATGGTTCCATAACGAGCCATTTGCGTCCACGTTGCTGTAAACGAGCTTCAATTCGTAAGCACTGAACTATCAATGCATCCAAAGTTAAAGCCCGCTCTGCATGGACCAGCTCATCTTTGATGGCATCAGACAAGCCTTCCTGGAATGCAGCCATATGAGCCGGTTCATTCCAGTTAGAGTCCACACACAGCAAACGAAATTCTGCAACATATTCCTGCAGGGAACGTTTCCCCTGATTAATGTCCCATAACCGTCTGTCCACAGTTTGTATCTTAATTGGGTTCTCAAACATCACTCTCATTTGTTGGAGAAAACCCTGGAAATTGTTCAACAACAGGCTATCTTGAACTAACAAGGGAGTAGCCCAATTAGCAGCCTGCCCAGTTAATAAACTGATCATAAATCCTACTTTAGACTGGTCGGTTGGGAAGTCTTCTGGCCTCAGAGAGATAAACAATTGGCATTGACCCATAAATGCCGGGAACCTGTCCATTTGCCCAGAAAATTTCTCTGGCATGGATACTGGGCTTTTCCTCACAGGAGGGGCAGGGGGAACAGCAGCAGGGCTTGATAAGCTGGAAACATAATTCAGCAATTGTGTTACCTGATTCTGAAGCGTCACATTGCTTTGCAGTAGCTGGTTAATTTGTTGTTGTTGCTGCTCTACCAAACGCTGCAGTTGATTTGAATCCATTTGCTTTAAAGATGGTTTGTTTGAGGCCAGGAACAATAATGTTATGACTCCCCTTCAAAATTCCAATGAACAAAACAGAAAGCAGCCATTTCACAATTAAATCAAACGGAAAGAAGTCTTACAAGATAACGGCTGGCAGAAACCACAGCATAAATCTTTACTCTGTCTGGCAAACCAGTCCTGGCAATAAATCTCCAGTCTCAGAGCTTCTTGCTGTAACGTCCTCACTCAAATAGTCACTTTGTTCCTGGCAAAATGTACCAGCCCAGCTGTGTCCTTTTATAGTCATTGAAGCAACGTGCTAATTTACTGACTCGCTCTCCTCATTCGCTCCAGCTGATTTTGCCTTCTCAACCGTCTTCTGTTTTTTACATTTAACCACAAATTTTCCAAGTTCTCATCTCCACTAGAAGACTCTCTCAAAACTTCCCTGTCAGCCATTCCCAGCTGTTGATCAGATAAGGAACCAGAGGAGGTCAAAGGTCCTGACAATTCTAATACATCAGGTCTGTCGTCCTTTGTCATGTCCATCTCCTCATCCTGGTTACCAGTCCAATCACTGAGCCATGCCGGCTCATATTTTTCTGCCATGACCTCCTCACTTGAACTCATATCAGTCACAGGAGCTGAATCCAAGCCCGGAGCCACAACATTACATTACACCTAACAACTTTAACATAAAATAGATCATTTATGCTATGTATATATTTTGAAATATATTTATTGTGTCATTTTAAAAACAAAATCCTGCCAGTCTTGATAAAATAACTATTTCCCATTTTATTTATTATGAATGTAAGTTTATCAGAGTAAATAGATTGACCTAATCTTATTAAACTGTTTCTCAAGCAAACAAATTACTGAGATATTTTTAGCAGGCACCAATAGAAGATTTCTTGCTAAAAGTAGGCAAACAACATTTGCTTACTTTCTTGTTTCTTGCTTTGTAAATGTTTCTTCTTTCCATCAAATACTTGTAATAAGTCTAAATTTTGCTGGGTTTTTGCCAAGAGAATCTGTAAGAGGCTCAAAAAACATAAGGGGGCCACTATGGAATCAAAGTTCCATCCCTTTTTTTACATCTGTGCAATATCTATTAAAAAGAGGTTGGAGTTTGATCATACCCACCATCTTATCTTTCTGGTCCTTACAAATGCCTTTGGTTGTTGCTATTATAAAAAGATAATACTATAATATTTTGAAAGTATACTTTTATATTTCTAAAAAAATCATTAAATCTCATTCTTGCCCATATACAAACTTCAAACCCTCTGGGTCACCCCTTGTGGTACTCCGCCATTTAGAAATCTTGAATGTAGTCTCAGTCATCAAAAATTGTGTAATCTTATTTTAATCTTTTAGTTTATATTACTTTATCTTTGTTTAATCCTTCAAAACAATGTTCAACAATAATACATTCAGCAAAAACAATGAATTCAATAAACAAAAAACCAAAATGTTAATTAAAAAAAACCTAAATGTCACACAAAATAAAAACTGAAAATGTATCTATTAAACGTATGATGTTGATTGTTGTATTGTTCAAGGCCTTATATTCAAAAGTATATGTCACAATTTCAAAAGTATAATATTAGGAATGGAAACCCTATATTAATTGGATATATAGAATGCCTAATTAAGATTGGACGTGTAATAACTTTTGAAAGGCTAAGTATAATAATTTTAACATGGTAATCTAATAAATAAAAGTCATTGCATGCTTTGCCCTGAGCATCCTTAGGAGCACATTCAGTATAGTTAGATCTTATTCTGTTATTTCAACTGAAAGACCAATAGGCCTTGATTTAATACCACAATTGAGCCCAAAATTTTTGTTGATGAGACATTTGTTAAATAAGTTTTGTTCATTTTAAAACCTCACTACAGTTGCTAAATGAATCACTTTTAACTTTGAATGGTCATTAAACAAACTGTTGTAAGCTGAGGACTACCTGTATGTTACTATCTTTATTCCTTTATTTTCAGTATCCCTGTTTTATATACTTCATTGAATAGTTTGTATTAAGTATGTAAATGTTTTAAATTTCAATTTAGTTGGCATGAAAGCTTTATATAGTTCCATTATAAGTAATCTTCAATATATACATTCCAATTTTTTTTAACTTTTCCGAACTTCTCGATTAAATTTTGATTCTTCTTTATCTACATTGCAAACCATAAACATATAATTAGTCCTCGACTTAATAACCATTTGTTTAGTGACTGTTTGAGGTTACTAAAAAGTTACTGACAAAAGTGACTTATGCCTGTTTTTCACATTTACAACCGTTTGTGGCATCCCCATGCTAACATGATCAAAATTGGGACTGTTGGCAACTGGCATTTATTGATGACAGTTGAAGTTTCCCTGAGTCAAAGCCAATGTGGAAGCCAAATACACTTAACAACTATGTTACTAGATTATCAACTTTAATGATTCATTTAGCAACTGTGGCAAGAAAGGTTGAAAAATGGGACAAAACTGTATCATTTTACTTAACAACTGTCTTGGGCACAATTGTGGTTGTAAGTCAAGGACTACCAGTGATATAAATGAAAATATATGCCTTAAAAACATCCTAAATAACTATTAAATTTGTGGCTTGTTTATATATAAGGAAAATTTCTGAAATGAAGGAGTAATAGCACTGCTCATGCCTATTTGTTTTCAAATGCTTATATGTTTTTTTTTAATACGTTTTAATCGTAACATGATTTTCAGCAACATATTTGATTCAAATCTCTTTTGACCCTATTCAGTCTTTTGGTTCACTTGCTGAATATAAAGACAGATAGAATAACTCTACAAATTCTTCCATACAAAGTTTTTTTTATTGGATTATATTAGGTATCCTTAAAGTAACTCACAGTTATGTCAAGATGCATATAATGTCCAATTCTTTGCATAGTTGAAATCGTAGTGTAAATGATAGTAATCTTTCTATCCCATATTTCATCCCATAGTCGTAGAATCAGGGCTGCCACCATGAGGCTGTATTCAGGCAAGAGTGAAGAAATCTCCCCTGACCCACCAAGGGTCAATTCAGTGACCAATCAGGGTTACAGATGTGACCATATGACATGTACTACATTTCCCAGGATACCTTAACTTCATTTATCATGATGCATTCCCTTAAGGGGACAGCTCTCAATTCCTAACTAACTATCCCAAATCCCATTAACTCTAAACTGTCTGGACAGCACACTCCCTGCCTGGAATTATAAATTCCACTAACTAAAAGTAACTGTATAACTAAGATAAACAGTAAAGAGTAATACTAACTGAGTAACAGATAACTATATAACTAAGATAAACAGTTAGCTATATAACTAAGAGAAACAGTAAATAGTATATAGTATCAAACAAAGCAAAGCATGCAAAGCTTGAGGTTCAATCTTCAAGTTCAGCCTTTTTCTGCAGCAGCATTAGGTTGGTGCCCGGTCTGGTATAGAGCTTCTTGGTGAAAGTCTCCTGGTCGCCTCTGGCAGCCATTTAGGGTGGATGGGTATTCTTGCTTCCAACGGTTCAATGGAATGTTGACAAGCAGTTGAACTAGAGGTTGAGAGGACATCTGCCCTTGTAGAATGTATTCGTGAAAGTCTGGTGGTCGCTGGCAACCTTTTAGGATGGACCAGCATTTTTGTTTTTGATGGTGCTAAAGGGCGTCGGAAGGCTGTCAGAATGGATGGTGCGGAGGCATCTGCCTGGGTTGGGGCCTGCATCCAATTGACACAGACAATTCCTGAGATTCCCCAACCCAGGTCTGTTTTGAAGGCATAGAGTGAGTATCTCGGGCCTCTTACTACTTCAGTGTACACTAAAGCATCAAGGGCATCTAGTCCCAGCAAGAGCAAAATCTTGGCTTCAGGATCTAGGGGGTGGGGGGAAGTGATGAGCCATATGCTTCAGGTGAGGTATGTTGCCAGCTACCTCTGGTGTTGCAATGTGGCTACGTTCATCTGGTATCCCGTTCCATTCCAACACGGGCGGCAGTAGGACCTGGGAACTTCCATCTAATGACTATATAGAGTCCAGTAGCTCTCCTCCCCACCGTGTGTCTTGGTGTGGTGCATGTTGATATCGTGAAGTACACTTCTTCCTTCTGAACATCAAAGAGGTCGAAGAATGCGGACCTGGCTAGTGAGCGATCGTTCTGAGGATCCAGTATTACATACATCTTCACTGCTTCTTCTGAGAGTCTATTGGAGTAGATATTGACTAAGTAGATATGACAACATGAGCGAGGGGCTGGTGTGTTATCGCACACTGTCGTGCAATTGACACTCACCACTGGCTCCGATTGTGCTTTCACAGCGTGCTGAAGCACATAGTGTGCTGTCACAGCACGATGAGGCTCCTTGTTCAAAGGAGGGTTAGGAGTTGTCTGCTGTGGTGGTTCAGAGTCTGGATGCAGAGCAGTTGGGTGCTCATTGCTATTGCATAGATGGCATTGCACCTTGGCTGTGCAGTCTTTGGGCACATGTTTAGAAGATTCGCAACACTTGTAGCAGAATGTGAACTCCCATAACAAATCTTTCCTTTGTTCCAGGGATTTCTTTGCAAACACTTGACAACTGTTCAGTGAGTGTCGAGTGTTGTGTAAAGGACAAAATTCGACTCTTTGTTGTAGGAGACTCAAGCTGGGTTGCTTCTGATGAGTTAGTGGCTGAATTCTTTTTTTTTTTTTAAATAAACTTTATTAGTTTTACTTTTTAAAAAACAACAACAACACAGCTACAAATTATATACAACAAAAAGACGAACAGGTCTTGGCATAGGCCAAGAGGGAAAGAGAGGAAAGCTTGAGAGAGGAAAGAGGGGAAGGGAGGGGAAGGGGGGGGGGGAAAGTGGGGAAAACAAAAGTAGAGAAAACACTTATGATAAAACCATATTTTTGTGACTGTCTGTAAGGTCTTTTCTTCTTCCAAACTATCGTCGGCAGTGCTTTTCTTTATCTCTGCCTCGGAGGCCTCGGCCTTAGTTTTCTTAGAGGTGATCTATCTTTGATTAAGCCAAATGTACAAAGGATTCCAATTGCTATAATAGGTTGAAGATTCTTTATTTTTAATGCTTGGGTTAGTTTGTCCATTTTGGCGCATTGTAAAATTTTCTGAATAACCATAAGTTCAGTGGGGATAGAGGGTAGTTTCCAGCACTGGGCAAATGCCAGTCTGGCCGCGGTTAAGATATGGATTGTAATATACTTCGATTTTTTGGATATTTGTTTATCAAAAATTCCTAGAAGAAAGGACTCTGGTTTGTACTCAATTTGTTCCATGGTTATTTCCTCTAGCCAGTGCCTAATTTTTTGCCAGTACTTCTGGGTTTCCTTGCATGACCACCACATGTGGAAGAAGGTACCTTCTATATATTGACATTTCCAACACTTGGGGCTCGTGTTGGGGTGCATCTTCGCCAATCTCGAAGGGGGCAGGTGCCATCTATAAAACATTTTATATAAGTTTTCTTTATAAGCTGCTGATTTCGTGATCTTAATGTTCCTGTTCCAGATCTTTTCCCATTCTGCTAGGGTAATGCTCCTACCCACATTTCTGCTCCAAGCAATCATATTTCCCTTGACAATTTCTTGTTCTAGTTCTGTTTCTAATAAATATTTGTAAAATTTAGATATATTTTTTTTACTTGGTCCTAGTAGAATTTTGTCTAGAGTCTGTAATTTATTGTAGATTCCAAATTCCTTAATGTCTTGTTTGTATTTACTATGAATTTGAAGGTACACCCACTGATCAATTATAAATCCTCGCTCTTGTAGATCCTGTCGTGTTTTCAACTTTCCTTGTGGGTCTAATAAATTTTCGTACTTAATCATTTTGGTTATATCCAGATTATTAGGGTGTACTATCGCTTCCATTGGAGATAGCCAAATCGGTATTTTTAGATAAAGTTTTTTACGTACTTTTTTCCAATTAGTTAATAAAGAGTCCCTGATAAGATGCTTATGGAAATATGATTGCCTGGGTTTCCCAGATTCCCACAGAAAGGCATGCCATCCTTTCTGCATATCGTGGCCTTCTAATACTAGTGTTCTTTTGTTGGTTAGGTTTACCCAATCCTTTATCCATAGTAGGGTGGCTGCCGTATGATATATTTCCCAGTTTGGCAAGGCTAACCCTCCTCTGCTTTTCAGATCTTGTAGGGCTTTTACGTTAATCCTAGCTTTTTTCCCTTGCCAAATGAAATTCAATGTTATCTTGTTTAGTTCCATAAAAAAAAATTTTATTTAGTTTAATTGGAATTGTCTGGAATAAATATAGAAATTTTGGCAGAATATTCATCTTAATCAAAGCAATCCTGCCCAATAAGGAAAGTTGTAAATTGCTCCAGAAATCTAAGTCTTTCTTAGATTGTTGGAGAAGTTTGTCATAATTGTTTTCTTTTAACGATTTGCTTTGTGGAGTTAGCCAAATTCCTAAGTATTTAATTTTTTTTGTCACTTGTATTCCCATTGTTGTCTCTAGCTCTTTATTCTGGTCTCCTGTTAAATTTTTAGTCATTAATTTTGTTTTTCCCCTGTTTATTTTAAATCCCGAATATTATTTTAAATATTCTTCTGATTTGATCCTCAAACCTCTAATTCTCAAATTTTGCCTAATATACGTCAGAAGAGATTCTAGGGCGAATATGAAAAGCAGAGGGGAGAGAGGGCAACCCTGTCTTACCCCTTTTTCTATTTTTATCGGGCCAGTTTGTTCCCCATTTATTAGAATGTTTGCCTGTTGAGTGTGGTAAATTGTAGTGATGACATTTTCAAATCTGGTGCCAAGATTCATATTATATATTTTTTGAATTAAGAAATGCCAATTTAAATTATCGAATGCTTTTTCAGCATCCAAGAACATAAATGCAAATTGTTTTTCCGGGTGAGCTTCATAGTATTCTGAAATGTCTATCACTGTTCTTAAATTATTCTTAATTTGTCGAAATGGGAGAAATCCGTTTTGATCTTCATGGATATAAGTGTTTAAAACCTGTTTTAATCTATTGGCTATTATAGAAGAGAATAATTTGTAATCTGCATTCAGGAGTGAAATTGGTCTATAATTATTAATAAGTCTGTGGTCTAGGTCCTCCTTCGGGATCAGCGAAATTAAGGCTCCCCTCCATGAGTCCGGCATCTTGGCTGCTAAGAGTACCTCATTAAATACATCCAGCATCAGTGGTCCAATTTGTTCTATGATAATTTTGTAAAGTTCTACCGGTATCCCGTCCGGTCCTGGTGCTTTATTGTTACTTTGCTTCTCTATTGCTGACTTCAGTTCGGACCATGTTATATTTTGGTTTAATAATTCTATCTCTTCCCCTCCAATTGCTTTATCATTCACTTCCTCCAGGTATTTCATTATTTTATCCTCAGAGACTTCTTCTTTTTTGTATAATTTCCCAAAGTAATTAAAAGTGATCTCTTTTTTCTTCTCTATCTCCTCATGCATATTGCCCCCCTAGTCCATTAATTGGTGTATCAATCTTTTTTCTTTCGTTTTCTTAAGTTTGTGGGCTAACCATCTCCCTGGCTTGTTTGCATGCTCAAAGTAGATTTGTTTAGTCATTTTCAGACTAATCTCCAATTTTTCTTGTTCCAGTAAATTTAGTTTGTGTTTAGTTGTTATTAACTGGTTCTGTATTCTTTGGTTTTTGGGGTTCTTTTGTAATTGGGTTTCTAAATCCTTAATTTCTTGTTGTAGGTTACTTTGTTGGGCATACTTTCTTTTATTTCTCATAGCATTGTAAGAGATTGTTATTCCTCTTATAAATGCCTTTAGTGTGTCCCATATATTTTGTTTCGAAGTTAGATCATTATTATTTTCCTTTAAGAAGAAGTTCAGTTCTTCTTTCAGTTTATTAGTATATTCTTCTTCTTTTATTAAATGAGTGTTAAAAGTCCATCTTTTCTTTGGTTTTCTTCTACCCCTCCAGGTTATTTGAATTGGGTTGTGGTCAGCCCAATCATTTGGTAAGATTTCACTATCTTTGATTTCATTAAATAATTCACCGTTTATCCAAGCCATATCTATTCTTGTCCAAATTTTGTGTGGGTTAGAATAATAAGTAAACTGTTCTTTTTTGGGATTTAATTTTCTCCAGATATCTACCAGATTCATTTCATTCAACATATCCTTACATGGCTTAGAGAATTCTCTATTTCCTTTTTTGTTCTTACTATGATCCTTCCGGTAGTCAGCAATAGAGTTAAAATCGCCAATCAGAATAATATTACCATTTTCAAATTCTGTTATTTTTTGATGGAGATGTTTAAAAAATTTACCTTGATCATCATTTGGGGCATAGATTACTACCAGTAAGAGTGTAATGCCATTAATCGAGATTTGTACCACCAGAGTTCTTCCCCCAGATTAACTCCGCTTTTAAGTCATCTCTCACATAGATTGCAATACCTTTCTTTTTGTGTTTATCTGCTGGTGCTGTAAATAATTTTCCCAGTTTCGGACAATCTAGGAATTTCTCCTCACTTTTCCTAATGTGTGTTTCTTGTATGCAAATTATATCAACATTTTGTTTTATTAGTTTGGTTAGAATCCTTTTCCTTTTAGCTCTTGAATTTAGGCCGTTAATATTAATGGAAAGAATTTTCCTTCCTTCGTCCATTTACTTAAGTCTGCCTCGCTTTTTGTCTCGTAACTCTACGGCTCTCTTCTTGTGGTTGATATGGAGTTGTTTCTTCTCTTTCTCGTTGTAAGGTGTCTTTCCCTTGAATTTGGACAGATCTTTCTTCTTTGTTCCTGTGGCGGTTACGATCTTCCTGCATATTCCTTTGGATTTTCTCCCTAGTGAGTTGATCCTCCGTGGTTGTTAGCTGTTCTAGGAAGTTTTGTGCTTGTTCTATTGAGTCTATTTTAATTTTTCTTCCCTTCCACGATATTAGCATCCCTTCTGGGATTAGCCATTTAAATGAGATTTCGTTTTTATTTAAGTAATTGGCTAAAAATTTATATTCTTGCCTTATGGCCCTCACTTTTCTTGGAATCTGCTTGAGAATTATGATCTCTTTGCCCTTATATAATATTCTCTCATCTCTGGCCTTTCTATGTATTAGGTCTCTCATGCATCTTCTTGAAAAGCGGATATGGATCTCCCTTGGGCAATTGTGACGCCTTGCATAACTGGTATTCACCCTATAGATTTCATCGAATTCCTTGAGTAAGTCATCTTTCTCTTTTTCAACTAGTTCAGCCAACAAACCTGCCATTAATTGTTCTAATTCTTCATTTTTGGATTCCTCCACATTTTGGAACCTTAAGTATGCAGCTGCTCTGTCCATCTCAAGTTGGACCAAGGAATCTTCCATTTCTCTATTAACATTTCTGAAATCTTCCTCAGTCCTTTCTAGATTCCTCTCCGCTTGTTCCGTCCTCTTCTCTATTTCTTTTATTTTTAATTCAGTTCTTTCCATGGCCAATTGCATTGTCCCAACCCTATCTTCAACTCTCTGTATATCTGCTCTCATCTCCTCTTTTAATTTACCCATTTCTTCCTTCAGTTCGCTAATATCTGCTCTGGTCTCATTATGATTCCTAATCATAATCTCCTGCATTCTAGACAATGATTCTTGCATTGATTCTTGCAGAGATAATAATGTCGCTTGTAGGTTGGCATTAGTAACAGTCGGTTGTTTTTCTCCTACCAAGGTCTCTTCTATAGTTTTCTGCGTTGTTGGGGAGGTAGTTGCCAGAGTTGTCATCAAGGTCTGGTTGTTCTTCCTTCCTTTTTTCAGGGCCGTGGTTGTTGTGGAAGTCATCTCTGATAAGATTTGTTTTTGCAATTGGACAATGTTAAGAATATTATCCCAGATCACCATTCGATGTAATGGCCCTTTGAGTGTGATTACAAATCTATTTGCTAAACTTACACACCAGATAATTTTAGGTCTCTTTCTTCGGCCCAATCTGTCATTCAGGCAAATTAAATTCCAATTCAATGGAGAGTTATCAGATACTATACAATGCTATACAATAGATGCTATACAATAGAATGTAATAAAATAATATGTATTATGTATTATGTATTATTCTCTATATTAAATTCAAATACCAGAGTTAATTGTATTTTACCCCTAATAAATCATACTTGTTTAAAGCATACAACCAACTCTAGAATATCTCACTCTATATATACTTTTATCCTATAGTGTATATTAATATTTAAGGTTCCATTTTATCTGAGACACCCCTATTAACTGTCCTTAAATTTTTTATATATCCAAGAGAGTCTAATCTGTAAACCCTAATAACTATAACAAGCAGTTTGCCTTTATACTTGTATTTTTAACTATTATAGAAAAAAAGGAAAGAACAAAGAGAAAGGGAGAGAGAGAAAGAATGCAGGAGGAAAGGGGTCTTTTCAATTTTAGGGAATCACAAAGCACGTATCTGTAGGATTAGTTCCATAGAAAAACAAGTCTGAGTTGGGGCTGGCGTTTTAGTCTTATAGTCTCTCCTCCTGGGCGCACCAAGGAAGCAGGGGGAGGAAGTGCTGACTAATTGCTGTCTGCGATTAGTGAACAGTCTTGGCCAGGCTTCCGTCTGTCTCTTCCTTCTTCTTCCCTCCTCTTCTTCCCTTCTGCCAGCAATTGTCAATCCACAATCACTTTGGGCATCCGCCTCAGATCGATCACTTTAAAAATTAGTTTGTAGGCAATAATGAATGAAACAGGGAGAATCAGGCCGATCTCTCTCACGGCTTTGTAGTCCTTCTGCCCTTTTCTGCTCAGACCCTTCAGGCAGTCACTTTTTGCTTCGTCAGTTCAGTGGCAGACCAGACTTTGGAGCCGCCATTAGCTGGCAGCTGGCTCAATCGCGCTGGTCTCAGAGGCTCTTCCTTCGTCGCTGGGGAGTTGCCTACCCCCAAACAGCAACCCGGGGGTCCTCTATTCTGACACGAAGCTCTACGGGTTTCGTGTATCCACTGGGGATCCCTCCAAATGCGAGAAGAGGTGTTCGAAAGCCGCAGCTGGGCTTCTCCACCTCTGGACGTCCCTGTCCTGCCACCGGAAGCTCTAGTGGCTGAATTCTTTATGGTTGAGGAGTCAACCTCGGTTTTATGGACAACCATGAACGGTTTTCCTCTTGCAGTGGGCGTGGGGCCTGTGGATGGTATATAGTAGCTGTTGTATCTTTTTTCATTTGGAGGACTAACAGCTCTGAGTTCGCGGATCTGGGGGTTGTTGCATGATGTTGCCTGGTGGGCCATGAATTCTTCAAGAAGGGTAAAGGGTATACCTTTGTGGTGACCCTTGGCCATGAAGGCCTCAGACAATTGGATCCACTGTTCAATTACCACCTGCAGTAGTTTTTGAACTATTTTGTTTTGCATTTTGGCGTGGTCAAGACAAGCGAGTCCCGGTAAGTCGGGATCCCGTTGTGCCACTCTCAGCTGTATAAGTATATTAGGTCCCTGACCAGATGAGGCTTATTGATAGGAATTTTAGGAAATCTGTTGAGGCTATCTAAGAGCGTTGATTCTACTTCTGTGGGAGCAAAGTACGCTTCATCAAGTCTTTTCCATGTCAACCGTGGGGCAGTGACTGGGTTGCCTAAGTGGGATTCCTAAGTGCCTTCGTTGCTCTGGCAGACCACAGACCCAGCCATGCTATCAAGTGTACGAGTACTTCATCGGGCTTCAGGCGTGCTGCCTGAATGGTGTGCAGGAAAATTCTCTTCCATAGCAAATATTCTCTGCCTGGTTCGTCAAAGAATTTGTATATACCATTAGCAGCCAAATCTAGCTTTCTTCTTATTGCCAACTCTCTCCAGTAGTCTGCATCTTCTGCTGAGATGGAGTAGGGGTTGTGGATGAGGGGCATTGACGCAGAGGGTTCTCCTCTTGGATTCTTTTTTTTTTAATAAACAAACTTTATTGATTACAAAACCAAAATATCAGACAAACACAACACACAGAAGAAGAAAAAAAAGAAATAGAAAAAATTAAAATGATTAAAAACTAACAATTCTACTATTGACAGTCTATGGTTCCTTGTTTGTTATCAATATTGGTGATACATTTACAAATACATCTTATTGCAAATATATAATTACTACCTCTTTTACATTTTACGTTGTTTACTAATATATTTTCTAGTTTTGTTCTATCCAGTCATACCAGCATTCCCAGCTTCTATAATATTCTGATATTTCTTTTTCCTTAAGTGCTAAGGTTAACTTGTCCATCTCTGCACAGGCTGTTATCTTCTGTATAACCATTTCCTCTTTTGGAATATCTGCTTGTTTCCATCACTGTGCAAAGGTTATTCTGGCTGCAGTAAGAATATGCAGTTTATATATTTGACATTTTTAGGAATTTGTCTATTAAATATCCCCAATAGGAAGAATTCTGGTTTTAATTCAATTTGCTCTGCCATTATTTCCTCTAACCATTTTTTTATTCTGTGCCAGTATCTTTGGGCTTCAGTGCAGGACCACCACATATGAAAAAATGTTCCCTGTTTCTTTTTACATTTCCAGCAATTCAGATTCATGTTAGGAGACATTTTCGCTTTTCTCGAGGGTGAAAGATGCCATCTATAAAACATTTTACAGGCATTTTCTTTATATGCTGCTGATTTTGTAATTTTATTATTCCCTGTCCAAACCTTTTCCCACTCTAATAATGTAATGCTATGTCCTATGTTTCTGCTCCAAGCTATCATATTGCTTTTGACTACTTCCTCTTCTAATTCCATCTCTAGTAAATAATTATAAGATTTAGTTATTTTTTTTAATCTGGACCTAATAAAATTTTATCTAATTGTTGTGCCTTAGTATATATTCCAAAATTTTTCTTGTCCTGGCTATATCTATTTTGAATTTGCAAGTAAGCCCACCGGTCTACTTGTAGCCCCTGTTCTTGCAGATCTTGCCATGATTTTAAAGTTCCTTGTGCATCAAGAAGGTCTTTGTAGTTTATCATTTTATTAAGATCTACATTATTTGGATGTATCATCGCCTCCATCGTTGAGATCCAAATTGGGATTTATAAATAATATTTTTTTTATTTTGTTCCAATTAGCCAACAAGGAATCTCTAATTATATGTCTGTGGAAATATTTCTGCTTAATTTTCCCAATGCCCCATAAAAATGTATGCCATCCCCTCTGTATATCATGGCCTTCTAAAAATAAGATCCTTTTATTCGACAGATTTACCCACTCTTTCAACCAGAGTAAGGAGGATGCACTATAGTATAATTCCCAATTTGGGAGTGCCATACCTCCCCTGATCTTCATTTCTTGCATTGCCTTTAGGTTTATCCTCGGTTTTTTTTCCCTTGCCAGATAAATTTGGTAATTATCTTGTTCAGTTCCACGAAGTAATTTTTATGTATTTTTATTGGTATTGTTTGGAATAAGTAAATAAATTTGGGCAGAATATTCATTTTTATGGTGGCAATCCTCCCTAATAAGAAGATTTGCAATTTAACCCATATCTCTAAATCTTTTTTAACTTGCTGTAATAATTTATTATAATTATTTTCCATTAGAGTTTTGCATTGAGCCGTCAACCAAATTCCTAAGTATTTAACTTTTTTTACTATTTGTAAAACATTATCCTTTCCAATTTTAGTTTTTGTTTTTCTGTTAAATTTTTAGTTATTAATTTCATTTTTTCCCTATTAATTTTAAGTCCTGCAACTTCCCCAAATTGATCTAACTCTTTCAGTAATTCTTGACCTGTTTCAATTGGTTCCTGTATGAAAAATACCATATCATCCGCAAATGACTGGAGTTTATATTCTTTTTTAATTTTTAGTCCTTTTATTCCTGGGTTCTGCCTAATTCGTGTAAGCAAAGTTTCCAAAGATAATATGAAGAGCAGGGGGGAATAATGGATATCCCTGCCTGACTCCTTTCTCTATTTTTATTGAGCACGTGTACTCCCCATTAATTATAATATTCGCAATTTGTGAATCATAAATTGTAGTCACAATATTTTCAAATTTAGTGCCTAGATTCATATTGTAAATTTGTTGAATTAGGAATTGCCAATTTAGATTGTCAAAGGCCTTCTGTGCATCCAAGAACACAAGGGCTATTTGTTTTTCCGAATGGGCTTCGTAGTATTCCAAAACATTTAATATTATCCTTAAATTATTCCTAATTTGTCAATTAGGAAGAAATCTGTTTTGATCTTTATGTATATATTCATTCAATATTTTTTTTGCTATTTGCTATAATTGTAGTAAATATTTTATAATCAGTAATTAACAGGGAAATTGGTCTATAATTTTGTATATGTCGTAAATCTGAATCTTCTTTCGGAATCAACGATATCAATGTCTACTTCCATGAATCCGACATTCTTGTTGCTAGTAGGACCTCATTATATACTTCCACCATGAGAGGTCTTATTTGTTCTCCTATTTTTTAAAAAGTTCCCCTGGTATCCCATCAGGTTCTGGGGTTTTATTGTTCTTTTGGTTTTCTATTGCTGCTTTTAACTCGGGCTGCGTAATATCTCTAATTAACATTTCCTTCATCTCCTCCTTAATTATTTTATCTTTAGTAATACCCAAATAGTTTCTTATCATATCCTCATTTACCTCCTTCTTTTTATAAAGATCTTCAAAACATTTACATGCAATTTCTTTTTTCTGTTCTATCCCTTGTTGGGCATCCCCGTTCTCATCTATTAATTGGCAGATCAATCTTTTTTGTTTTTCTTTTTCAAGTTTATAGGCCAACCACCTTCCTGGTTTATTGGCCTGTTCAAAAAATATCTGTCTGGCTGTATTTAACTTTGAGACCATTCCTTCTTGTTCGATTAAATTAAATTTATATTTAGTTATTATCATCTGTTTTTTCAATTTGCAATCTTTTGGGGTGTTTTGCAGCTGAATTTCTAATTCTTTGATTCTTTGTTCTAATTTATTTTGTTGGGCATATTTTTCTTTATTTCTTTTAGCAGTGTATGATATTGTTATGCCTCTTATTATTGCCTTCATTGTATCCCAAATATTCTGTTTCGTAGTTGCCTCATTATTATTTTCTTTTAAAAAATAGTCTAATTCCTCATCAAGTTTATTCATAAATTCTTCCTCTTTAATTAACTGTGTATTTAAGGTCCACCTTTTCCTTGGTTTCTTCCTGCCTTTCCACACTATCTGAATCGGGTTGTGATCTGCCCATTCATTTGGTAAAATTTCAAAATCTTTTAATTCATTTACTAATTCACATTCATCTACATCGTATCGATTCGTGTCCATGATTGGTGAGGGTTGGAGTAAAATGTAAATTGCTTTTTCTCAGGGTTTAATTTTCTCCACATGTCTATCAAATCTAGTTCAATAATCATTTCTTCACATGTTTTGGGTAGTTCTTTTTTTTTTCTTCCCCCCCCACTACTATGATCTTTCTGGTGGTCCACGTATTCCTTTTATCTAATTCCACTAATTTCCCATGTAATTGTTTAAAAAATTCCTTTTGGTTATCGTTAGGGGCATAGATTACCACTAGTAGAATTGGAATTGATTTAATCCAAATTTGTAACATTGGAATTCTTCCATTGGGGTCTATCCAAATTGGCTCTGCTTTCATATCATCTTTCACATATATTGCTATCCCTTTCTTTTTCCTAAAATCTGCTGGCGATGTGTACAAATTCCCTAGCTTGGAGCATGCTAAGTATTTTTCTTCTTCCTTCCTTATATGAGTTTCCTGTAAACATATTATATCTGCATTTTGTTTAATTAATTTGGTTAATATTCTTTCCCTTTTTATCCTAGAGTTTAGGCCATTTATGTTAATTGATAGTGTTTTCTTTTCTTCATCCATCACCTAATTGACTCTTGCTCTTTGTCTTGTAGTTACTCCTGTCTCTCTTTGTGGCTGATTGTGCATCTTCGGTTCTTCTCTTTCTTGATGTTGTTTATTTTTCAAATTCCTACAATTCCCATCTCTATTTTTTTGGTAGTCTTGGTCGTCTTGCGAATTCATTTCTAACTCGTCTCTACTACTCGATTCTTCATGGGTTATCAATCGTTTGTAGAATTCTTGGGCTTTTTCCACGGAGTTTACTTTAATTTTTCTTTCTTCCCAAGTTATTAGCATTCCCTCTGGGATTAGCCATCTAAATATGATACCTTTTTGGTTTAATTGGTTCACCAAGAATTTATAATCTCACCTCTGCTCTCTCACTCTTTTTGGGATTTGTTTAAGCACCAAGATTTCTTTCCCTTTGTATGTAATTGTTTCTCCTCTAGAAATTTTGTATATGATATCTTGAACTTTCCTTCTAGCAAATTTCACATGGACCTCTTTTGGATGTTTATGTCATCTTGCGTAATTTGTGCTCACTCTGTATACTTCGTCTAACTCTTTCAGAATATCGTCCTTATCTTTTTCCAATAGGTCTGCTAATATTCCTGCCATCACTTGTTCTAAGTCCTCTCCTTTAGATTCCATTATATTTTGGAATCTTAGATATGCTGCAGCCTTATTCATTTCCAAATATACCAAGGAGTCGTCCATTTCTTTATTCACATTTCTTAATTGCTGACCAACCATTTCCAGCTTTTTTTCCCCGTTTGTGTCATTCTTTTCTCAACCTCCTTTATTGTCGATTCATTCCTTTCTAGTGCTTGCTGTATTGTTTCAATTTTTTGATCCAGCTTTAAGATGTCTAATTTCATTTCTGCCTTTAAGTTCCCCATCTCTTCTTTTAATTCATTTGTATCAGCTCTTGTTTCAGTATGACTTTTCACCATTATTTCCTGAAGCTTCAGCATGGACTCTTGTAAAGTAAGAAGGGTCGATTGAATATTGGCTTTTGTGATGATAGGTTGTTTTTCTCCAGGTAGTTTCTTCAATTGTCTTTTGTGCCGTCACTGAGGTTGATGGCATTGAAGTTGTTTGTATTGAAGAAGTCTTCTTTCCAGTTTTAAGCATTGTATTAGTGACGGAGGTCATTTCTTGTAAAAATTGTTTTTGTTTTTGTATTATATTAAATATGTTGTCCCAAATTAACATTCACTATTAAGAAGTATCAACTATAAATGGCCACTATGCTAATTAATATGATATGTTACAGGATTAACCTCTCTTATTAATATATATATATATATATTTTCCAGAACACTTTTACAGCTAATTTCTAAATCAAATATCTGGATTTGTAATTCTTAATAATATATAAATTCCTCTATTTAAATTTAAATACTATTGACCTGTATAACTATAAATGCTATAGAATTCCAAATCTCAAAATAGTGTTATGAAATATTTCAAATACTTACAAATCTAAATATATATCATCCTTACTATACAATAATTAATTAATCTATAATAATCACAATTAATCACAATTAATTATTTAATTCAATCTAATCAATGCCTATAATCAAATATCTATACCTAAATAATTAATTATTACCTCCCTTTTTTTGTGTGTGTTATAACCAAATATAAACTACAATATTACTAATGTATCAATTAAATATATATAAATTACATTTACCACATTCAAAAATCAGTTAAGTTGGTGTCAAGAAATAATTGTTGCAATCCGCAAATTTAAAAGCTTAAACTGTCTTAATATAATTGTTCAGTTCTTCAAGATTCCTTCACCGAGTGCACCGGAAGCACAGAGTTGCTGAGTAATGTCTCTGATTTCACTATCTCACCACACTTTCCACTGTAGTCATTTCTCCTTTCATTTGAAAGTTTAACAAGTCAATTTTTAGATTCAAATAGTCTCTTTCTTTAATAAATCTTCTCCACTTACTACAGCTCCAGTCCAATAATCCAAAAGGAGACCAGTAAATTATTCAGTTTCATTCATGGAATATTTAAAGTTGTAATTTAATTCCTTACTTCAAATCTCCCCCCATCTCAAGTTCGTCCTTTCAGTTTCCCCCAAAGTCCACAATTCAAATCCTTCAAATTTCCCTTAAATTACATTATTGTTCTTTCTTTCTTCTTTTTTTTTCCTCTCCCCCAATTATTATCAGTCTCTCAGATCCCTCCAATTCTCTTATCTTCTCTGTCCGATCGCTCGCGTCCTTACCCTCTTCTGTCTCACGAGCCGTTTCGCTTTTGCCGTCGCTCGTATCTGCTTTAGCCGCTGTTTTCAGGCTTCGCTCCGACTAAGATACTCCAATGTTCAATGCTCAATCAGGATCGCAAATTCTTTCACTTGCACTCTTTGTTCACCACAGTCTGTCACTCACTCACTTCCTCTTGTATGCAACAATCAAGGCTTTAGGACCACCATTGCTAACAGTCTCTTGTTGTCGGTCTCCACAGGGTTTCTCTACATCACGATGAGAATCGCCTTTTCCACACCACAACTTGAGTCTCCCCAACTGGCACACTTCTCTATAAGATGCGTGCACCCCTAAGGGTCACTCCAACAGCAAGAGGAGATAGCATGAAACCCAGAGTGAGCTTCAGCACCCCCGTTCGCCCATATCTCATCACTGGAAGTCCTCTCCTCTTGGATTCTTATAGGGTGGGTTCGGGTTACATGTCAACGACGGGTTGTAGTCTTCCTCCTAGTACTTATGGAGAAAGTCATCTTGCCATTCCAGAGATGATGGTGGAGCTTCACGCTGCTGTGTAGGCCGGCCATGGTTTTCTTGTTGTACCTGTGAGCTTGAGTAGTATTGAGGTTGTGGCAGGAATGCTACTGCCTGTGGATTAAGTGTGTCGTTGGTTGCATGTCGTTGGTGTTGTTGGTTGCATGTCTACTTGTCGAGAAGTCGTCGTGATCACTGGTGGGCTAATTGCTTGCCCGGCAGGCCATGAGACGTTGCGGTAGGGTTGCTGATCCTGGGAAGAGAATTTTGGACTTTAGGTCATACAACATCAGTTGGGGAAGGTTTGCTGTTGGTGGGAAGTGAATCTCGTATTTTAGGTCTTACAACGTCAGTTGTGCGACTGATGTTTAGAGTCTGTGATTGAGATTCTTCCCTGTACTCCCCTGATTGTGGGAGACTTCTAAGTAACTGAGGCAGTTCCACCTGCTCATTTTGTAGCGAGTGCTGCTCATCCACGTAGGCCTTGACCTGTGTATCTGGGCTCTCTTCTCCCAACTCTTCGAGGTCAAAGTTGAAGGGGGCATTGTCTGGCATCTTCTGCCATACTGCAGCCCGTACCTTCTTTGTTGCCAAGTCTCTTCACTGTTTGTCCAACTCCAATTTGGCCTGCGCTGTGGCCTGAGCTTTGGCCATTTCTGCCTGTTGAGCCACTATTTCTGCCTTCTGCCGTGTCACCTCCTCTGTTATGTGTAGATCTGCATCTGCTACTGCAGCTTCTACTTCAGCTTCTGCAGTCCAATCAGCATAACTTGCTGCTTTGGAGGCCTTAGATGTGCCACTGCAATGGGAGGATGCTCTGGAGGGATGGTGAGACCCAGCAGCAGAGAATTGGTGTGACACCCTGGAATCTGCTGGCGATCTAGCCAGTTTGGGATGGAGTGGGGAGGCTTTCTTGGAATGGTGGGAGGAGGCCATGTGTGATTGTGGAGCTATGTTGGACATGGCCCACTCCATTGACACTTCTTCCAGCTGTAGCACGTTGTGGAGTGCTGCATGTAGGGCTTTTTTGCTTTCCTCAATGCAGTCTTCGCATTCTTTGTGAAACTCCTCAAAGGATTGGATGTGTGCTTGGAGTTTTGGGTCACCCAGTCTTGACTGGATGGACTTGAGTTTATTTTCACTGTTTCTCCATCATGCGAGAAGGGCATCTAGATCATCTAGCAATGTGCGGATTTTCTTGGGGGGCAGCTTGTGTTTTGGGGCATCTCAGATCTCCTCTAGCTCCAACCATGAATCTGCATAGCGGTGATATTGCACCTCCCAATCTTCCTGTAAGTGTGCTTCCATGGGTTCGGTAAGCTTCTTATTCTTCCTGAGGTCATAGGCTTCATGAGGTCCAGCTGCCTCTGCGTTTGAGGAACTGGGCTCCATGTTTATATCTAGGGTGGGTGGAGGGTTCAAGTCCTCTGGTACTTCAAGGGCATCTGTCATGGCTGAAGAAATTGCCATGCTTCAAATTGGCAAAGGTAAATTTTGGAAAATTTAGTGGTTTTTCGTGTAATTCCCTTTATTTTGCTAAGGGGCGCTGTGCGCAGGTAGCAGAAAGTAGGAGTTTCTGCTAAATTTAGTACTTGAGCACATAGGTGGTGCTGCAGGGTCTGGGCGGTGCTAATACAGTACACAATATGGCTGCTTTTAGAGTGCGTTGTGTGTTTTCTACACAAGTTGGTGCTATAGGAGACATTGTCGCTAAGTCTGAAAGATGTTAGAGCCAAATGTAGGTTTGCCTGTTAGTGTTGTTTGCTACAAAAGTTGGCCTCTTGGTGGTCTGTTGGTGGTACTGGCTAGGTCTAGAAGACACTGTTGCTAAGCACAGGTTAGGCTGCAGGTAGTACTGGAACCTTGAATTAAGTTGCTAAATGTTTCCACAACAGTCACAAAAATCAGAATTTTCATTGGTTAAACACTGGTTAAATTTGGGAAAGTTCCTCTAATTCTTGTGAAAATTTGAAAAAAATTCTTCGAATTCTCTGGGAAATTTCTTCTTTGGCCACCAGATAGTGCTGTGGGCTGCTTTGCCTGAGACTTTAGAGGGGGTGAGCACCAAAGGAATTTATTGCTTACTTGCTGGAAGAGAAATTCATCAAACAAATGCAGCAATCCAAAGGTTGCATGCAGTGTTATACTTTTAATTTTTTTTTTTAGTAAAGATAGAAGATGGATAAACTCTAGGCTTTCAAGCAAAAGGAGATTGCTCCTTTGTTCATATAGCTGCTTGAATTAGCCTTGTTTCTTGGAAGGGGGGTAATGTGCTCCTTTGCTTTGTACAAGGCCCTCCACTAATGATTTATAACCCGAATAAAGTGGCCAGAGAACTGCAGGGGCCTCACTTTATTGTATCTTCAACGCAGCCAAAAGCCTAAGAAATGCTAAGCTTTTCAGTTTGAATGAGCAGAGCAAATTTAGCGTTCCTTTTAGAACACAAGAAGAGATTACTTTTGACTCTTCATCTGCATTTGAAAAGAGTTTGTAGGTAGTAACTGAGGGAAGACAGGGGTACATGGGTCATACCTGGCTCCTCCCTTTGTTTGCAAATTAGTTCTTTCTGAGTTAGGAGCTGTAACTTGAAATACAGCACTTATTTTGCGGAAGAGAAAAAGGGGGGAATTTGCCCCTTCCTGCATCCACGATGAGAAGTTTGAGGGAGTAGCATGCACATTTACTCCTGCCTTCAAAATCTTAGTCTTTATTGCAGGGATTCAAATTTTTACTTTTGGGAGTCCAAATTAATCATCTTTTTACTGATGGGCTTCAGGACTTCAAGCTTGTACTATCATTTACTATTCTGTCTTTTGGTTCACTTGCTGAATATAAAGACAGATACAAATAACTCTACAAATAACTCTACAAATTCTTCCACACAAAGTTTCTTTTATTGGATTATATTAGGTATCCTTAAAGTAACTCACAGTTATGTCAAAGTGCATATAATGTCCAATTCTTTGCATAGTTGAAATCGTAGTGTAAATCAGGGGTCCCCAACCACCGGGCCGCAGACCGGTACCGGTCCGCCCGTTCACCCACAGCCCGCCGCCCGCGGTTCAATCCAGTGCTCCGTTCTGCCTGCCTGCCTGCCTTCGTTTCTGGTTGTTTCGGAGCAGCTTTGGCTGAGAATAATAACTATTTGCCTCTTTTACTCAGCTGAAGCTGCTCCGAAACAACCAGAAACGAAGGCAGGCAGGCAGAACGGAGCACTGGATTGAACCGCGGGCGGCGGGGTGGGGGTGAACAGGCGCTTCGGAGGAGCTGCGGCGACAGGAAAAGCCACCGTGCTGGCTTCTTTGAAGCAGTTTCTTCCTGGGCTGGTGGAGGAGCGAGAGAGTGACTAAGAGAGGAACGAGGCAGACACCTGAGGGATAAGGCTGAGGGAGGGAGGGAGACACCTGAGGGAGGCAGGGCTGAGAGACGGGGCTTCTCAGCCATCCTGCAGGGACTTGTCCTGAGCCTCCCTGAACTTGGTGGTTTGCTGGCAGACGTTTTATTACCCGACTAGGTAACAACATCAGATGTTATCTAGTCAGGTAATGAAGCGTCTGCAAGCAAACCACCAAACTCGGACTCCTCCCCCCCCCCTCCTTGAAAAAGTGTCCCCACCCCCACCCCCACCCCCCGCCAGTCCTTGAAAAAGTGTTTCTGCGTGAAACTGGTCCCTGGTACAAAAAAGGTTGGGGACCACTGGTGTAAATGATAGCAATCTTTCTATCCCATATTTTATGGGTAGAATCAGGGGGAAGAGCTGCCACTATGAGGCTGTGTTTAGGCAAAAATGAAGAAATCTCCCCCGACCCACCAAAGGTCAATTCAGTGACAAATCAGGGTTACAGATGTGACCACATGACAGGTACTACATTTCCCAGGATACCTTAACTACATTTACCATGATGCATTCCCTTAAGGGGACAGCTCTCAATTCCTAACTAACTATCCCAAATCCCATTAACTCTAAACTGTCTGGACAGCACAGACCCTCAATGGTAGGAAGATATTTGCCCTTCAGATGATATAGGGTCACAATTTCCAACAATCTTGAAAACTGTTATGTAATCAAGATGATGATTACATGAGTAGGAAGTTTTGAAGCTTCTTCCACCATCTCTTGAATTCCCTTTAACTCTCTGAATATCTCTCAAATGCAAGCCAGTTTGGCTAAGTGGTTGAAGCATCTGGCTGGAAACTGGGAGACAATGAATTCTTAGTTCCACTTTAGGCATAAAATAATCTGGCTGACCAGTCACTTTCTCTCAGCCCTTGAAAAAAGGCAAACTATTTCTGAAAAATGCTGTCAAGAAAACTACAAGCAGTGTCCAGGAACTGGACACAACTGAGTTGGAAAAAAACAGTATGTTTCAAATGGCATGGTATATAAATCTCCCCTCAGTACACTCCCTTAGAAATAATCACTTGGAGGCCAAATGCTGGCAATAAACAATGCCAGAGCCCCGAGTACACAGAATTAGACCCACAAAGTGGCCAAAGACAACACCAAAGATGGCTGTAGTATTTTCTTAAGTGTTTCAGCCCTACCCCCTTAGCTCTTTCTGGTTATTCAAATTAATCAGAAGAGCAGGAATGGGGAAATTTCCAACATACATGACTCAGAGAACCCATTTAGGGCATTCTTAGATCAGCATAGATTTCACCACTGAAATTCAACAGTTGAAATGCCACGTTTATGAGGCATTGCTAGGAAAATGTAAAACCTTACATCCATCCTCCAAATTGACTTGGAATGTTGCAATGCAGTTTTCAGAGGCTGCGCATAAAAATGTGTAGGTTCAGAGAAATACATATGGGAGAAATTTGCTTGCAAACGATGTGGATGTGACAGACAAATAGAAATAGTCCTCAACTTACAACAGTTCATTGAGTGACCATTCGAAGTTACAATTGCTCTGATAAAAGTGACTTATGACTGTTTTTCACAACCATAGAAGCATTCCCAGTCATGTGATCAACATCCATATGCTTGGCAACTTCATATTTGTGACAGTCACAGTGTCCTGGGGTCATGTGATCACCTTTAGCACCTTTCTTACAAGCAAAGTCAATAAGGAAATGAGATTCGCTTAACAATAGTGTTACTAAGCAACTGCAATAATTCATTTAACAACTGTAGCATGAAATGTCGTAAAATTGGGCTAAACTCACTTAACAAATGTCTCACTTAGCAATATAAATTTTGGGCTCAACTATGGTCGTAAGTCAAGGACTACCTGTAAATGAAACATAGTATATAAATTTTGGTGAATATGAAAACATGCCTTCCCTCTAACCATTTTCTTAATAATTTATAGCATCTTACATTATTCCCTAGGCGCTATTGTGGGAAGGAAAAGCTTGTTCTTATTACAGATAGTTCTTGACTTATCTGTATGACCACAAATGGTACTGAAACTATTGAAGTTAAGCAATGATGTAATAATCATTCACATTTTATTATCCCTTTTCTATTGCAGTTAAGTGAATTGAGAGCCAGTTTGGTCTAGCAGTTAAGGCACCAGGATTAAAACTGGGAGACTGTTGAGTTCTAAAAACCAGGAGACCATGAGTTCTAATCCTGCTTTTTTCTACACAGTTACATTAATCTAAGGAAATAGGTGACAGAGAAACTAAGGGAAATATTGTAATAATAAAGGCATTTGGATAGGAAATTTTAATTATGTGATGTTAGAGAATAAATATAATTTTCTTCTAAACGTAAGATAAAATGTTAGTGCCATATTTATTTAATATTGTTAGAATGTTTTTAAGAATTCTGTTAAATAAAAGAATATTTAAGGTTGAGCAAATCGTACAATGATTTGTACAGAACAAACTTCTCTTTCTGTTGACATATGTAGGAATACTAGCTCTACAGGTCAAAAGATCTGGTACAATTTTCTTTCCGCTTAATACATTTTCTAATACAATAGAGAACTGAATAGCCACTAATGGAAGATGATGGAGCTCCTATAACCCTTTATGAAAAAGGTAAGATTTGGCACAATAAAATCCTCCACTAAAAACACTGGGACCTTTATGCCTCTAGATTTCATGCAGGATTTTAGATGGCGATCTTCATTCTTAAATAGTCTTCTAATATCACCACCATCACCATAATCTCACTCAGGGCATCAACCTCTGGTTTTAGTAAGTGACAATGATAAACTAGTCTACCGGCAAACTCTTGACACTACTAGTATTATTAACTAGAACAACAAAAAATAAGGTGGATACAAGCTCAGAGCAACTGTTTACTTAAATATATTTAAGAAATAAAAAAAAATCTCACTCTTCCTAGCATTGCAGTTAAATATTCTAGCGCTTTGACCAATTCAAAAACTGAAATTTACAAGCAGTTGTAGGATTATCTCAATACATTAAGAAAGTATTGCATTAACACTTTTAAATACCCACTGGTTTGGTATTCATCTGTATTTCACAACCTGCTTCATTCCCATAAGGCAAGCTTCGGCAAAAATGTTATAAAACTCAGGATAAACACGAATGCTGAGTTCTAATTGGCTCCTGTCATGTCACATGTTTAACCAGATCGTAAGCGGAGTATGCAACAAGGGAGGTAGGTTGCCGTTCCTCTTTCTTATCCTGGTGGTGTGACTGTTTCTCCTTTCGTTTTTGAACGTACGAGTTCATTTTATTTTCTAACTCTCATCATCACAATGCCTTTCGCAAGGATCCGAAACTCTGGCACATAATGATCTAGAAAACCCCTTCATACAAAAAAAAGTTTATATAGTTTGCCTTGATTACAATGTTTACAGTAATTACAGTGATCTTCGCTTTCAAGTTCCACTATCACTTTTATGGTTAAGGTACTTGTATTAAATTATCATACAATTGGTTTCGAACAATCTGAATTGTACTAAGACTGGTGTAATTTTAAACTCTTTCGATATAAATTTTTAAACCACTACTACATCATAAAATTAATTTTTAGTCTACATTCTTTTATAAATAAAATCTCAAGACTTGGAGGAAATCACCCTCTGCCTCCTTCCCAAGTCCCTTCCTCAAATAATAATTTGTCCATTCTCTAGTTATCTGGAAAAGATTAAAAAAAATCCACACCTCCTCTCTGCATACCTACGAACCTGGACTTGATATTTAAAGGCTGCTTTGGGCTTGTTTTAAAGGGTGCTTTATCGAAAATAGATGGAATTCAGAAAGTTAGAATGAACTAACTGGAATTCCAATATATGCGTAAGTGAAAAGGAAATGCAAGAATACATTCACTTGGATATAGAATACTGATCAATCAGGTTCATTCTAAATTAAATGAATATGACTGAAACTGCCTACTTTATTGGCAAAGAGCTGAAACAAATGGAAAAAAAATGTGGGGAGGGGGGAAACACACCATGTGAATGGAATAATGGCATCCTTCAGTCTATTTATTGTATAATTTATCTATTAATTCAGTACAATTCAAGATAATTTCAAGCTAATATAAATTCCAAATAGCCTTGCAAAAGTATAAGGAAACATGCATGCACAGAGAAACATATATTGAGGTACAATACTTCATATTCCTTACAGCCTAATTTTAATTTATTAGCATTTCTGTTTATGAGATGCATTAACTCCCATTAGCAGTGAATACAAATACTTGTAAATAGACTCATGCAGAAGAGTCAATCCCATTCAAACACTTGAATGGGATCGTAATGATAAAATGTAGGATGTTGTTTCATAGGTAAAGCATATAACAGAAATGAATGAAAAATACTAGTGAATCTCTCCCCTTCAGAAAGGGCATCAGGCTTTTCAATAGTTTAATTAAATGTTCATTCTTGCAACCAGAAAGTTTCAGCCTCCAAATCTTCCCCAGGTTAATTCAAACAAACTCCTTCTAAATAATGTTTATAAGTGATTCAGCTTTTGACTATCAGATCTGAACATTTAAATGTGCTCCTGAGAAATTATCTAGAAAATTTGTGATTTCCTTTGCAAAGAAAACATCCTAATTTAAATTGGCTGCTTTAAAAAACAAAACACTTTCACCTATTAAAAACTATCATTATTTATTATCTTCTAATTTCAAGAATATCAAATTGCAGGAGAGAAATCCAATGCAAATTAGATAAGGTTATGTATTATTTAAAGTAAGACAAGTATAGATTGCTAAATGTAATTAAAAGGTTGACAGAAGGAAATTTTTTGATATTAGCCTTTTTAAAAGATAAAAATTGAGCAGAATTATTAGTTCTTTTTGTTATCTTTATATTTGCTGTATTGGTTTTTATTGAATACCATCCTCTTACAAATGTGGTATCTCCACATGCAAAAGGATTTGAATTATTTAATTTAATTATTGAATTATTGAATCCTGAATTTCCATATAAAAATAGCACCAATGATGAAGAGACTAAAAGAACACCTACAAAAGCACACAATTATGTTGGGAATCTCAAGCTCATTCATATCATTATCTGTAGGTTTCAGGCTCCTTCACTTCAAGATTTAATTTATATTAATTATGAAGCCTAGAAAATTATTTTATAGGATATTATTTTGATCTAAAATCTGACATTCACTCAATTCTTAGAAACTATTATATGAGGAATGGGAGGAAGAACATTTGTGTTTATTATTGACTACTATTAACATTTCTAAAGAACACACACAAAAGGCATTTATTGAAGCCAAATATTTAAGGCAGCAATTGGTAGAATCCAGACTACAAATTGCACAAAAATCCCACTGAAATCAATGGGACAAATTCTGACAACCTTGTTTTATCTTTTCAAGGGTTACTAAATTCTCCTAATCCAGGCCTCTTGTTCACTTATCAGGTACTTTACAGTAAGTATCTGATTTGAATGTGAAAGGGTGCTGTCTACAGAGCCTGATCATGGACTCTGCTCTCCCCCTTAGTTGCTGACTCCTTATCACTCCCCTTAAGCAAAAGGTTGATGCTTTAGAAACTTTGCTGAATAAGAAGGGTATGACCAAGTCAGACTGAGCAACCTGGGTGTATTTCTCCTGGAGAGAAGTGGGGATGTCACCTTGCAGAAGGTCAAGATCTGTCCTCCTTCAGCTTAGACTGAAGGTAAAAAATGTGCTTAAGTTATAGGAGATCAAAGGGGGTGGGGGGAATCTTTCTAAAACTGTGGTTTGATGATGGAACTGTTTATTCAGACTTGTGATGGGTGTCCTTGGCTTGACATCTTCAAGCAGAAAGTAGGGGATGCCTTTGAGGTGCTTCCATTGGGATCCCTATCTTGATCCCTCTTGGCAAATCTGGCCTTCTCTAAGGAGGCAACAACCCCTCAGAAGATCTCAGGCAGCAACCAAGGTTTTCAAAGTCCAAACAGGAAAAACCATTTCTGAACTGTAAAGGGATTCCTCTAGAGCAGGCAGAGTTAAAAATGTTTGAGCAAGGTTGAAAGCCTCCACAAAGAAGAACTGAAGCTGGGGGAGAGCAGAAAGGATATTTTGGTTTCTACTTGGATCACGGGTGCCTGTAGTTGGTGACTTGTGCAAATTAGAGGGGGAATTGGGACAAACGCCCAGTCTGGAAAAAAATCCAGGAAAATTTCCTCCAATATTTTAATCTTCAATAACGCAGAGCTACACGGATTTAAAAGAGATGCTCTTTTTAAAAAAAATGCTTCAATCACCTACTCTAGGATTTCAGTGGTCTATCCCGAAAATAATTAAATAAGAACACGGCTCATTCCCCCCCACACACACACTCTAAATAAGTAGGCAAGTTTTTCATTTTTCTTTTTGGCTTTCCAAAAATTGCCTCGAAGGAAAGCAATCTCTTTCATTGAGTTTACCGTAAAGCTCGACTCCACTCGCCTTTCTATACATTGCTGTACAACAGACTATATATAGCATAAACAAGGCTCAGATTTGCCATTTTGTTAGAAAACGAAGGAACTTTGCGCAATTAAAACAATTTTATTGCGTAAGGGAGGTTTCAGCAGGAGAATTTCCCGGAGGCTCATCTTTCAGTTGCTTAGCAATGGTGCAGTGAATGAGACATCCCCACCCCGGTTTGTTACAGGACATGCGGTTCGTAGCGCTACACTTACCATTCGCTTGTGGGTGGGAAGGAGAAGTAGGCAATTCTATAGCCCAAGTGTTCTTGCATCATCTCGAACAATTCCTAGAGCCATTGCTTCGCCTCCTCTTTGCTCTGACGCCTCTGTTAGTAACAGTCGTGCTTGTATGTGCAATGTTACTTTTAGAAAAAGCCGGGTGGTTATATTTTTTTGATTTCTCCATTTTGTTGTTTTGTTTTGATGAGAGGCTGGTGGCAAAGGAGGAAGGTCAAACGACTCCCCCCCCCCCACACACACACACCTTACTCAGCCGTCCCAGGAAACAACTTTTATCTAATAATGTTCTCTCTAGGCTCTTGCTGCAGGGAGAGGGGGCGTGGAGGGTGTTATTCGTTAGTGGGTAGGGAGCAGGAAGCAGGACGATTTTAAGATCGGTAGCAAAATTCTTGCCCATCTCCTCCCCGTTAATCAGTACAACCTTTTACGGCGTAGCCATGAACTTGGGACAAAGGAAAGGAAGGGAAGGGAGAGGAAGGAGGATAGGCGGGCAATAAAATCGTTCACTGGGGAATTGTTTGATTTCCCAGAGCCACAGATAACACAAGATTGCCAAATAATCTGGGGTGAAGCCCACATGGTTAAAAAAAAATGGTGCAGATTCTGGGAAAATTAATGAAAGAGAGAACTGGAATTTTGGCTTTTGGAGAGAACATACTGGGGGAAAGAGAAAGGTGATTTGGAGACCACCGAGGTCAGTTTCAACATAGACAATATTTAAAGCTGAGAAATTATGAAACTTGCAAGATAGGAATGAAAATTCCTAGAAGGAATCAATAAATGGAGATTTAGGCAGGACTTTAGGGTATGTATCTAGAGTGGATCCCAGCAGAATGAGCAATAGGGGCCCCAACATAGGTTGCACAAATGTCATGCATGTTGAACACAAAGAACACACATTGGCAGCACAGGTACAGGAAAGTCTTATAGTGGAGTTCTACTGATACTATATTCTTATGTTATTGGTCGGGCTTTGTGTGTGTGTGTGCGCGCGCACATGCAAGCACAAGCACACGCATGCACACACCAAAAATACATAAGTGGTTTGACATTGCCAAGGGTCTGCTTTCTAATCTATAGCCCTGGGAATTTGACCTCTCTTCCAAACACTACAAAGTCATATCAAACTAGTCTTTGGTCAGTTAAATCCAGTTAGCAAAGTGCTGCCATTTGCACTCTAGGCAAAGGGGATTAGTCTAAGTATGTTAAATGAATTAAACAAGCACAAAGAGATGATGACCAAGCCCAAGATCATAGGAGATGGTGGCCTTGGAATCACAGCTGCAATACGATTAGGTTATTTCAGATTTTGGACCTACATATATAGGGAGACAGATGGTCCTTTAAGTGGTAGTGTACAGCTAAGTCAGTCCATTTAGGTTTGAGGGGAAAGGATTCCATTCTGCTAAGTTGAGTCCTGATCCCAGATCCTGTCTTTATTAAATAATAGCAGCTTCAGTAGAGATTTTAGGATTCAAGGAAAGGAACTGAGGGGCCATCAAACATTTATTAAAGCCAAGTTTCCACACACACACACACACACAAGTATGTTTATTTGGTTCCGTTTCAGCTCCTGAGCATTCAGCAAATCTTATAGAGAAGGGCTCAGTGGCTTCTATGATGTCATGACAATTGAGTAGATAAAGTAACAGCAGCTAATAAAGGTACATAAAGGTAAAGGTAATTATTTGAACATTATGATTATTGTTATTCATTTTTTTATTTACTTAGCAACATTTCACAAAACATGATCTAAAACAATAAAAACCATAAAATATGTTCCATTCTCTCTCCAAAGTATTTTCTAAAATCATATATAGAAAAAAAGTAGGATAGAATAAAATGGATGCAAAAGTTCTTATCTTTCTTACAGCCATATGCTATAACTTAGATCAAATTGTCTAAATCTGCTATTCAGTCAGATCTACTAAGTGTGTCCTACTCAGCTATTTAAAAATTATTGCCTATATTTATTTCCTTGTCTTATAGATAGGAATGTGTATTTTCAAAAAGTTCAAAAAGGCTGCTATGCAGGCTAATCTGAGAAAGATATTCCATTTATTTTAGTTTAATATTTCAATAAGAATTATTTGTTTAGCAGCACATAATTTGAAAAAGTGGTATATAATATGGAAAAGCTTTATATCAAAAATATATCTGAATTAAAATTAAGTGTTTCTATTGCTTCAAAGTTATAATCCCAAAAGCTTGAAGAGTCCCTTGGGGATTCATTTAAAATCTCTGTAAACTACAAATTACAGAGTAGAGATTATTATTGCAAAATTACTGGAAGGAATACCAGATTCCTGAAACATAGGAAGCTACATAAGATTATATCAAGTTCATGGAAATGAATGGCACAAACCTTTGTAGAATATTTTGTAAACCTTTTCTCTAGTTGGAGAAAAGAACAAGTTTACATTAAGTTGGAGACATGTTAGTTAGATGGATTAACTGAACATTCAAAGTTAGGCCTGAAGAATGTTTAAGAGGAAGAAGGTTATGAAAAACCAGCCAATGTTGAGTAAACAAGCCATCCTTAAACTATAATGTTTATCAAAAGACATAACTTGTGTGAACACAGCAATTGTATTTTGTTAAGCTGGTTTTAGGTTTAGCTTTTGCAAGGGATGGATTATAATTAGATCAAATCCTATTGAGAGCAATTGAATTAACTTAGTTATACCCTGATTGATTTTAACAAGGCAAAAAAATTCTTGTTAAAACTAGCCAAATTGTGTTAGTAGAAGATTGCAAACTTCTTAGTTCTCCAAAACTGTTATCAAATTAGATGGCATAAAAGCAGGAAATATGCCAATAAATAAATTCATACTTAAATGTCTAAAAGTTGCAGAAGTTGTCATAGATTATGGTATCACTTTTATTATTTCTGTACCTAGGGAAACTTTCCAGCACATCCAGAAACTAACTGGGCAATTTCAAATAAAAAGACTAAAATATTTCATTCATTTTTTTTAAAAAAAACCCTTACCAGTAGTTACTAATATATTTAACTTTTCTCTCCCAATCATACACACGTTTCATGCTTGTGCCATGAAAGTTAAACGAATCCAATGTTCCCCTTTCTCTTTTCCCCTTCCCCTCCCCCACCCCAACTTTAAAGACTGGAATGTTAGCTCTTTCTCCGGAAACAACTGCAACAACTGCTGTTTTGCCATTGAACTTGACAATAAAAGAACTTATTTTAGCCCCCCCCTTTTTTTTTTGTCCACACAGCTTTGTGTATTAGGACGTGGGAGGTCTCTACAAAACCTCACCCAGGAACATAAATTTGGGTGGAGGGCTAGAAGTTAAAAGGAAAAATGGGGATTAGTTAATGGGACATCTAAACTAGAACTGGGAGAGAAAGAGAATTTTTGAATAGTACAAAAATGGCTAACAACAGTGGTGAAGCACAGAGACAAAAACACAAATTCCTTTTGTGTAAAAAGTCTTTTGTATTAAAGACAAACCCCATGCTTTAAATATAGGGGAAAGCGTGAGTATGGTGTGTTTTGTTTCTTTCTAAGGCCTTAAAGAAGAATTTCAGGCATGCTTCCGCAAGCAGCAGGAAAGTTTTTTTATAGGTTTTTCTCTCCCATCCCAATGTTTTGTAGCATTGGGAAAGTTGCCCTTGGCCCCTTCCCTCATCCCAGGTCCCCAAGTGAATTTAAATGAGAAAAGAGAAAGGGGGTGGGAGGGGGAGGGGAGGGGAAGAAAAGAAGGATGTATATGCATACCAATGTCTGTATTCCACAAGAGGGGAAGGAAAACAGCTGTCATTAAAGGCTGTGTGATTTATAGGAATGGGGTACATAATAATCTAAGTACTTTGGAAGAAGGAAAGGAAAGGAAGTGGAAGGGCCTATCTTAAGTCAAGCAGGGAGGGAAGGAAGGAAGGAAGGAAGTCTTTGAGAAACTTTTTAAAATCTCCAATAACATTAGTCTATAGTAGCCAAAAATCAGGAGGAAAAGTCTAGTAGCACCTTCACCTTTTATAAAAACTTCTGGCTTTTAATAAAATTTATGTCAGAGAAAAAGATGTTACCAACATCTTTCTGACTTTGGTTTCCAAGAAACAAAGGGGAGTACACAATAAACATTCCATTGAGTTGTATGTAGCAACCTTTCCCAGATCTCTAATTCCCACTGTACATGATTGAGTTAGCCTGTATGTTTACATCCATTGGGTAATGAACAAATCTTGCAAATATGTAGGCAATCAGAAAGAATTTACCTAGATGATATTTGCTGCTGTTTCAAATTAGAACACAGGGGTTTTTATATGTGACACTAATACTGATAGAACAAATTTTAGAGAAAATTTAAATATGTAAATTTATATAGACCTAAATATATAGTCTCATTTAGTTAATTGCTATTAAACTCCATGAGACTAACTCCCTTGTAAATATGTTCAAGAGTTTGCAGTTTAAAATATTTTTCTTTAAGGTCCTGAGTTACGAGTGATTTTTAAAGATGAAACACCATCTGTATAGATGGAAGAGAGAAAGTACTTTATTCTTGCGCCTACAAAGATCAACACTTCCCTTGATTCATTAGACTTCCTCTAAGATAAATTGGCACAGGGTCCCTACCTACTCCCAAATCTAACCCAGTAGTCTTTCTAGAATACTCTTACAATCGCCATTAATCCCGAACTAGCATGTAGCACATTTAGAGGCACCAACTTGTAAAGGCCAATCCCTCTGAAGTTAATCTAGGGTGAACTGAAATACTCTGCTGTAGCGTTAATTCCTGATGCTGAAATTAATTGGGCTTTGAAAGCAGAATTCAAACAGAGTTCGTCTGAAAGAAGTGTGAGTAGGGGCACACCTGGCCGGCGGAACATTTGTTTCTGCACATGTCTCCCTGAACACAGACGCTCTAGTAAAATCAAACTTAAATCCTTTTAAGGTCCAGATAATGAATAAATGGGCAATTTCGATCACGGAATTGGTTTGCTGTTTGAATTTTATGCAGTGTGGTAAAATTATTATCAGCATTGGTGTGCTTGTTCAGATCAGTGTGAGTAGATCCAATGACGGGCTCTTCCCCCCATTCTTCCCCTTGTGTTTTTGATGCGCGCCAGCCATTTTGTTCATCTGGTTCTTTTGGCCGCAATTTTAGAAAAAGCAACTAGACAGAGGTTTGGTCTCTTCCAAATCCTCTTTCCTCCCCCCCATCCCCCCCACCAATTCTCTGGCTGCAAACAAAAGGCAAATCCTCCTCCATTCGGCTTCTTTTTAGAAGAATTGAGTCAGGGACAAAAAGGATAATTTGGGAATGGACATTCCATGAATTGGAAATAGGAAAGCAAACAATGAAGGCATTTTATTTTAGACAAGGGAATGGGGGTAGGTTTTAATTTGATTTGGAAGCAACCTACATTGAAATAAACAATAAATTTCACACATACAGAAGATGTCTTTCTCCCCTCCCCCGTTTAAAATTGTGTGATTAAAATTGTGTGGGTAAGGTAAGTGATGTTGTATAAATGTATCTTCTTTAATTTATATAGCGTTATCCACTTAGACACATTCCTTGTTCACCTAGTTCAGAATGATAGTAATCACATGAAGGTCCACAAAAATATTCATACAAGTTTATTGTTTAAAAAAAAGAGAGAGAGAGAAGAATACACATAACAGAGCTTATTGAACATGCAACTTACTAATTTTTACTATTTTTAAGTTCAAAATATGGTAGGGGTGGATTTGGCTATTTAATTGCGATGTTTGTAAAATCAATAGCTCCAAATCAAGTTTGTCCTACTTTTTATCCTAAATTCAGATCTACAAAATAGGAAATTCTAGCTTTTGGAAATAATTTTTAATGGTTTATTTAATCCACCAAAATTGATAGAAAATGTGAAAGGAGACATAGGCGTAGACTAATTTCATTAGTGTGGTAGGAACACATTAAGTAAAAGGAGTAAAAGGGAAGGCAAAAAAAAGAGTAGGGAGGAGAGAAGGAAACACTGCCGACTGTGCTAAACCTTGCAACCAGAAGGTGGTGCTCCTGGCTTAATATTGAAAGCAAGCATAGTTTCCTTAACAAACCTTTAAAAACCACACCCATCAACACTGGCAGGACAAGCTATGTAAACAGGGAGCCGACCTCGTGCTAGCTAGTACTGAAGATGTTACCTAGTTGGGTAATGAAAGGTCTGAAAGCAAACAAGGTGAGAGAGCACCAAGCTATATACACTATATTTTCCTCTATGGGAAACTTCTTAAACTTATTTGGCTTTTTAAGAACCTCTACTTCCCAGGGTGAGAGACCTGAATCAAAGTTAAAAGTGACCTATCTGCTGGGAATAAAATTAAATCATAATTTAAAGTGGATGGAAAATTGTTCTCCCCTTACCTTGCTACTGGACATAGCAAATATTGGTTGCAAAAGCACCTCTAAAGTAAGCTCTCTCCCTCCAATCTTTCACCTTGCGTTCTCAGGTTGACATTTTCATTATATGGGGTGCAACAGAAAGAGAGGATATATGCTCACAGGTGGAGGGCCTTTGCATGAAGACTCAGAACTGGAGATCATCCCAGAGGATATCCAGTATTCCCCATTTCCAAAATATATTGGTTCTCCTTTTTTGCTCCTGCATCCCTCTTTTTAGATGGATTTAGTTAGGGTCAAGCCCTGGAAACATCCTGTATCAGCTGATCTCTGGAAAGCCTGGAGAGAAATCTCTAGGTCTTTGGGTCGGAGCATCAACAGGCATTTCATGTTCAATAAAATAAAGAATACGAATTTCCCAAGTTTAGAAGTACATATTGAGGAATATGCAGGGCCAGTTTGGTGTAGTGATTTTAAGGCATCAAGAGTGAGTTTGGATCCCGCCTTAGGCACAAAGATAGGTGGGTGACCTTGGGTCAGTCACTTTCTATTCTAGGAAGGAGGCAATAGCAAATTACTTCTACATATATATATATATACACATATATTTCAAAAAAAACCTGCCAGGAAAATTTGGGGACTTGTCCAAGCAGTCTCTGAGACGACACCATTCAACCGAAGAAGAAAAATATTGAAGAAAAAATCTGGCTTCCCTTGTTGGTAGTTTGGCCAGTGCTTTGCTTTCTGCTTCTTTCTACCATATGGTTAAGGAGCATAACTGCAGAGCTTCTCTCCTCCCCTCCATCACCTACTAAGTAAGTAGGCACCGCACAGCAGATGCTATAAAATCACTTGACAGGCAAAGTCATTTTAAAACGTCTAACCGTCTCCTGGAGACTGAGGGAGCGTTTTTATCCTTGAACTTGGACCAGCGCATTTTCTTTCTGTGTCAACTTCTCGTTGAGTTTTATGCATTTAATTCTGCGAGACAACAGCCCCCGGACAGGGTGCGAAGCAAGCCTGCTAGTTGAAGGGTGTGGTTATCAACGCGGAGAGAAATAAATTGAGGCCCTAAAATAAAAACCGGGATCTTTGTCTGAGGTTTATGATCGACGCTTGAGAGAAGAGGTGGTCGTTTGCCGTCGGCCCCCGTTACAGATTAAAACGTCGAAGTTGGACCCCAACGAAGAGGAGCGGTAAATTGTAAACCCACGAGCTATTTCCATTCTGTTCTTTGAGCTTTCTAAAGTTTCTTCGGAGAAAGAAAGGGCTAAAGAATAAAAGGCTGGAAGTTTCAAAATACTTATCACGGTCCCATATTTGGTTTCTCATGCAATTTATATCACATATGTATTCGTTTTTAACTATCGTTGATCAAATAATAAATACAGTACTGCTTGTGCAATCTCTGTATTATTCTGGATAATACATTATGAAATACAAAAATATATAAATAGAAAATATACTTGCACATCTTCTTATCAGACTTTTCGGTAAAGCAACGTGCGGTTGAATATGTAGGGTGTCCTTTTCTATCGAATCATAATCAGTGTGAGCGCCAGAGACGTTTCTAAATACTTCTGCAAAATTAGAATTTTAGGAAAGATTATTTGTTTGTTTAGAGGTACTTCGAGGGCAGCGCCTCACTTCCCTTCTTAGGCTCCTTCTGCAGAGTTCCGCTTGCTTCGGCGGTGGGTTGCAGTGGAAGTGTGGAGATCCGAGGGCTAACCAAGCATTACGCGCCACGTTGCATGGCAATTTCAAAATCTCAGCCTCCAGATCCAATATATAAACAATAGATATTCGAAACGTAAATCTTTCTCGTTGTATTGACCAGGAAAAAAAAATCAGTTGCTTTGAATGGCCACTTCTTGACGAACGATTTACAGCATCTTCCAGCGTCACCCAGCCGTTGTTGTGGCTATACAAAGCCTGCCTGTTGCCAAGGCAACTTGGAGACTCCATTGGACTCCATTCCACTCAATTGGAAGTTTTAGCGATGACATCATCGCTGTTCTGTCGGCTCCGCGACCCTTTGAATGACGCCATGTAACACTCCGTAAATCACCACTAAGATTATGGAACCTGCTCCTAAGTCGCCGAATGCTCTTCTCCCCCCACTTCTGAAGGCTCCGTGGATTACAACGACCCCGCTTCCAACGTCTGAAGATCTGAGCAGACTTTCAAGGCAATAGAAAGTGGGAACTGTAAAAGTTGCACGATGGCTTGCAAAAGCGCGTACGCATGTTTCTATGCCCCTTTGTTAAATATATGGACAAAAACGCTATGATTCCAGAATGACTAGGGCAAAATTTGTGCCCGGAACTATAGCAACAAAACTTACTTTGATGGATACCTCTAAAAGGGAATAAAAATAATACAAAACATTAAAGATGGCTTTTCCTTCGGTATGCAGTAACTTGTGTTTATTACATTGCAAATTCCCTCACGGCTTTTTTCAGTGTCTTCAAAGGCACTTTTAATTAGTTTTTGGTAGAATGCAAATACTGTATGATTCACCATCAATAAGAACAAAAGTTTCAGGGGGTGGTCAACCTTCATATGCGGCATTAAGTCTTAAAATAAAATACGTAATAGCAATTTTATAGTGTAGGCAATTATCTGACCCCTCCGCAAAACAGATTATGCTAAGTATGCATGATCATAGGTGAGTAATATATATATATATATAGCATAATATTGTACTGTGTGCACACCACATACATACACTACAATATTATCCAGATTAGAGATTACTATTCTTTTACCTCTATTTTCATTCATTCTATCTTCATTCAGCTAAGAGAGAATGGCTCCCACAGCCATCGAGGTCACTGAAAATTTATTTTACATTCGGGTCGATTTTAGGCGATTTTCTTTTTCTTGGGTGCCTTTTCGCTCCTTCCCCACCCTCCTTGCCCCTAAAGCAGCTCTGGATTACTCAATTTCAGACAAAGAAAGCAAGGGTGCAGAAGAAAAGCCCTAAGGCACCTTCTTTTCAAGGAAAAGAAAGGAAAAATAATTGCACACGGTCTACTCCTTTTTCTCCTTCCGCTCTTACAAAATCAGGAAAAGAAAATGGAGAGTATCGCTTTTTTTAATCATCGGCTGTTCCCGCAGTGATTTGATTTAATTTAATTAATTTCTCGGGGGAAACAAAGCAGCAATAGCAACCATAATAATTAAAAATATATTATTAAGGACAAATTCAAAAGGTGACGAGAGATCAACGGAGGCCCCTGACAGGGCCGCCGCCTCTTTAGCAGAAGGCCTCGGAGGGTGGGGGCGGGAGCCTTTGGAGGCCTCACGTGGGCGACCCTACGAGACTCCTTGCTCCCCCTGGTTTTTCCTTTGCCTGTTCCCTCCAGGCCACCTTCCTTCCTTCGCGCGTGTCTCAAGAGGCGTCGTCACCGCCTCCACTACTGCCGCTGGCGCCTTTGACCTTGGCCACCACTTTCTTCTCCTTCACCCTCCGGTTCTGAAACCAGATGGTGATCTGTCTCTCGGTAAGATTAGTGGCGGCGGAAATCCTCCTCCTCTTGTCCTTGGTGATGAACTTGCTGCTGGAATATTCCTTCTCCAGCTCTTTCAACTGCCCTTTGCTGTACGGGATTCGCTTCTTGCGGCCGCGTCGGAAGGTACAGCCCTCGGGGGGCGATTGACTTACAGCTTCTGACCGGAGGGAAGAAAGAGAGACGGGGGTTAAAGCAGCCGCGATTGGAGGGGCAAAAGGCAGATTGGCAGGCGCACATGTTCAGTAAAGCCCCCCTTCCAACCCTTTGTTGGCCTCTTCTCCGGGGGCCCGGAGAGGGCAGTGGGCACTGGGAACCCCCCCAGTTTATCCCTGACCCCTCTTATTTTCACATTCCATTCCGGTTTCTCCAAGACGGGGGCGGAGAGCCTGGAATCCCACTCTATATTAAATCTCCCTCAAAATATCTGCGCAAAATGCAGCAAGGCCCATAGCGTGAGCCAAGAAGCATTGAGGGAAACTGGTCTTTGTTTAGGAGGAATTTCTCTGCCTCCCCGTCCAAATAATTAGTGTTACTTTCAATTACCCTACCATGTTACCCTTGCAATACCCCCCCCACACACACATTTTTCCAACCTTCTATCTCGAGGCAAAGTAGCCCTAGAGATTAATTTATTCTGATAATGAAAGAGAATAAAATCACAAAGGAGTTCGGATAAGGTAGCATACTTGTTGTGGGGTCAGATCTTTGCAAGCAAATTGATTTTAAGCTAAAATCTGTTGTGTGGCCCAATCCCTTTCTCTAAAACCTTATTCCCAGGTAAAACTTTTAAAGCAGGATAAACCTATAGGCTATTACTCAAGGTCATAACTGTGTTTTAGCATGCTATTGTACTTCCAGGGTGTTGGAGTTGGTAATTCATATAAATCTGCAGATACAAGGCACTTTGCTGTCCTCAGTGTTTCTGCAAACGTTAATGATGTACTCTTTCCTTGCACTTAATTACTGAATTTAAACAAAGCTACTTGAGCAGTAGTAATTGCTGCTCAAGGAATTCAATACTTGCCCCTTGGTTCTTTTGGAGGAAGAGTGTATTGTAGCTATTAATGCTATTAAAACTGCTCCTTTTATTGAAATGCGAAGAAAAGAACTAAATATAAGAACAACACAGACCTTGCACCCAGGCAGCTCATAGTGCTGTTGCAAGGCAAATTCCATATCCACGAATGTACAATTTTGCAATGAACTAAATTAAAAATAATACAAATGTATATCTGGGAGAATCTTTGGACATTAAATATTACAAGGCAAAACAATTCATATTAACATTGCATAGTAGTCCACTCTAGCTTATACTTGTAAACTACCCAGACTGCATTTTTAATCAAGCACAAGAAAGAAAATAGGAGTTGTTTCTGTCACTACTAGCTATGCATTCCTTTTAAAAAGCACAAATCTAAATGTCTATGTCTAAATGTCTGAGAAATTTTTTACTCAAAATTATTTGTTGATTTCAAATAAATATTATTTCAGATGTCTACTTTCAATCATCATACTTTCATGCTTTATACATGAAATAAATCAATACAGATCTGAACATTAATGTAAAATGAGTCACTCTAGGAATTTAGTTGTGACTTATATAAGTTAAATAAAATGTATTTATTGCCAGTGTATAAAATTTACATCATTGACTGGATCTCTCTCTCTATGTATGTATGTATGTATGTATGTATGTATGTATATTATACAATGTGTTTTATATATATATATTCTTTTCTTAAGTTTTCGCGGGTACTTACATGCATGGTATTCTCACAGACGAACACAATACAGAAGCCTAATGATGGCAGATGAGATTCTGCCGAAAAGTTGCTACAACTTTAAAAGCACAACTATAATGACGTGGGAAAATACCCGAACAAAGCTGAATACCACACACACACATATAATATGGTATATGTTATATATGGTATTTTTGGTGAAAAGCATGAGTTCACATAATGAGTTAATTTAGTTAAATATCATTACTCATGCTTTTTACAATTAAAAATCATAACTGATGATTTTTTTAAAATTTCAGTGCTTATCCTCTAAACATGGTAATCTCTTAGATTTTAAATTGCTTTCAGTTGCATAACAATATTGGAAAATTCCTGACCTGTAAGATAGATTTATTGGAATTTAAAGATTGCTTTTTTCTAATACTTTTTTTTTCTTTTTACTCTCTAATAACAATCTTTCTTGCAAATATATAGAGAAGCTGGCAAGTATACTGCACAGCAGTATGTGTAATGCTAAAATATTAATGCAAGATATAGATGCTTCTTGCAAGCTACATGTGGTGTGATGCATTAACAAAAAGCAATGCACATTTATGCAGTGTGAATTGTGCAGAATTACAGAATGTGAATAGTTTTAAATTTATTTAAAATTATGCAACTGTAAGTAACAATAAAGAGAGCTAGTTTTGTATAGTGGTTAAAGCACTTGGCTAGAAATTGGGAGATTTTAGGTACAAAGCCAACTGCGTGACTTGAGCCAGTCACACTCTCTCAGTCCTAAGAAGGAGGTAATGGCAAACCACTTCCAAAATCTTGCCAGGAAAACTTCAGGGGCTTGCCCAGACAATCACCAGGATTCCACACTGACTTGAAGGCATGTATGCACGCACACATACTCCTCAACAAGTAACAATAACTGTATCAATATTGTGCTTTAATAACTCAGTTGGAGAGGGAAACTCAGTGATGCTTTCAAAGTAAAACAGTGGCAGAAGCCAAAATTGATGTACAGGAGGGAGATTATTTCAAATCACCTACAATCAATCAGAGGACAGTCATAATGGAGTCAATCAGTTTACTACATTTTCAAGTAAGTAAAATAATACACTTACCATTTAAGAAGGTTCTTCACTCCTCAGAAAATGAATAAGTTGAGTCTAAAACTACCTCGTTCCACCACTGGGACCACAGCCATTAACAGGGAGAATGACCTGCAAATGCCCCATTTAGCTAATCCCATTCCTTTTTTATGGATTTTTTAATATGTTGTTGTTGTTGTTGTTATTATTACTTTATTATTATTATCATCATCATTTTCTGAAATAACTGATATGGTAACTAATTTGAAATACTGAATCTAAGTAAGTGTTTTAAAATAAACACTTTTAAAAGAATGTGATTTTGTGATCTCTGGAAAGATGAGCCACTAGGGTCTATGCTATTGGATTTATGCATTTGTGAAACATTATATTGTGACTTATAACTCTGATACAGATTACAAAATTGTTTATCTTGTGAAATCTGTATAATTTTTATAAGATAGTATTTTATATGTAATCATATTCATCTTCAACTGTACTAGATAAGCTTAATAAAGTTGTACTAATGTGAGTAATAAATAAAAGTGAGAGAATACAGTATGAAATAAGGCACACAGTGTATTTTAAAATATTGGCTGGATAATATACCATTGAGATCTTGTTGCTACTAAAATGAAATTAATATTATGGCTTAGAACAGATACTTATTAACAAAATACTGTTTCAATGAATTGTCAATTTTAATTTAAACTTTGAGAAAGAATTTTCAACACTGAGCTCAAAATAAATAGGCAAATTTCTTTCCTGATACTGCACTTTGGGCAGACTCTTTCAAATGTGTGTATTGTTAATTAAAGCAGTGACAATTAGTTTGATCTAATGATTAAGGTGCTGAATTACAAGTGGGGAGACCTGAGTTCTAGTCTTGCTTTAGGCCCAGAAGACAGCTGAATAATTTTGAATCGGTAACTTTCTCTTAACCACAGGAAAAAGGCATAGATAAAACACTTCAAAAAAATTCTCTCTAGACAACTACATGGATTTGTCCTCGAAGTTCCAGGAATCAATACTTACTTGAATGGGGGAAAGCAACATGTTAAAAGCATAAACTTTTTTTTAAAAAAACAGCACTGAAAATAAACTGATTATCTTTCAATTAAAAATATTCACTTGTATTATAGGTTATTTTTCCCCTTGACTTTCCCCTCTCAAATATATTGGGCTAGAGCTGGTAATAACCTTTTAAGCATGAGCTAGGGCAAACATATATTCTTATGCTTGACATTTGTAGAAAATTATTGTAGAGGTAATTTAAACAGAAGCATGTTGAAATGTAGAAGTATACAGAGGAAGGTTTTTATTTTTGTTCTGTTGTGCTATCTTGCCCATTTAGGTTTGGGAGATTAGCTTCCAGAATAGCCAGTAAAAATAATAAATTAACTTTTAAGCCAACACTTGCCTGGCGACTGCTGATGAGGGTTGCATGGAGAAGCACATGTACTCCCTGAGAATTCTCACCAAATTTTACAAGCTTAAATTGCCAGTAATGGCTTGATGGGTTGCAACTATAAATTGTGGTGGCCTGGCCTTGAGACAGCACTAAAAGTAGCAGGAAGAGGGAGGTCCCACAATCTCTTAAAGCTAAATCAGACAGAATTTTAACCCCCAGCCACTTGTAGGCCACAAAGAGAATCATAACACTGGGCAGAGGGATGGCGTTTAGAGAGGCTGCTCCTCAAATTGCCTCCCACCCCCTCTTTTTTTCTTTTCATAAGAAAGACTGTCTGATCCAAGATATATTTAAAAGCTGCCCTCCCTCTCCCCCACCCTCACTTTTTTTGGACACTCTAAAATGAATCTGGCAAATAAAGGGAAGGAGAGGGAGAGTCATCATATAGGGGAAAGGGAAAACATTTTGCAGTCACAAAATCAGAGAACTCTGTAGGCGGCTAGAGGATAGGATTATTCAGACTATCATGTAGAATTGGAGTTTTTGCAAGGAAAGTCTTGGCTGGGGTTTTTTTTTTTTGGTTTTTTTGGAATTCTTAGTCTGAGCTACCTTCTTCACAAAGCTCTGGGCCTTTTAGGAAATTCTGATGGCAGGTGATGATGGGAGTTGTACTCCAAAAAGGCAGTAAGTTGGGGAAGGTTGTTCTGGATAATATTGCAGCCTAGTAGTTTTTACAACCTCTCCTCGTTGGCATTAGATGACACCTTGTGAGGCAGGAGAGCTCCCAAACTCCCTTTTCTCTTTCTTCTTGGGCAAATGCTAACTTTGGAAGAATCCACTTGGTGCAATGAATACCCCAACCTGCATACCTCTATCTTAAATTTGGGTTAATCTCTGATAGCAGATTAATAATATGGAGGGAGGCGCTGTACCAACAATTTTCTGCATCTGTTGAAAAGGGTTTGAAGCCACTCTGTCCTATCCAATTTTGGGGGGTGGGTGGGTGGGGAGTCTTATTTCCAGGACAACTTCAATTATCGATGAAGAATCAAGAGAAGCCCAGAAGCATCGAAAGAGACACCAAGGAATGAAAAATATAAAATTCCAAAATGTCACATCTGTGTCTACTTTGCAGTTCTTCTATATAGACAATTTATTAGGGCAAAGCCTACTAAATAAATATCAAGTTGAAGTTTACCTGTCCTCAATTAAGTTTACCTGTCCTCTGCAGTGGACACTTGGGTTCATGTTAAGGGAAAAGGAACCATTTACCATGGAGGCATTGGGTTCAATCCTGAACAAATTACATCCTGACTGTTGCCAGCAATCCGCCCCTCCCCGCCCTATCCAATCTGTGGGAAATTATCATGCAAACATGTTACCTAACTGAACTTTCCCCACATTTTTGCAAAATTACTTCTTGGGACAAAAAACACACCCTTAGCTGGAAACTGGGTCTTCCAAGCAGAATGGACCCAAAACACTTCGCTGATGCTCCAACCCCTTCCCATTAGCCCCCCCACCCTAAAGACCTGCGAGAGTGGCAGTGTGTTCTTTCCTCTCCAGGCACTAAGCTTTACCTGTAAAGGCAGTTTTCCAAAAGGGCCCTGGAGGGTTGGGCTCCTTGGGGCAAAACACTTGGTTGTTCCAGCCCCCGGCCAAGGCCCAGGAGTCGTGGTAAGGATCGACGGGCAGGAGAGTTTCGTGCCTGGGGTCTCCCGGAGGTCCTCCGAGAGTCTGAACCACAGAAACGTCCAGGTAGCTGGTCATGGACTGGTAAGGTCCAGCGTAGCCCGGGTAGAATGCGAACTCAGCCGGGCGAGTCGTATAATCCTCTGGGGCGGCGGGGGCGCTGGCTGCAGCCCCACAAACCTCCAAGTACTTCTCAGCTGTGTAGGCGGCCTGGGGCGGGGCTGGACACGGCTTAAGGGCGCTGCGGGCCACTCGGTACGAATAGCAGCCGCCGCTTAAACAGCCGTAAGGGAAGGGCGAAGTGCTGCTGGCTGAGGGCGTCTGTGAGACGGCCGGACACGGGATGCATTGTTTGGCCAAAGAAGGCTCCCCTGATCCGAAGGGAGGCAGGGGCGCATCCAAGGGCGCGTAACCGGAGGGGCCGTGCGCTGGGGGGCTGGACGCGCCGCCCGCCCCGGCGAGAGCCGCGTTCCTGCAAGGGCCGCCGGCCGGGAAGGGAGGCAAGCTCAGCAACCCATCCAGGTTTTTGCTGGGCGCCTCGTCCAGGCTCCTCCGGGCTCCTCCGAAGGCTGCCTCGGGCTCCATCCAGAGTAAAGGGTGGCCGAAGGGCACATGGGCGGCGGCTGCTCGCCTCGCTCTGGCCGGGGAATGGAAACGAGCAGGACGCGAGAACTGGGATGCAGGCAAAGCCGGAAGGACCGCTTTAAAAGTGTGGCTGCAACCGAAAGAGAGATCCGGGCGCCCGACCACAACGCTTCTCCCCTCTCCCGCTCCCACCCGAAGCGAAGGACGTGGCTTCCCAGAACGCGTCGCTCATTGGCTGAGGCGCTTTGGCAGAAGACGTGCAGGGGGGAGGGGGCAACAATTGCGAAAATGCTGTAGTGGCAAGGGGGGGGAGTAGAGCGGGGGGGGGCAGCGCCCTCAGGTGATAGTCTCCTCTTCGGGGAAAGGGGCGGTCTGTGGTAGTGGCGGCACCTTCCCTTTTGGGGATGGGGAGAGTACCAAGTTCCCTCCCCCTCCAGAGAATGGGTACCATTCAAGGGGCAGAGGGAGAAACGACGGCGATCCCCGAAGTTGCCCGTCCAGCAAAGAAAGAATTGGGTACACTTTGTCTCCCTTCGGATCTGTGTGAGACGTTTTCAGTGTTTCCATTACAGCGTCCTGTCTCCCGTCTCAATTGTTAATTCTTTAGCCAAATTAGCTGAACAGTTCCCTGATACTTTTGGATACTGGCTCCCCTGGGAATGTATCTCATCCGTTGACAACTTTTCAAGAGACAGAAGGATAGACAGAAAGACAGATCGATCGGTAGTTGATAGATCGTTTTCCTTTTTGCTCTTAATCGGGGAGGATCCTGAGGAGTCAGACTTTCGCTTTGGCCGTCACAGAATGGGAAGGAGATAGGCGCCCGAGTTCCACCTCAAGTGGTGCCTTTTAGAAGCCAACTGTTTGACACATTTACAACTTGTTTGTGGACTAGGGAGTGCTGTGTGTAAAATCAAGCAACACAACTGAAAGGCCCCTGGGGACCTTCTTCACTTGGCAAAGGGAGAGAAGCAGATGCCTGGTTGCACCGAAATTGAAAGGTGTGTGGTTCTTGGGCAACGGACTGGCGGGAAACGCTGGTATAGGGCTAGCAGTCATATTTATTTAGCAGCTGGGACTTTTACGACTCCAAATAATGCCTTCATGTCGAAGGTTTTCGTCAGATTTCCCAACTTATTGAAATCTCTCAGACTGTCTTTGCAGAATCATTAATTGAAATAAGGACGTCCCTTGGATAGTAAAAAGAAAGGGGCAAGCGAAGTGAGGCCAAACAGGGTCCTCTTCATTCATCTCAGTCTGTTCCTCACCCCTTGCAAATTCAGTTGAATTTCTAAAACTGTCTCTCCCTTTCTTATATTTCTTGGCTCACCAAAGTATCTGTTTGCATGGAGGACAGTTGGTTTTCTTGATTTCTATTAATCTCTCAAGAAACTAAAAACCACAGGGAGCCAGAAGAGATCAGAGATCTCCTTATGTATCTGCACTGCTGTTGCCTCTTTCTGGACTGCAACTAATCACACACAAGGAGCAAAAACAGAAATATCCTTTCAGTAACAGATTTATCCCCCCCCCCTTACTCTCTTTATATCTCACTCAGAAAGCAATAAAGTATAAATGACTTTTGACCAGTCATCTTGTCTCAACGCAACCATGAGTTTGTGGCACTGGAGGTAGCACAGGGCGCTTCCTTGAGATCCTGGAAGAAAGGCTGGATAGAAATCTAATTTAAAAAAATGATTTTAAAAAACCCAGTTCTATCCCTCGCCAAAACTAATATATCCTTCCTTTACCTGCCCCCTCCCTTTTTACTATCCAAGGGTACTTCCTTCTTTCAACTAATTACTCTGCCATATTGTAGCATGAATAACCTTTCTAATTAATGGACAAGAAGCATAATCCTGGTAGTGATGGTGGGAACTCAAATCCAAATTTATTCTCTGTGAGAAGATAGAGGAGTTGCTGAATAAACTAGGAGTTGTTTGATTTCTGTACAATATTGCTAGTATGCAGAGAAGATTGTGGGCAGGAGAAATATGCTTGCACGTGTGTGTGCATACACACATACACATATGAGGGGAGGGAGGGAGTGGAAGAGAGGAGGAGAGAGAATGAATTCACCAAAACAGGTAGGTGCAAAAAGAGAAAGATAATACCCAACTATAACTATCCTAACATACCGTCTTCTTGTACTTTCACTCTTACTTGGCACTTTGCATGCTATTTACTTGCAAGCTTCTCTGTGAAAAGCTGCAGATGTAAATGAATGGATTCAGCTGGCAGGCAATGATTTATTTCTTTGTTTATTGCAAGATTTATGTCCTCTGCCCCCAAATCCACAAGATTTGTGATGATTCACAAATAGATCAAACATAATTCCCAACAATTCATTTAAACCCACAACGGTTAAATCAGCTAAAAGGTAAACATAAGGCTAAAAAAAGTAATTTAAATTAAAACTAAAAATTACTTTAAAGTGATAGCAGTCCTGCAAATTCCAAATGCTTGCTTGTGAAGTAAGGTCTTTTCTGCCTTTAAATTGCCAAGCAAAACTCAGCATGTTTTGATGATGAAACAGCAAATAGATGCTGGCTTTTAGGTTTCTAATTTTAAAATTAATGTGGCATATGGAAAAAACAACATCCAACAGTGTCTATTGCCTGCTGCACTCTTCTGTCTTGAAAACTAGAGATGGATGGTGTGAAAGAAGAGGAGGAAGAGAAACCCATTTGGATCAACAGTTTAGGCTATGAATAGGTTGAAGTGTATAGCTACCAAGAAGTAACCCTCATTAACATCAATGGTATGCTGTGACAAATATTCGATTGCTTTTTCATTGTTTTTATTTTCCAAAGACTCATATGGCCAACTTTTGAAATTGATGCCAATAGGTTACACTTACAAGCAGGTATGCTTAGGATGGCTACAGAGGATTTGATCCTGTTAAAGTCATGGTCTGTATTTTTATAGTATCTTATGTTTGAATCTTCCTTTCCTTTCCTTTCCTTTCCTTTCCTTTCCTTTCCTCCTTTCCTTTCCTTTCCTTTCCTTTCCTTTCCTTTCCTTTCCTTTCCTTCCCTTCCCTTCCCTTCCCTTCCCCTCCCTTCCCCCTTATGTCCTGATCCATTGGTTACTTATGATCCAATGTCTTCTGTGAACCCAGAAAAGGATTAATTTCATAACCAGGAGTGTCTTATGTGAAGTCAGCCTCGAGACAGTAAACAGAAGCAAAGAATTTCCATCTTTTTTTCTTTTCAGTTAGCTGAATGACATTATTATTTTTATTTGTAAGTGGACGAATATAAACAGGATTTCATTAATGGACAAAGATGCTGCTCCTGGTGCCAGAATATATGGATTAAGATTCTGCAGAAGACACGAAATAACTCTGGCAAATCTTCTTCACACCAGAAAGTAAGGGAAAATGGTTTGGGCGATGAATGGCATCTGTTTGCCTGGAGAAATGGGATCAGGTCGAAACTCAGATATCCAGTTTTGTCAGGTCTTACTAGATTTGTGCACTCCTGCTCCAACATCCTCCACTCTTTCAAGAACATTGGCTTATTCCTCCTTATTTTTTTTAAGAAAAAAATAATTTGAAACTAACCAAATGATTCTGCAGAAATAAAGATAGTGTGTTAGCAAAATAGTTTATTTTAGCAATATCTAGGCCACTGAAGATTTATAAATTCACTACCTTCAACCTTCATTATTGTGCCAATATATAACCATCATGTTGCACTTTACTTAAAATATATTAGGAAAAGCTTCAGTTACGGGAATAAGCTAGGTTTTAAGATTGTAAATTCACAATGGAGAATTTATTGCCTCTCCCTAGGTTGTGCTTGTGAGCCTTTGTCTTATACACCAAGAACACTTTTTCTTTCTTTCTCTGTGCAAATTGACCGAAGTTAAATATATTTTCAAATCCTCCATGAGTATTTACAAAAATATATTACTAAACTATGTTTCTTTTCTTCTAAAAATCAAAGGCATTCCAAAATTATTGCTCTATTCCTCCCCCTCCCCACTTCTAATTATGGGACAATGTTGTGCATCTTCCATGAAAAATGTTAAAGTCTTAAGACTTTCCTTCTTAACTTTTAAAAATAATACCGTAAAATATAAATCCTAAGTGTGTCTGCTCAACAGAAAGTTCTTTTTATTTCAGCTATGCTTATTATGGAGCCTGGCAGTGCAGTCCTACCCTCCTCTCTCGTTAAGCTTATTGTATTGGGTGGGTTTTACTCCCAAGTAAATGAGCTTTTGACTGCAGCCCTAATCCCAGGGCTGCTGGTGGGATTGCAGTAGAACATTTTATGTTGATGGGGAAAACTTATACAGATAATGCTCTAAAGCACAGTCTTTCTTTTAAAAAAAAAACCAAGTTATGTTTTTGAGTCATCCACTCTTATTCAGTTAGTGTCCAACAGAAATTAACGGGGTGATGGACAGGAAGAGCTTGTACTTCTTTACTGTCCCCTTTACTTGTCTGGATTTTGTAGCCCAAAGTTATGGGTTGTGGTAGAAAAACAGACTGGATTTCTGTCATAGTGGCTTGTACTCTACTAAGGACGAAAATTTGTTGTGCCCCCAAAATGTGCGTTTCATTTGCCTGATAAGAGCAGAAGGCAGCAGTGCCTAGAAACTGGAAATTTTCCTTTGGGAAGGCCATTTTTAGTTTGCAGACATTCAGGCCGGAGACCCGATCAGAGCCTGCAGGCGATCTAGTTCGAAGGGAAGGAAAGGTTAGAGAGGCGTCATCCCTTAGCCTTGAAGGAGTTCAATGTCAAGTTGAAAGTCAAGCGTCTATTGCCTTCCGCTGCATCCGCTCCCCCAGTTGGGAGCTGCCATTAAATTCCATCCGGAGATTCTCCGGGCACTTTGAAGACTCCCCTTTCCCCATCTGTTCGGGGAAGCCGAAACAACCAGAAGTTATTTTATTGGGGATATTGTAAAGCGAGGCGTATGAGATTTGGAAAGAAGTTGTTTGTGGTGCGATGTGCATCAAAGGCCAAATGAAGTGGGTTGCAGTTATGCATGCCCCAATTCTGTTAGCCCAGGGTGAAGAGGCTCCAAGATGCAATGGCGACAGAGAGGGGAGGTTTACGACCCGGGCGCATTGTTAGTGGAAATCCCATAGAAATCAAGAGGCTGCTAGTCTGTGCCGAGTTGCCTGCCTGACAATTGGGAGTTGCGAGGGAGGGCCCATGGAGACGGCAAGAGAATGAATGGAGAATTACAGAGTAGATTCAGGAAATTAAGGCTGGATCTTTCCTTTCTGCGTAGTCATGCCAAAATAAACATTTGAGATTGACCTGGAAGCCCTTTCGTTTTACCGTTTGTGGATTCATATTATAACGTTCTTTATTTTACAGGTTTCTCAGAGGGAAAGGCCATCCCCAAGGCCAATTTTAATAAATGCTCTTAGAGCTGAGCTGGAGAGGAGAACCGTTTCCACGTATAGGACAATTATCCCTCCTCAATCCAATATAACTCTGAGAGGAAGATGGGCGGTTTTAAAATCTGATAAATAAATAACTTTGGAAGTTTCCGGTCTACAATCTGCATGTACGTTTCTTTCCGATTGAAAGGTTATGCATTTCAGATGCAATTGTGAAAAATCCAAACAAACTGGTAGTATAAAAAATTATCTCCTGTCGCTTCGAAAGCACACTTTTCTTGTGCAAATAGATTAAATCAGAAATGAGGTGTCTGAAAATAATCAGATTGCAACTGACTGTTAAGTAAAATAATAAAATCCTCTATTTACCTGTGAATAAGATGCACATAAAATTTGTGTCTTTTGGTGGGAGGGCAAGTTTGCAGGGCTGTATGTATTTTAGCAAGTTTTCTAGCGTTGTTGCCTAATTCGGAAAAATGAGGCGACTCCACAAAAATTAGTCTCTTGCCATTGAAAAGTTACCCATTAAACACTAATTGAGCTGAACTCCGAGCATGCGGAAAAGAAACCGTTTTCCCATCCGGTGTTCCTCTCCTTCTCAAGCCAACATCTGAAGTCATGCTGGCTGGGGAGCATGGAAAACGAAGTTCCAAACGCACCAGGTTGGGAAGGCAGAATCTTCATAAATGCAGGTTATCCCGATTACAAGAAAAAGAGCTTTGGATCGAGTATAAGCAGAATGGGAGACAACTGTAGTCTGAGAAATTCTGAAAATTGAAAGGATTGCACGAATAGTACCGCTAAAGTGGCTTTAAAAGTAAAGTAAAGGCAGGATTCAAACTCTTAGTTGGTGTTACCATTACACCGATTTCCTACTTCTATTTGTAACTTTTTGCATACTCAAGGGTGAAAACATCCATTAAGATATTTCCTGCAGAATATTTTCCCTATGCACTGGAGAAATTTCTGAGAGTGTTTGTTTAGGTTTATAGATGTAATTATAACGTAAAATAGAATATGAAATTAATATTGAAAGTTTCTCAGTTTTTCATTCTACTTTCTAACAGCTTTTACGGTTTAAATCTTAAGACTACCCTTTAAACAATCTGTGTTTTGGATGATAAATTAATGAAAAATATCTGGGCATTTCCTAATTGTTTTCATCCTCCTTTGTTATTAATTAAATTCACTGAATACAAAGTTTATGTGAGAAAGCAATGTTCCCCTTAGCCTCTTCCATCTGCACATAATAACAAATTAACTGGAAATAAACATGATTTATCAGAGCCGCTTCTATAGTCTAATAATTAATGTAATTAATTTCATCTTGCCACTGTTATAATCTGTCACACACATCCATACACCTGGCAGTTCAGGTTTAATTTAATAGGGATGTACTTAAATTTGAAAATCAGATATTTGGTCATGACTGCCAAAAATACTTGTGTGTAGCATAAGCAGGAACAGTGCTTTCTTAAGAAGGCTTGCTCTAATCTATTTATTCCAAAATTTGCCTCAAACAACAATGTTCTTAGATGAAAGTTTACAAAGCTATGCACAGTTTTTATAATGTCTAAGTATTCAAACTAAAAACTATTGGGGAATATGTAGAATAGCCTTTCTTCCCAGTCTGATCCAATAAGTTGGATTGCAATGTAACTGTTGGATGGAAAAGGTGGTTTTTGAAATGCCACAAATATATGGAAACCAGAGAAAATAAGATGAAAGTCTAGGATTCATAGGAGTACATATTTTTTTATTTTAATATTTAGAAGTGTATGCCTGCCTGCCTGCCTGCCTCTATCTATCTGTCTATCTATCTGTCTGTCTATCTATCTTTCTATCTATCTATCTATCTATCTATCTATCTATCTATCTATCCATCCATCCATCTATCCATTCATCCATCCATTAATCTATCTAATCTATTCAATTTAATATATCTATTTAGAAGATTTTCATAAGGAAAAAAACCTGCAATGAATGAGTGAGGACAAAACTGAGGAAAAATCAATGAGGAACAAACTGCCAAATTCTGGATGGTAAAGCTAATCCCAGAATTCTAAACCAGGGCATAGAAACTGTACTGGGAAGAAGAGTGATGCAAGTTTTCAATCTAATTTGCATGTAGTTCTTTTACAGGTAATTACAGAGTAATTTTACAGGATTAATGCTGCAGCCTATTATGTATGTTCATCTGGGAATAAATTTGACTCCAAGTAGTAAGACTTATTTTTCTGTAAACTTTTAGAGAACTGGGTAGCATTCTTGAAACCAACTAAATGAATTAAGATCAGAAACCAGGTGTCCCCAAGTATTGTAAATGCCAGTCCTTTGATCACTTAAAACTCAATGTTTTGCAAATGTACTGAGATTTCCATTACTTTCCAGGGGTGGGATTCTATCAGTTCACACCTATTCACGAGAACCAGTTGTTAATATTCTAAGCAGTTCGGAGAACTGGTTGTTAGAAGAGATTACTGGCCTAATCCTGCAAGGAAAGCAGGAAGGAAACATTCTGGTGTTCCTTACAGAAACTGCCTCTCCATTAATCCTTATTACATTCTTGGCAGGACTAGACTTCCTGTTTCTGGAACTTCTCTGGAGTTTTTTACCCCTTCCTTTGCTGGTACTTTGCTTGTGTGGAGTGACCATTCAAAGTTACAATGGCACTGAAAAAAGTGACTTATGACCATTTTTCACACTTACGACTGTTGCAGCATCCCCACAGTCATGAGAGGCCAGGTGAGGAGATGCATGCCTCGATGTGAGTGATATTGAGTTAGCCATGCCCAGCCAATAACATGACCACCAAGCCATGTCCACCCAGTCACATGACCACTGAGCCACGCCCACCAACTAAGCCATGCCCACAGAACTGGTTGTTAAAAAAATTGAATCCCACCCCTGTACCGTCCCTTTTCATTCAGCTTCCCCAGGTGCTTCAAGAGAAAGAGCCCAGCGTACATTTAACAGCAACTGACTGGACTAAGACCTTAACCTGAATGTCTGCTGATCTGGAGTTTAATGATTTCAGGTTATACATTTATGGCAAAGATGGCCAAGTCCTGTTTACAGCTGTTACATGGCAGTGTTGCTTTTTGAAATAAATGTGTCTTCCCTCAAAGGACAATTTTTTTAAAAAATAATTTTTTTTAATATAAATCATATGATTCTTCCTAGCAGCTTTAGAAAAACAAACGAGCTAACATACTTCTTTATGCAAACAGAAGATAATTACCTGGGGTTCCAAATATCTCTCTAATTTACTTCCAAGTGAACAAGTGTAGAATTAGGTTGTGAAATAAAATGATGGTTCATAATGAATTGCAAACTGGAAATAATTGGGGTCTAAAATCAAAGGGCTCTGCTGGGATTAAAATGAAACAAACCCTTGCTTTTTAAAAAAATTACCTGTTTCAAAAAATAAACATCCTTGAATTTTTTTAATGAGATGATAATAATATTTGCATTATTACAATATTTCATACCAGAAATAATGGTATCTTAATCTTATATTTTAAAATAATTCTTGAAAGATTGTTGTGAACTATATTCTAAATGATGTTTAATCCTCCTGATGCATTCAATGTTTTAGAAATAAAATTATAAGTTATGATAAGAATTATTGTAAAGAATAAAATTCTGTTGTCTTCCAGAAATCATTTTAAGTTGAGTCATTTTAAGTTGACAACAATATTTTGACTCCTCACCTCACATTATGTAGAAATTTTGACATTGAGGCTCCATTGAGGCTCCATTCTGAATATTCTTTTTATAAAGCCCCTACTGGATTAAATAAATATTTACTAAACATTGATTTTAGTAGAAAGGAAAACAGAATAGATATCAAAAACCAATTATAAAAAGATTTGCTACAGTTTTACTGAAAGTTTGAATATTCAGCACATATTTAGAGGGGAGGACAAATTTATTTCAACTATATAAGAAGAAAAAAGAAATGAAATTTGACTCCAAATCTGGTAATCCAGCAATCTGGTGTCACCCAGACTTCCAAAATCCTCAGCCATTAAGTATGTTTCTTAAGGTTTGTAGAAATATAACTGAAAGAATCAAATGAACTGGAACATCTCATTACTTCCCTCAATTCTAACTTTGAATTCAGAAATAACCCTCCTTCCTGAGAATAACAGAGTGATACTTAATATTATTGGGTCCTGTTCCACCTTTCCTCAATCTAGTGCCTAGGTATTCTGGTATGTAATTCCCTAAATTCCCATCCAACATGACAAAAAGTTGGAGAAGCTAAGCAATAATTTCAAAGGCAATAATTTCAAAATTCTGCAAAGTCAAAACTCCACTATGTCTTTCTTTTTAAAAAACTAGGAGAATAGGAGAATTTTATACAAATATCTGCAAAAAAAGAAAAGAGGTGGACTTGTTCAAGGACCTCTCATTCAGAAATACCACTTGTATCTTATTGTGGCAAGTCCCAGAAAGCCAAAGAAATGGGACACCTGGAAGAGGAAAAATAATATGGTAAAATCTTAACAAGGGACAATTCTGCCTGAAGGATAAAGTTAACAAGTTTAACATATTGCTGACACTCCCTAATTTTCAGCATATTGTTGTTGTTATCTGGTATTGTTTTTCTCTTGGTTGTTTCTTGTAAGTCACACTGTTTGAGTTGGGCAGTCATATAAATTCTATTTATCTCCTAGCTGAGGCCATTTTATCACTTTAGCTAATGTCATTGGATTTGCCTGTATCATGTCATTTATGGTCACCTTCTAAACATTTTCATTCCTACATTCACAAATGTAGATTTACTTCAAGGTTATAAAATAGTAGATGATTAGACCTATTATTTTCAAAGCAATCTCCTCCTTTTTTCTTTCCTCTATTAGGGAGGTTTAGTGAAAAGAATTTGTTTACTATTTAATAGCATTCCTGCTGTATTTAATGACCAATTTGTTCTAAACTAGGAAAATGGTTCAATTATATAAATAACTTAATCAGACTCTCGAATTATTTTGCTTTTTTATGATGAAGGGTAAACTTCATATTCTGTAAAAGACCAGTAAAGCGTTTTTTATATTCCAAGCTCTGGAACTGTAAAACCGATGGTAATTTATTAAGCCTGTACTGGCTCACTTGTGGAATTACTATAGGCCATTGGTATCACTGCATAGGTTCACACAACAGATTTGAGTAGCAAATTTCTTTTGCCATGAAAAATAAGTAAACTATTAGTTATTTTATTAAGTGTGAGGGAAGAATGTCTCACATAGTATTTGGCTGGATTTGAGTATTATACAGCTTAATTTTCTGAGAGTTTGTTTGTTGTTCTGATTCAGGCAACAAAATGTCTTAGCGTGCTGTGTAGACACTACCTAAACAACTGAGCTTTCAAATTAACACATTGGCCTGGGACACATACATGTATGCACCAGAAGCCAGAAAATGTCTCATTTTCAGGAAGGTGGAATTAAAAGATGACTGTAGGTGAAATTTGTGGCACAATCCTTCATACATATGTTTCCTCATTGAGGTAGCGGGTGGTGTGTGTTTTCTTCCGGTATGTGGTGTGTCCTAGTGTGCCATCTGTTTTTGCAGATTGTGTATATCTAGGAATGGTAGTTGTTTGTTTCTGTTTCCATGGTGAATTTGATTTGGGGTGTGTGCTGTTTAGGTGTGTTAGGAAATTGGTTAGGTTTTCTTTTCCATGGGGCCAAATAAGAAATGTGTCATTGATGTATCTTAACCATAGTTTGGGTTTGTGGGTGGCATTGGCTAGGGCTCTGTATTCGAATTCTTCCATGAACAGGTTTGCAATGACGGGTGACAGTGGTGATCCCATAGGGGCTCCTTCAATTTGCTTGTATCTTTGTCCTTTGTATATGAAATATGTGTTGGTTAAGCAGTATTCTGTTAGTTCCATGAGGTATTTGGGTGGTTGGTATTAATTTTTGATGATTTCGAGAGTTTCTTTTATCGGGACTTGAGTGAATAGTGAAACCACGTCAAAACTTACAAGCAGATCTTCTTGTTCCACGTGTAGAACATATACATACATACATACATACATACATACATACATATATATATATATATATATATATCAGCTTTGTTCAGGTATTTTCCCATGTCATTGTAGTTGTGCTTTTAAAGTTGTAGCAATGTTTCGGCAGAATCTCATCTGCCATCATCAGGCTTCTGTTAAATATAATATTTAAATATAATATAATATGTTAAATATAATATAAATATAAAAGCAAAACAACTTGGCTTGATAGATTAAAATTCAAAACAACCAGTGGACTTCATAATTTAATAATGTTTCCATGGCATGTGAACCTAGGAAGCTTCTTTCTACTGAAAGCAATAATTAATCTGGTGTAAAAAAACAGGTAGATTGGGTTGCAAGAATCCAGAAGACCACTAGATGGCAATAGAGAGTTGGAGATTGCCATTATATCTCTCAGCAGCTAGTTCTTCCAGAATTTCATAGAGAAGATCTGATAGCCTTAGGCCTAGGAAGTGGAGAGATACCAGTTTTTTTCAGCTGAGAGATATCTCCTGTGGACAGAAATAGTTCAGGAGTAATTTTGTTTAAGACTGAAGACTTACCACTAGAGATAGGAAGAGACTCTGCCATTCCTTCAATGTGGTCAATTTCATGCACCATACTTCTGGTAACAATAGCACTTCTACTTAGCCTACAGCTTTCCGGTTAACATTGTTATAAGGCAGGCCTCAGACTAATGCATCATGTCTGTGATGGCAGTTACCTCTAAAGACAGACTTTAGGTCCACCTCCAGTGCAGCTCTGCATACAGGATGGCAATTAGAACAGAGCCTGAAGCAAATATGAAGAATTTATTTCAGGAAGTAACTTGAAAGGGTAGCTGGTGAGATTTGATTCCAAATTCATTATCATTCTTTTCTGAAGTGACTACATTAATTTATTTAATGGTAGGCCCAGCCTGGCTTCAGGATAAGTTAAGGATAGGAGGGGGCAGAACTAGTGTTGGATAAAATTGGTACCAAAAATTGCCAAGGCCATTCCTTTGCTTCGTCTCTATTTTTGCCATCTTAATTTTTCTCTTGTTTTCTGTTTTATTTTCAATTCCTCTCTGATCAGCAGGATCAGTTCTAACTATCTGCTGTCTGAAACAAGTTGATGTTACCTCTGTTCACATTCAAAAGTAATCTAGGCCAGTACATTAACATTATATTAAAACTAGCAATGGATATTTCTACCATTTCATCTAAGATGGCTTGCTTAAGTGGTATGTGGATTACATTACGCACAGTTCCAGTTATTGCTGACTGAATCTTCCTATCTAACATCTGCCAGCCATTTCATTCCACCCAAAGCTAAGGTAGGTCTGTTACATTGCCCTTGGTGTGTAGGGATAAGTTTTTCTTGCTAGAACCCTGAATTGCTTGCTGAGGTGTCTGAGAGTAAAATTGAGTTAACTTTGGTATAATCCTAAATGATCCACTTTTATTTTTATCATTAATTCAAGTCCTATCAAAAGTTCAAAGTTATTTTAAAGAAGACACTTCCAAGGCTAAAGAACTAGCATCTTCAATTTTGCTCCATCACTGGTTTCATGTCCATAAAACTGTTTAAATGGTATCAATGCTTTGGATAAAGTTGATTATCAAAAGTTGTATTGAGAAATCCTAAATAATGTACTTGAAAGGATAGACATCAGATTGTCTGTCTTCAAGCCATACAGATGTGAGGGTTAATTGGACATGTGGTTACATGATTATCTGATATTCTTTTGGAATATTTTAAGGTGTACAAATAGATTTATGCAATAATCTTTACATTTTAAGATGTTAATGCAATGTTGACTTATATACCAGAGTTTTTTGAATTTGACTGTTTCTCAGGAATTATTGTTGTATTGAGTGGCTAAAAGTATAATATTGAAAAATTGAAAAAAAATATTATTTCAGATGTTAAGGAATGTTTTTGGAAATGCATTATCTCTTTGTTTTGCAAAAGACAATATTTTCTACTAATCAAAGGATGAAGCAATATGTACTACTTTGGCAGAGATTTTGTGTTATTCTACAATAAGATTTTATACTAATAGTACTGTATTATAATTTATTATACAATAATTTATTAGTGAATCAGTGATTATTGAAAACTCTAATACATAAAGTAGACTTTCCTTCTCATTTAATATTGTTTTTATAATCCTATTTTTGTTTTCCATTTGCTATAACTTTTTATTTAAATTTAAAATATTTTGAAAAATGAAATAAATTGTTTAAAACTTTATTCATGGCTTTAAGTCTATGACATCATGTCTTTTTAACTGAAGATGCTAGATTTGTCCCCAATAATCAAATAAATGCAAAGCATAAATATTGCCACTATCTCTTTTTCTAAACCCACAACTTTATGGACTATCACACTGAATCCTCACCATCAGAACATAATTCAACATACAGCATAATTTCATGTTCTTATATTTTATGTCCTTTAGTAAACTGCTATGAAATGCAATAGCTATATTCTTCTCCTCTTCCTCCTCTTTCTCTTCCTTATATAGGTCTAGAGAACTGTTTCTCCACCTTGGCAACTTGAAGATGTATGAATTTCAACTCCTGGATTTGTCAGTCAATAACATCCTCATATTTTAAACCAATAACTTTTCAAAAGTGATTATATTTATCCTTCATTCCCCTCCTTTGTTTTCATCATATGTAACTATGCAATTAATATAATCAAGTTTCATGGGAAACCATCTAGAGGAGTTCTCAACCTTGGAAATTGGCTGGAGAATTCTGGGAATTGAAATCCACATGTCTTCAAGCTGCCAAGATTGAGAAACACTTTCCTGGGAAACTGTGATTATAATTACATAATTATATATTATTAAAACAAAGGGAGGGAAGGAGGGAGGGAGAAAAACATTCGCTTCTGAAAAGCATTAAAATGAGAGTGTTATTCATTAATGTTATGTTTGAGGCCTCACAGTCATAGCTCTTGTTCAATTTCCATCTGCCCAGCCGGAATGGTATATAATCAAGGATGATGAAAATATAATCCAAAAAACATATATAGAATCATAGCTTATCTGTTCTGAAGATACCTATAGAACATTTTAAAAAGCCTCAGTTCATCAGTTAATGGATTAAAAGAAATCAACTCATCTTTCACAATCCCTTGACACTGTAAAAAAAAATTAAAAGAGCACTATATTGGTACCCAGTAAAATATAGCAAACTGGAAAAATTCAGAAATTTCTACTAAAACAGCCATTTAATTCTACGTGGAGAAAGTTCTAAAAATATAGGCTATCACTTAAAAGATCCAGTCTTGCCAAATCACTGACCAGCAAGCAGAGTCTCATAAAGATCCTTTAAATCAAAAAAGAGAAAAAAATCTCGTGTATTTAAGGCAATTATTTCTTGTCTGTTATTCCCCATGTACATCTAAATAAAGCTGCTGTAATGAACAGTAATACTTATATGTGGAGTGATGAAAATTGCATTTTATTATCTGGAAAACTATGATGGAAAGAAGATTCTAGGATTAAATTTGGAAGGTACCCAGATTGGGAAGGTCAGAGTCAATTTCTCTTAATTATCTTTGGGAATGGGTATAATATAAACATGAAGGATGAGGAGATGAAGATGGAGATGGAAGGAAAGGAAGGGAGGGAGGGAGGGAGGGAGGGAGGGAGGAAGGAAGGAAGGAATCTAAATGAATCCCTGGACAGAAAGAAATATGAGATTGGGAGATACTATATTGTCAATAGTGCAGATGGGATGCAGATGCAGAACAGAAGATAGTTATGACTTCATTTAATAAATATTCATATATTTACATTGATTCAATTTGACAATTACAGAGATTGGGAAGAGAAGTAGGAAAGAAATCAAGAAATATTAACCTATGAATTATGTTCCTTTGTTAAGAGTTCAGTAACTCAAGAAATAAACAATTGTTGATTGCATACTGTTGAGAAACTCCAGCTGGTTTTAAAACATGCAAAATCTGGAAGAAAATGCATGTTTCTGAATCTGAATTAGTTTTGTATTGTGCTTCTCAATACAGAGTTCTAAATCTATATCTGATTTGAGCTGAAAGATTGTTGGGTTGTGTGCTATGTTTTCTTCAAACCAGACAAAAACTGATGATCCTTAGCTTGGAAATATTAGGAGGTATAGTATAGTTTGGGAAAGTTGATATTAGACATAGGACCTGTGTTCCTCTGAAAGTTTTTAAAAATAGTTCACACTCTGGAGAAAGCCAATCTAAAACCAGATGTCCATGAATGAAATCTTCAAAGCTTCAAACTAGCAATTATAGTACCTTGTAAATGTGGTTTTTCTTCTAAACATTCTTTCACATGTAGGTTTCATTTTGCTGTGGAAGAAATAGCTGTAAAAAGAGGTTATTACAACTACAAGGTTTTTTTTAACTGTTTTCCATAAATCTGCTTTTATTTCCAATCAGTGACAAATAAAAATACTTATTCCAAGTCCCATTATTGTGAGTAACTGAAATTTTTAATCATTAGAATGTTATTTTGAAGATGAGATGTTCAAATTAATGATAAAATAAATAGGTAAATGCTTGTATAAAGCCAGAGGGGATACCTCATTCATAATAATAATTCACTAGCTATATGTTCTCTAACACTCATACACTCCAGTCTTAAGGAACAAATTACTTCCACAGTCATAACTATTCAAATAATATGTTTTGCAGATAAGCTCATTCAGACTTTTCAGTATGAATGGTGTTGGAATTTTAAGTTCATTAAGTGTCACAGATTAGAGTTGGATAACCTAATTGGATAGGTTCACACAGTATTATACCCCAGACTAAAATGGGATTGGTTTATTTGTGACTCAGTATATTATGGGAACCTTCTAATCTCCTAGCATCTTACATAAATTCAGTCATCGTGTTCAGCCATAATATGGTTTATTTTATTGGACATAAACCATGACGTATTATTGAACACAACACAAGATACTTTGATAATTTGTATCTAATGTTAAATTGGGGCTGTTTATCAGTCACTGCATAAGGTTTTAAATGCATTGGTGGACTTTGGGAGAAGAACTGGCCAGTGAATTTCTATAAAAGGGATTATCTGCCTCAACTTTAAGGTTACTTACCTAGTCTATATATCAGAGAAGGTCAACCCCTTGGGATTGCAAGCGTTTTTGGGTTATTTTTATCTACAAGAGCCATAAGCCAAGCTGTGTCAAGTATGTCAGACCAATCTTGTTTTAATTCTATTTTGCAGGTAGCAGGGATTTGTAGTTCTATTTGAAAACTTTGTTAGGAATGGAGAGCAAACTCTTGCATTTTCAAATTAAAATCTGTGAGAGAATCAGTACTGCAAATCCTAAAAGGATGGGGCTTTAAAACAACAAAAGGGACCAGGGGACCGTATATGGTTTAAGATTATTTGTTCCTACTGTATATGAAGACCAGATTAGATATATGATCTTTTTATTCTCTAAAATTCATTCACAAGGGCAGCTCAGGGGAACTGTGTGGCTTGTAGAAGTATGGTAAATATTTAGAAAGACAAAAGTGCTGTGAGGCCTGAACATGTTTGGAAGGCAGGGGGGCTAACAGCTGCAGAAGGGAGGAACAAATATACAAGTAATGGAATAGTGTAGGAAATGGCAAAGTTGACAGATTACCACTCCAAATAGGGACCATCTAAACTACAAGGTTTTGTTGTAGACTCCAGATTTTATGCATTTATTCGGGGTTCCTTCTCTCCCTATTATTTTTGGTGTTGTGTTACACTGTTAATTCTGATTTGTGTGTGTGTGTGTGTGTGTGTGTGTATTTTGAATGTATGTGCATTCTTTTTAATTTGATAAAGCAAATTATATAATATATACTTCTGAAGCGATATGAAGTTGCTGTTCCAGCCCTGCTGTTGGAAAACCATGAGTTCAATATACATTTCTCCATCCATTGGCACCAACCTTGCATCTCTTCTCCCTTGCAGTTGCTTCTGGATTGAGGCTTCTGACCTAGTTTCCTTCCAGTCCAGTCTGCAACAGAGTTAAAATTCCTCTTTTATTTATTTCTGAGAGAGAGGTAGATTAGATTTTAGGGATGGAGGAGGGAGAGGAGGAGGAGGAGGAAGGGTGGAGGTGAGGGGAAAGATCATCTATTTTTTTAAAAGTAACTTTCTACTCCATTTTTTTCTATTTGAAATAGTTATGCCATGGATAAACCATACTAGTTATGAAACAGATATTGTCTCCATATCGGATCAGACTGCTTAAAAGTAATGCAGACAAGAACCCTTTTATTTAATTTTCCTTTTGAAAGAAAGCTAGAAGCTCCCTAATTCTGTAGCCAGCAAGAAACTAAGTTGTAACCCAAAACGACAGGATTGTACCAGATTGAATAAATTTACTATGCACATTTCCTGGAAGAGTGGTAGTTCGAACAACTAATCTATGTTTTTAGAAACATTAGATTAAAACATTTATGTTTTTGCTTTTTGATTGGGAGTCATTTGGAAATAAAAAAATTAAAATGTCCAGACTAGACAGGAGATATGTTAGGGATGCTAAATTACAAAATATGTATGTATGTATGTATGTAGATAGGTAGGTAGGTAGGTAGAAAGGAAGGATAAGAACCCGACAATACAATTACATTTTTGTGGATTCATATTTGTTTACTTGGATTCCTGAGATGAAATCTGAAATGGACTGACTTTTGAAGGGGTAAAGAAGCAGCAAAGAAATGGAGACTCCTCCCCCAATGTATCATTTTTAAAAAATGGTGTAGGGACATGTGATCTGTGAATATTAATATAATATTCCTATGCCAGGTTGAAATCAAAAATATAATAACTACTGTCTTTCTCATACAAATTGACCTCTTGAAAAAGTCATACTCCTGAAAAAACTGACAGAAAGTTATAATATTAATTAACCTGTAACCCATTAAGGGAATCTGAGATTCTTCAAATGTTTGGATAGCCCTCTGCTTTAGCATTGTTCGTGTTGATTGGGATTGATTGGGCCATCTTCAAGGTTTGACTTCTCGTCCCTTACACACATCGAAGGTTTTTGCAAACTGAACAGGAGAACTAGATATACCTAGTAGATTTGGTATCGATAGTAGCCGGATAATCTTTGCAGTGCCATTGAAATGATAGGCGATTGTGGAGAGGAGTGAGCTATTTTAATTCTTTAATTCATTCGAAGATGTATTTTAGAGCGACAGGTGCCACTTCCCTTCGAGTTCAAATATTTTTCACTATTTGGTTTTGCTGCAACTTCTTTTGCACCAACCTAGTCAAGGAAATACACTTGGATCTACACGTGGAATCCAACTTCTGCGCGCGCCAGAAGTTTTCACTCAGGCACGCTGAAGCGCGCACAGGTGCTAGGATCACTTCAGGATGCTCAGATGTTCTCATTTTCAGCAATACAAATTAGCCCTGAAGGGGGAAGTTATTTTTTTAATCTGCTCTTGGTAAATAACAGAGTCGCAGAACAAATCATCCAGGGAATCTCACTACATTTCCTTTATCTCGTATATTAGTTCTACTTCATTCTTGCTTTGAGAGGAAGAAAAGAGAAAAACTCAGAAAAGGCAATTATTTCTTGGCGTTTCAACCATAAAAACTGGGGAGAAAAATTGCCCCCTTGGAACTCCTGAGTGTTTTCCGCGCCAATCGTCCGGGCATAGTTACAAGCACAAACATTTAAATACTATAGAACACAAACCGATGATTATTTCGGAGTAAATTTGTAGACAATGGCCTTTGCAGATTTACTCCTTTTCGGCGTCAGTCTTGAGGCCTTTCAGCACTGCAATCGCAAAATTATAATTGCTCTGTGAATGCATCAGACGGAGAAAGGCGCAGCCTTTGCTCGCCTTCGGCACAGCGACAGCCATCCGTATCTTCGAGCAGTGAAGATGTGTTTCGAGCGGCAGGTGCCACTTCCCTTGGAGTTCAGCGAGCTTTCTTGTTAGAGTGCGTGCAAAGCTCATTCTGTGGCGCCGAGTGTTGAACGTCTGGCCTGATATCCCGGCCCGGAGAATGCGCTGATGCTCTCGGAAAACGAAGGATCCTTACGCATCTTTACTACATCTGATACAGAAGACTACGTATTTCTTTTCCTGCTATTGAAATTAATTCATGCGGATTCAGAAACTAGTTTGCACTACGATCAGGGCAAGCGATTGAAATGCGAGTGGTACCAATAAGAGAAAGGCTGATTTGCGGCGAAGGGCTTTTTAAAAGCCTTCTTAAGGCGCTATCCTAAACTTCACTTCTCCGAGAGAAAGGAGAAGGGAGAGTGCAAGAATTTGATTTCACTTCGGGAGTGTATGTGTGTGTAATTATAGACTTCCCTCCCTTACAGCAGCGGCAATATTTGTCGGTGGTTGCTGCGACTTTATTGTTCTGTTTGCTGAGAGATTGGGAAATAGATTAAGAAATAAGACTTAAATCGATTATTTCGGGAAAGAATGAAACCGGTGCACAGGTTGGGACTCTCACATATTGCTTTAAGAATAGATTGCACTTTTAACCAGGAGGATCTTCACTCGGATTCACACCAAGCCTGATGTTCTTTCTTTGTCCTTTATACTTTGGCTTCATGTGTGCACTATTGCAATGCGTTTTTATTGAGGCTAACCTCCATTTAGAAGTGCAATTGGTACAGAATGCAACAGTGAGAGCAGTAATGGACATGCCACATTTTGCCCATACATATCTCTGCTTTGTGAACTGCATTCTTATCAGTAGATTTGGTGCACTTCAAAATGTTAGTTAACACAAATGGGCCTAATTAATCAAGGATTGTCTCTCTCTGTTGTTCCTGACCATACTGTTAAACCAGAGTTGGCATGCTCTAGGACTCTTCTGTTAAACAATGCCACCTGATGGGAACTATCTTCCTGAACAGCATCTCCCCCGCTTTTTCCCCTTCGTCCTAAAGACCTGGCTCTTTCCTCGGGCTTTGAACTAGGAGGGATTATATAATTTCTTTGTGAGAGGTTCTTATATCTGTTCCACTTGAGTGACCATCTTTCCTTTCTTCTTTCCAGTATTTACAATCTGTACATTGTTCAGAGTTACTGAGAAGCAGGGCAGCTTTAAAAATAAATACATACGTGTAATGCCCATTTCCAAAGGGGTAAATAGCTTCTTTGGTTGCAACAAATGGAGCTGTTAAGGGATAACTGATGGTTAATGGCATAAATTTATTTGTTTTTCTATTTTGCTATCTTTATTATTTTTTGTTTCAAATAACTTAGTTGCAACCATTAAAATGTTCAAGATTGTTTATTCTTGCTTCTTAGTAAAAACAGAATGATGCCAATACTTTTTAAACAATTAGTAAACTGAACTTAACAAAAAGTTATGCATGAGAAGGAATAAAATAATTTCCATATATAGCCAAAGATAATATGGTATCTTACTACATAATGTAGATGGGTGCTTGATAAATACCTCAGTCTCTGAATTACATTTGTTGCAGTTTAGTTTAAGTTAAATTATTCAATTTGGACTAAGTCCCTTCCCTCCCCTTTCTTCATTGTTACATATATGTAAATGAAACACAGTTGAACCACAATCTCTGGGGTCTTTTCCTTCTCTTAACCCATTCAGTCATCCTTCATATATTTATTTTGCAATTTAATCCTCATTCATTCTATTCTTATTTCCAAGTTATGCAAAATACTGACTCCTCACTTTTGAAAAACAATCCTCATTCATTCATTCATTCAATCATTCAATCAATCGATCGATCGATCATCAGTCATTAATTAATTCACTTGCTCTGGATAGCTTCTTGTTTTACAGACAAAGCATTTCTTAAATAATCTATTCTCGATGCATGTACCTTGTTTTTGTTTCTTTGACATACCCAACTCTTAGTTCCATATAGCACTGGGAAGAGAAACACATACTTATATACATTCACCTTAGTTTCTTTTAACAAATGTTCATTCTTCCCAACAGGTTACATGATTCTTCTACCAGCATTTGCACAATTACTGTTCTCATCTCCTGAATTTCCCCATCTCTAGTAAACATTTAATAAGGAATACAATTATAATCATCTACTTTAGTTTTTCAGTATATTTATATAACCTGTTATCATTCATTCTATTGTCCATGTCAAAACATACCTAGTTTGTTCTTTGATACCTTAATGTTCAGATCCGTGTCTTGTTGCATTATATAATCTAGCAACTATCACTCCATTCAATTTCTCAACCAAAAATGTATATCCTCTACTTACAAAAATATATACACGTTCACTTTCCTAAACAACATACTTCTAAAATTATCCCAAACATTCCTTATAAGTTTATTTCTAATTACATTAAACAACCAAGGAAATATCTTTGATTCATTAACCTGTTGCATTTTAAATAATTCATTAAATAATATATTTATTTTTACACATCTTTAATTTACACAATGAGACTCTCTTACTGCATTCAGTAGCCTATCTTCAACTCTTGTTAACACAGAACGTCCCATAATTCAAGTTATCATGTTATCATATGATTTCTCTAAATCAATAAATGTGTAATAAACTTTCTTTCTCACCATTGATATATTTCTCTGTGATTTGCTGATGAAGAAAAATCTAGTTCCATCCGTCCCCTCAATCTAGCATAAAGCTGCACTTTACTTCTTAAACTTTGTTCATTGTCACCTTTTTAACAAACAGATACAACCAAAACATGCGATGTACTTCAATAGAGTATCATTTAGAAATATTGTATATTTGTCTTTGAAAGATATGAAAGATGCAACACAAACAAAACATTTGGGTAGCCCAAGGAAAGTCCCTTTTTGGCAGCTACAGTCACTATATTTTTGGTTGTCTTTGCAGTGCAAAATAATGGATGTGTTTTCCCTTTATTATATTATGGGCACTAGTCTAAGAAGAAAGAGAATCCTTAAATAGAAACCTATAGATTGTGAAGTGAACCTCTGTAGGTTGGAGTCGATTTCATCATGAAAGTGATCCTCAAAAAAACAATATATGTAACTATTAATTTATGTTACTTTCCTTCCTTCCTTCTTTCCTTCCATTTTTACACAACAAATAAAGCAAATCCTAGTTTCTTTTTACAAGAGAAGCCTGAAAAATAACAATGTTTTAGAGGTGCTTTCTCTTAGCTTAACACAGAGACGCAAACACAAATACAGTGCTAAGCAAATATCAGCTGAAAAGGGTTTTAGCCTGTTTTGCAGGCTTCTTTAAAAGAGATGTCTGGAAATATGACAACAGAGAGGTGTATGTATAAAACCAGTAGCTAGTCTCCCAGCCAAATAGTAATTTTAAAAGGTCAAAGGGAAAAGCTTTCAGTCAGCTTCTGGAAGGTGCATCCACCTATCATGTGATTCTTGTTTGTTTGAAAGAGTGATTCAGGGAAGGTGAGAAAGAGAAAAGCAACCTTTTTCCTGTTCCCATCTCATGCTGTAAAAGTAGGCAAAGTTTACACTTTTTCAGGGTGTGTGTTGACCTTAGACTTAGGTTGGTCTAAGAAACTGAAATGGCCAGGTATGATCTAAAAGCATAGGTAAACAATTAAATGCAGAAATCACAAACTCACAAAAACTGCACGAGGGGGATGAGGGGGAACACTGAAGCCTTTTAATATATTGGGATAAAGTTTCTGGTGAGTAAAAATGAAGAAAATGAAACAAGGGAGAGGAATGTCAAAGAAAGTGAAAATGGTCATGGCAGAAGCAACTGATGTTGTTAAAGTCAGTCACACTACCACAACATTCAGCATGTTTGGTTTTTTTTTTTGACAAATATCCCGCAAATCACATTGACAATAAGATTATAATGGAATTCCATTAAGCATAAATGTAAATTTAAGAAGAGGGGTTCATTTTGGCCACTTAGGCCAAAGTGATGGATGTTTGATGACTCTGCTTAAACTTTTCCTATTCAGAGTCAACTCCATGAATAGAGTGGAAAACTGTAATTTTAACAGTGGTCAAGACAATGAAGCTCTAAAAGTATTTGAAGCTCCATTATGCTTCAAAGTAAATTGAGTTATCGTACAAGTAAAAAACTCAGCAGAAGAAATCCCAAATAATCATAGTGGCAAAACACACTATGAAAAATACACTATGAAAAGCCACAGTTTTAGCTAAGAAAAAAGAGCTGTGGGGTCAATATAGAAGTATATAAAATTACATATTAGGGAGAAATTTGGATGCAGAGTTTTTCTCATTTTTCAGAATAGATGAGTCAACAAATGACAGAAAATACTTAGCTAACTTTGATAGCTAAAATGTAAGCAGACTAGAATATAGTTAATTTTTGGATTAGAGACCAGGAAATCCAGCTGTGGGTTGGATAGGCAAAAAAAAGCCCTGGAAAATGATGGGGGAAATCATTTCCATATTATTACCAAGAAAACTGCTATATATGGATGTATTCATAAAGTTCCTGAAAAAGGAATGACCTTGGGAGATGAGTGGAAGAGAAACTGCTTAGAAAACAATTAGATAAGAGAAATAGGAGTCCCAGTGGCTTAACCATTAGGAAAGATCTGCTCTCTTGGCTCAAGCAGTTAAGGTTTCCTGTACTTTCAGACTTGCAATATTATGTTGTTGCAACTAACCAATAAAGTAAATTTAGCTATTTTTCTGCCTGGTTTACTCAGGAAGGTTGATTGTCACCAGGATCAGTGGTGGGATTCAAATTTTTTTACTACCAGTTCTGTGGGCGTGACTTGGTGGGCGTGGCTTGGTGGGCATGGCAGGGGAAGGATACTGCAAAATCCCATTCCCTTCCCCACCCCACTAATCTGCTTTCCAGCTCTGTTCTCCTGTGCAGGGCAACAAAAGAAGACCCAGCCGATCAGCTGGGACTCAATGGGAGGCAGAGAATAGATGGGGCCAGTTCAGAGGTGGTATTGGCCGGTTCTCCGAACCAGTCAAAATTTCCACTACCAGTTCTCCAGAACTGATCAGGACCTGCTGAACACCACGTCTGACCAGGATGCAAGCTAAACTTGAGGAAAATGTTTCCATTTACATCTAATGAGGTTGAATGATTAAATACTCAAGACAGATAAAATTCTGCTTAATAATCAGAATCAGAATAGATCTGGAAGGGACCTTGGAGGTCTTCTAGTCTAGCCCACTGCTCAAGCAGGAGATTCTATACCATCACTGTCCAGTCTCTTCTTAAAAACCTCCAGTCATGAAGCACCCACAACTTCTGGTGGCAAGCTGTTCCACTGGTTAATTGTCCTCCCTGTTAGGAAGGTTCTCCTTAATTCCAGGTTGCTTCTCTCCTTGATTAGTTTCCATTCATTGTTTCTTGTCCTCCCTACAGGTGCTTTGGTAAATAAGTTGATCCCCCATCTTTTTGGCAACCTCTTGAATACTATCATGTCCCGTCCCCTCCAGTCCTTCTTTTTTCTAGACTAGCCAAACTCAAATCCTGCAACTATTCTTCATACGTTTAGTCTCCATGCCTTTAATTGTCTTAGATGCTCTTCAAATAGTAAAATAGTAAAATCAAATAATAAAATGTGTAACTATTGTATTTAAAGGAAAGTAGACAAACTCATTGAAGATAAGAATAGAGAACGGCCTTGATGAGCAGAAGAAAAAGGTTGGTTGATTTCAGTTGATTGATGTTTAACCCTACAAGGAAGACCACTCTAAGAAACAATGTCATATATGTCAGGACTACTTTTATTGTAACAATTATAGTAACCGAATCTTCTAAATCTGAATGTACTTCCCTTCTCCCTCATGCCCATTTCATCTGAACTAGGGAGGGGTTTGTCTGAGTGGTTCTTTCAGGTTATTTTCTTGGCCCATATTTGAACCTCACTTATCTGATAGTTGATAGTGCCTCTTCCTCCTGTCCACCAGGGCCATTCCCTATGTCCTCTACAATAGATAACTAATTGTGATGGCAACAAATAGCTTTCAAAATGACACTGAATCCTTTTCAGCATCATTTGCTGGCATGTCTTGCTTCTGAACTTTGTACAGGAATTTGGATATATCAAAACCTTGGGTGGGTTTCAACCAATAAAAATTGGATCCTACAAATTGGAAATAATGTTGTTTGTCTATTTCTTTAGGCCAAGAAATACTTCTTTGGTGTGGTTCTTCTTTGGAGAGGTTCAGGTTTTCAGATCTTGAAATTTTATTGGGAATTGACATGAGCACTTTGTGGTAAACCATTGTTTGTGAGTGCTTTGTGGTAAACCATCGTTTGTGAGTGATAGATCAAATCTTTCTTCTCAATGCATAAGTCCTGGAAAGAGGGACAATTTGCTTCACATCATTTTTTGAACCATCCTTGTACGGAAAAGTATAGGATCCAGGCTACTTAGTTATTCCTGAAATATCTTTGCCACCCATTTCACTAACAAGGTAAATCTTAGATATAGTGATGAATCATATGTTTTCTTAAATATATAAAGACCAAGTTGCTTAGAAGTTCCTAAGTCAAAATTTGCCCCTAGATATCTAGAATAGGGAACCAGGATTTGTTTAGCAACAACAACAACAACATATATATAATGATAATGGGTATTACTTTACATGTTTCATCCATAATCGCATAGTTTTGATGGCCAGGTCATTATATATATATATATATATGATAACCTGGCCATCAAAACTATGTGATTATGGATGAAACATGTAAAGTAATACCCATTATCATTGGGGCACTTGGTACCATGTCCAAGAATTCTGCAAAATACATAAGAAGTTGCAGTTTCCACTATAGCACCAGCCGAGCTGCAAAAGACTGCGCTACTCAGAACATCATACATTTTAAGAAGATATTTGATTGATACCTAGGATGCTGGCAGCAACCCGTATCAACCATCAATGCCCGTTAATAATATTTATGATACATTTTTAAATGTTCAGTTGACTGAGTTTCATGTTTCATGAATAATAATAATGTAATATATATTTCCTGAAGTTGAAAACCTTCAAAGGTTTGCATAGCAGCCAAGGCATTGAGATGCTTTCACTATGATGTGATAATAAGTAGATAATCTTACTCATGTGTTACATTTTTGTTATGGATTTGTATTTATTACATATTTGAGTTACCGGTACAGTAGAACCTCTGACACAAATGCTTCTGACCATGACCAAATCGAGTTCCAACCAAAAAAATTCACAACATTTTAAAATCTGGTCATGAACACATACTCAGGTGGTGATCAAACATGACCCCTGACCCCAAAATTCCTAAAGACAAAACATTAGAAGATGACAAAATCACCAAAATTATGGAACAAATTATGGTCGTGATCAGAGATTCTACTTTATATGTCTTAAAGCTCCTGGATTTTTAAAGAGGTGAAAAGAGTTGCACATTAATGTTTACATGGGAGTATATACAATCACTTTTGTGTGCAACTGAAATTCAATGAAACTTTGGACTATCACTAAGTCATTGTGCAAATGAAATAAATTATTGCCATTATTGACAAGCTTGAAAATATGGTTTGTATTAAGTGACACCTAGCTTGAGTGTATCTATTGTGTTAAGGTGGTTTTCTTTTATTTTTGGCATACCGGTATGCATATTACTATGTATTAGCATGCATATTAATATATAGTATATTGCTAGTCATTTTGAACCAATACTTATAACTTACTCTTTTTGTGAAATGAGCCAATTGTAACATATTCAGCAGGCTTAAGCAAATCATGATTTAAAAAATCATAACTAGGATATTCTGGATCAATTTAATTACCGCTATTTGGTAGGCAGCAAGAATATGTTTACCTTTGCCAGCTATTTCCAGCATGTGCTTTTCATGTTGGCTATCTATCTATTAATTTATTTGTTTACAATGTTTCTATATTGTTGCATTGCAGGAAACTTCTGCATATTTAAATATAATGGCTTAAAATAACACCTAAAACATAAACAATAATATTTAACAATTCCAACCTGATATCTATAAACGCCATATTGGCAAAAGCTCTTTCATTTGAAACACTCTTTAAAAATGCTCTCTTTTGTTTAACAGTTACTGCTATTGCTGCCTCATCCCATTACTACTAATCTCATGTTAGCTGCAGTTCTGGTGAACAGTCAATGTGCTATGAACGAGACACAAAGTTGCATAAAATACCAAATTTCTGAAAGAATTAAAAAGAAAAGAAAAATGCCAAAATTTATATAAAAAGAAGAAACCATGTAAGTTATTACTCCAGTACAGAAAATTCTGAGGATACAAGTCTAAGAAAGATTCTTCTCTGAATCAAAAATAATAATTGGCTTAATACTCTTTCTGTCTGTTATACTTTAGGAATCACTGTTTCTTTTCCAAGGTACTTTTAGATGTTCACATTTATTCATCTTTGATGCTGGTAACTTTTAATAAGCTGTTGGTCTTCTACAGATAATTCTCAGCTTACAACAGTTCACATAGTGACCATTTAAAATTAGAATATCACTAAAAAAATGACTTATTACCATTTTTCACATTTACAACTGTTGCAGAATACTCCTGGTCATGTGATCAAAATTCAAGCACTTGGCAACCGATTTATATTTATTACAGTTGCAATGTCTTTTGGTTATGTGACCTTCTGACAAGAAAAATCAATGGGAAGCTGAATTCAACTAACAACTGGGTTACTAACTTAACAGCTGCAGTGATTAACCCTATAACTGTGGCAGGAAAGGTCATAGAATGGGGCAAAATGTAGTTAACAACTGTCTCACTTAGCTACATAAATTTTGGGCTCAATTGTGGTCATAAGTCAAGGACTAGCTGTTTATTTATTTTGTATTATTGCCTTTTTTGCCATTTCATGTTATGGTATTTTTTTTTTCCTTGAGGGATAACCATGCTAGTAAGTTGCAGGAAAAACAGTTACCAATCTCTTCACAGTTGACATAGTTTCACAAAAGATGTATTTCATAAGAGAGAATTTTTGGGAAAGTTCTCCTATTGGCTACAGAATTGTGGGAGTTGAAGTCCAGAGGCTCTGGTTGACATTAGAAGCACAGTCCTGCCACAAACTACTGCCCTCCACCCCAATATTATCTTTAATCCTTAATGAGGTGTTTGTGATTATTTATTGATGAAATAAGGCAATTTAGAAACTCAGGTATGTGATTGATAGAATGATTCAAAGAAACAAATAGCTAAAAGAAAAGTGTTTCTCCAGCATAAAGTTAAGAGTTTGGATAAGGTATGAATACAGTACCAAATGGATCTGGACAGACTGGAACAATGGGCCCTATCTTAACAAAATAAAATTCAGTGTAGAGGAAAGTGAAGTCTTACACTTAGGCAAGAAAATATATAGACTGGGTGTATACCAGGCTTAATTGCAGTAACTGTGAGAGGGATTTTGGAGTCTTAGTGGATAACCAATTAAATATGAGCCAACAGTGCCGCAGCAGCCAAAAAAGCCAGCGCAATCCTAAGTAGTATTAACAGAGGGATACAATCAAGATACTAATTCCACTCTATAAAGCCTTAGTAAGACCACACCTAGAGTACTGCATCCAGTTTTGGTCACCACATTACAAAAAAGATGTTGAGACTCTAGAAAAAGTACAGAGAAGAGCAACCAGGATGATTAGGGAATTGGAGAAAACATATGAAGAATGGTTACAGTAACTGGGTTTGGCTAGTCTAGTGGAGAGAAGGACCAGGGGAGACATGATAGAGGTCTTCCAAAATTTGAGGGGCTGCCACAGAGAGGAAGGGTTCAAGCTATTTTCCCAAGCACCTGAAGGTCAGACAAGGAATAATGGATGGAAATTGAACAAGGAGAAATTTTGAACAAGGAGAGATTTTGAACAAGGAGAGATTTTGAACAAGGTGAGATTTAACCTGGAAATAAAGATAAATTTTCGGACAGTGAGAACAATCAATCAATGGAACAGCTTGCCTTTGAAAGTTGTGGAGCTTCATCATTGGAAGCTTTCAAGAAGAGACTAGACTGCCATCTATCAAAAATGGAATAAGATCTGTTTGGGTGGGGGGATTGGATTAGATGACCTACAAGGTCCCTTCCAACTCTGTTAGATCTGTCAGTGACATATTTACCATTGAGGCATCTATTGGAATGAGAGTAGGTGGAGCACCAGACCATTCTTTTGGGGTCTCAAAATAGAAGTAGGGCTGGGCTTGCTTAATATTTGGAAAAGAGACCACCTGGAATCCCAGAACTCTAGGCTACAGTGGGAGTTGACAAACATCCCAGAAGAGATATTTTAGTCTCATTAAATCTTCTCCCCACCCCAAAAAAAGCATGAATGTGCCCACATTATTTCCAAGCATCAAATTTTAATGGAAGGCATCTTTTCTGTGTTTTATTGCGATTGTAAAGTAGTGAATGTTCACTATAGATCTCTCTCTTGGAATGTGCTACAGTTAGATAACAACTGGAGGAACCCCACCAACAATGAAACTTTAAATGCCAGGATTTACAGTCAAATAAACATGTTTTATATTTTTCTAATAATATAAAATGTAGCGACTGTGGCTTTGTACTAATCTAGCCTTCCTCAGTTATTTGGGTTGGGGAGCTATAGCCATCACACTGATTGGGGATGTGGTTGTAGCACCTTATAACCAGTAGATACTCATGGAGAAAGGGTGAACTGGGAATTGGGACACCCTAATTCTAATCCATCATCTGCCTTACAGAAAACTCAGCAATTGTAGCTTCAAAGTTTTGTTTATGTTATAGTCTACACACCCAATCAATTCAGGTTTATTCAAAAGAGCGTGGTTAAGCGAACCATAAGTTTGGTGTGACACGTGACCCTAGCCTCTGTTATAATGTGGAGAGACAAGAGGAGTGAAAAGAGAAAGTAGCTTTAGAATGTCCAATATTTTTATTACTCATAAATCTTAAGATAAAAGGCTGATCAATTCTGCAGAAACATTTCAGCCTGGAAAAAAATGTGTGGGACTATGATAGATACCTCATGTTTCCTATTGCTTTAATGAAGCATCTCAAATTTATTCTGTTGCTAGAGTGGTTTTGAATGATATCAGTGGGGAATTTGTCAACCCCAAGTATGTTAGTTGGACATTTAAAACTTTAGCAAGAGGCATCTAGCCTATTACAGCCCAAAGGATATATCATTATAATACCTGAATCTAGCACTGTAGGCTAGATGGGAAATAAAAGAAAGTATCTCCGAAGAAGCCAAATTCTTCAACATTGCCAAGAAAACTCTATGAGATTATCAGGAGCCAAGCTTAATTTGAGGACATCCCAATCTCCTTTCAAAATCTATTTAAATTCAGTATGGATATTTCAACAAAGTTTATTACACTCAAGACTAAATTTATAAAAACCTTACCTGGAAATAAGCCTCACTCAACGTGATGAGCCATATATGGTTGTACACAAGATTATACCATCAATAAAACTGATAATAAAATTAAAGAGCTCTCCTTGTGAACATTTTGGTTGATCTGGAAGCATGAGAAGCTAAAAATAAACTTTTCATTTAAAAACAATTATATCTGAGTGTGGGTTCATCACAAGTACCTGAGCTGAAGGATCCTTCAAACTTTTTGTTTAGTATTTAGCAAGGCTGTGTGCAGGGTATTGCCAGAAAAAAAATAAGCTGCTGTGATAGAAGGCCCACCTGTTTTTATGTAAATCACACACACTATACATATAAAGTCAGGCAGAATTTTGATTGCACCCATATAACCGCCAGCTTAGCTTTTTTTTTTTTTTTTAATCACAGCTTGGGAAACTCCTGTCAATGAGTTTATAGCCTCTAATATGTTCCACTTTTCTACATTTGGCTCAAATTGTTGGATCTAGCAAACCATGTGGGCTCTTACAAACCTTAGTCTATTAGGAAACAGCAATGTCAACTATATTGGCATGAAATTTATTTCTCCACTGCCGACTCTATCCTGCTACTGTTACTTTTGTTTCAATTCAACTCCAAGTACTGGGTGACCCAACCTGGCCACTAAAACCTGCCCCACTTGGGCCGAGGAGATGACGATAAGACACAACAGAAAAAAAAAGTTGTTGATAAAGCCTATGTTGGGCCATGTGGGGAAAGATCGTAGGAAACTCTTGGATCTGGCAAGCAGCAGGCATGGGATTTCAGGATGTGTTCTGTTAGGTGTGGTCCTTCGATCCTGATCTAGGATAGTTTGGTTATCAGATTATTATTGTTTAATTCAGAGGAAACTTTCTTTTTTATACACATGTACAGCGGAAGATTTTGACATTTGAAGAGACACAATCTTTGCCTCTTCTTTGCCTTCTTTTCTATTGCCAAGGTTCTTCATAGAATTTTGTAGCCTAGATCGGTATTTCTCAATTTCAGAAACTTCAAGATTTGTGGATTTCAACTCCCAGAATTTCTCTGGTTGCTGAGGTTAAGAAATACTGGTGTACAGAAATGTCTTGGGCTCAAACCATGCACTTTGCCATGAAAGACAGGGAGCAGCAGACAGCAGAAAGTTGTCCTCTTCAAACTCAGTGCCACAAAAAATAATTGTACTCATAAATTATGACAAAATCTTCTAGTCAAGTGGCTTGTGTGAAATTGAATGAGGTGGCTAAATTGTAGTAACATCAATGCTCTCCCTACCTTTTTAAAGGATTATTATTATTATTATTATTATTATTATTATTATTATTATTATTATTATTATTATTATTTCATATCAGCATATCATTGAAGTTATTGTTTTTCACTTTTATTGTACACTACCCATAATCATATTGTTATGACTATGAATAAATAAATGAAAGGTGGGGATAACCCAAATGCAATGCAGCTGAAATCCTTCAGCCATCATCTTTAATTCTCAGGGTTCCTACGGAGTATAATTTATCTGAATTGGGTCCTGAACTGTCCTTGAAAAATAAAGAAGCCAAGAGAAAAATGACACAAAGATAACAAATATTTTAAAAAAAATTAAGAAAAGAGAAAATGAAGGTGCCTTTTCACTTGAAAAGCATCTCAGAATAAATTAAGAGGTCGTAAGAATCCCTGTTTTCTGCTGACTTTTTGTATAGGTATGTGCTTTTAACTTACTCATATTCACGAGAGTGAGGAAAAAACAATTCACCTCTGTAAAACGGATGGATCACACCCATTATTACCCCTACTTTTACTAAAACTGTGATAAATACATCTTTAGTCGTCTTTGTTAAAAAATATTTGTATACCGCTGCCCCTTTAAATATTTCGAAAAGGTTGGAATGAAAGGCCCGATTGTGGCTTGCCTTACTGCAAACGCTATTGAGCGAATAAAATGTCCTTCCCTCCCCTTTCCCGGCATTTTGCAGACTCCCATCTCAAGTATTTACTGCACAGCAAGGAAAAATTCCGGGCTTTTTGCCATAACCATGATTTTAAAAAATAGCTGCCGTTTCCCTGGCATTAGCAGGGCTGTAAAAGAAAATTCCTTTATTTTCTTCCTGCGAGCGAGTCGTTGCATTTTTTTTCTCAATTTGGGTTAATAATAATAATTTTCCTTACAAGGGGCCAGGTTCCGTCAGAAAGGAAGGAAAGCTCCGTCATGACCTGGATAAAAATAAATCTCAGTTCTTTTGTTGTTGTTGTTCAATCCAGCACGTTGCACACGTTCCAGCTTTCCCACTGACTTTCCAGAGCGTTACTGGAGTTACTAGTGCCCGGATTGATTTTTTTACAATACAATTAAATCATACCCCTACAACGATTTGGGAATACAGTGTGTATTTTCCATAACATCTTCTGAACAAATGTATGTTAGACCTTTTGCTCTTTTTGCTTAGCGCTTATCCTTTGGTAAAAATTCATAACCTCACTGTCTTGCTCACTCGGGGGCATAATTCCCTCCGCAGCGCGCTGGCAGCCGCCTCGGTTTTTCAAATATTTTGGGGAATATTTATTCTCCGCGCCTGAAATTCGGCACAAGTTTCCCGGGTTTTGAAAACCTGCGCTTCTTTCTATTTAATTCTCTTCCCCGCCAATTTATAATCTGAATAATGTTTTAATTTTATTACGTATATATAGTAACATACACATGACAGAAAACCTAACACGTAACAACAACATAATCTATAATACATATATATGTAACATCTGTGTTTTTTCCAGAAGAGTTGAACCAGGCTATTATAAAAATTATTGCAAATTATTAATGCCATGCTTAACAAATCGTAAATGATTCCGTGAACGTGAAGAAAGAAACGAATTTCGATTTAATACAGATTTGCCTTAAATATGTACATTTTAAACAGTGTTTTTATTCAGGAACTGATTCGTGGCATGCAATAAAAGTTTTATCCCTTTTCCCTCTCTTCTTTTCCCCAAATGCTTTATGTTCAGGATTCAGACATAATATATATTTGCAGGACTTACCAAACTGAGTAGTAACTCATGTTACTTTTGACTTTGTTCTTGCGATGTTTTTTTTATGTGTGTGTGTCAGAAGAAGTGATAGTGTTTATTTACCTGGCACAAATTTTAGAAGAAAGGTGTGATTGGAAACCCTTTTAAAATATCAAACAAAGCCTATTGTATGAAATATCCCCTCTCTCCTTCATAGAAATGTTACAATAGAAGGATCAGTTACTTTCGTAGACACAATCCTCAAAACTAACTGTGTAATTAAAGGTTCAAGAGTGAGGATCTTGAATTTTTGAATTCAAGATTTTGAATACACAGAGATAGACAGAGAGACACAGAGAATGAAAATTAAAATGCTGGTGTTCAAAGCTGCTTCTCCATAAATACTGTTTCTTTCTAGATGGGTTGAAATGAAGGTTAGAATGGATAAAAGTTGGTTGTAATGAAATATGTCCTGCATACACATGAAGTATATACTTTTATACAAATATTGTTTGGTGAGCTGTACACCATCAATTTTGGCTGAACCTCTTGGTGAGACTTTCATTGTTATGGATTCACTTTAATTATATAAAGCGACTTTTGTATTTCATCACATGCTTCCACCTAACCGCTAGTTTCAGGATGATGCTGAAATTCAGAATAATTTCTACTTTAGAAAAAAAATAATAACTGGGAACATTTGGCCAAACCAAACAACTTAGGCTGGCATTTTATTTGGGTTGATGCCTTGTTTTAAATGGTTTTCAGGGAAGAGAAAATGCTTATCTTGCCTGTACTTGTAAAATGTGAGGCAGTCTTCGAGCATGAAATCTGAGCCCAGAGAAGGTAATAAGATACAGGAAGCAGAGCAGCAGCCTGACATGAATCCTTCTCCAAAAATCCAGTTCCTCAAAAAATAAGATCTTAAAATGGCTCTTTTTAATAGTGTCAGAGATTAATGGGAGCTGGCACAAGAATAAAAGAAAACCCTTTGACTAGAAGGGAATGTGGATTTTTTTTTTTTGCCAAGGGAAGTTTTATACCAGGCCCTTTTATTACACTTGAATGATATCAGAGATGACTCACACATATGTGGAGGTAACCCCACCAATCTATAGTCATAATAAGATGATTTAGATTGAATTCTAACTCCCTTAAATTTATACTAGATGATTGGAAACACTCTATAATTTAAACTGCATTGACTACACTTATTAACAGGTAAATAAATGGATGTGTTTCTCATGTGTATTTAGCACCTGTTATTGTCTTCTTTTTTATCTGAAATAACAAAACAAGGGTCACTGCTGCAAAACAAAACATATAAGATCTCCGTTAGCATTGTTTATGAACCATGTTCTATCAAAACCTTGCCAAAGTGAATATTTTGCAGTACAATAATTATTTTCTGATTTCTTCTTACCAGCAAGCCACATTATAGTATCTGGGGCCAGCTAATTCCAACTCTGTATAGGACAGGACACTGTATGTCTGTCAGGAAATTACATCTTCTAAGGGGATTTCACCAGCTCTTGAGCTGGTAGGAAATTTTGCTGTTATCAGATATGCTGCCCCACTGGGTGAGTCCAATTCTACTTTAGAAGTAAAGCTGATATGTAAGGCTACCCTTACTTTGGGACAGGTAAAGAACAGTGGTTAGTGGATTATCTTGGCTTTGTTTCATCCACATTTCAATCCCTGTCCTTAATTTTTGGAGGAGTAGCCTAGTCAACATTAATATTTTGATCTGTATGTTTTGCCTTTCTTAGCTGGCCACAGATCTCCACATCTACTATCTGTGAATTTGCTATTTTTGAATGTGAGTCTAGGACTCTTTGGAGGGTGGGGGTTTAGCCCAGGTTCAAATACATCCTTATTGACAAGTTAGAAGTACAAAGAAGAGTTATGGCATAAAACAGAGGAAGTGCATTCTATCAGAGATGTGAAGGAGAATTTGCAAAAAACAAAACAAAACCCCTACTTCACTTCATGCCTTTCTCTGCCCTTTGACCAGTCAGTTAGTGACTTGCATGGAACAAGACTGAAGTGGGAAGTGGCAATAGATGACAAACAAGCTCTGTCCTTGAACAGTGCTGCAGAGTTTCGAAAGCAGGTGCTAACCAGAAATGGCCATTGCTGACAGCATGTGTAAGTAATCCAATGCAGAGGCAAAAATGTTGATTTCCCCACCACTTCCAAAAAATAAAGTAATCACATAATAAGGCGAGCAACTGCACAAAACACCTTGAGGCAGAAGCAGTGGCAAAAATGTAAATGTAATGCAATCATTGGTACAGTGGCTATAATGCAACCAGATCTCATATCTAGTTTCAATTGATCCATGTCTAACAATTAGATCTAATTTTCTCCCCAATGTTAATGAATTGCACTAGATTATGTCCAAGACAAAATGAGCATCAGTAAAAGGCAAAAAACATCTAAAGATGTTTTAAAGTTGTCTTAGCTTTGGGCTGAGGATGGCGTGAATGCAGCATCACAAAGACAAGGAATATAAAAACGATGAACTGGTGATGTGGTGATGTTCTGCTTAGGGGAATGAGGATGAGCCATATACCTGAAATCAAGGACTTTTCTCCAGTGTTCAGCTGAAAGTACATTCTAACCATCCTCAGTTCAGTAGAAAACATAGTGATATGAAATTTTCTGTCTCCCTTACAGCTACCTAGTTTGGATTTACTGCGTTTGTTCCAAATAACTACCAATATTTCTCTGACGAAGACTATGCCCTTTCTCCTACATAGTATTCTATAATAATATTAAATAACAGGTTGAAAAAAACGTTTATGGATTTTGAAGATAACCGAGTTGCTAGCAGCAAATCTGTAGGAAATTTATTTGGATAATATCCCTACCTTTCCTTTTTCTACAAAATCACTCATTGCAAATCATGGCTTCTTCTGTATTATGTTTAGGAGGCATGCTATTTCCCTATTTATCTGTTTCTGGACCTGTTACTACTATGTGCCAAGTAGGTAGTTTTTTGTTGTTTTACATTTTGCTGGCTCTTGCACGCAGCTCCTTATAGAGTAAATATCAAACAGAAGGTCAGACTTTTTCAAACAATTTTATTACATTTTATAAAGCATACACATAAAAAATATAAATGAACAAGGCCAATGATAGAAAGTAAAAAAAGAGTAGGGACAGAAGTGTGAAAAACTATAAAGAAAAAGAAAGGAAAGCACAAATATATACTAAAAATGATTTAAACTTCTTCCAAGAATATAAAGAATGCTTAGTTTCTACTCTTAGTTTAAGGCTATATAAAATGTCCATTTTATCCCAGAAAGAAAGGGAAATAAAAAATAAATCTTTCCCACTTTTTAAAATTTAAAATGATCAAATCCATATGTCAAAATGTGATTTTTCTCTATCTCCTGCAAAAAGCCCTCAAAGGGCTTCAGATCGTAGATGAATGTCTTCCTTGATTTTTCTTTCATAAGCACTGTGAGCCTTGGCCATTGTTGCCAGTTTTACCATCTTTGTTAACCATCCTTCTTTTGTGGGCATCGTAGGGTCTTTCCAATGAAATGATTTCCTGAGCATTTAGAGGTCGGGCTGCTGTTATCATATATAACAATAAAATCATCATGAGATTTTTCCACTAGCTCATACACAAAAGTTTCCAGTCTAAATTGAACATTAATTTTCAAATAGTTTTGAATTACATTACTAATTTAGATTCAATATTATTTAACTCTTTTGCAAACCCACCAAAATTGATAAAAGGTACCTATTTCAATCTTAAATTTCCAGCTACTATTTCAGGATAGTTTATATCTATAGTCAATTTATCTGTAGATAAATACCATCTGCACATCATTTTATAGAAATTTTCCTTCAGATTAAAATATAACATGAATTTTAGTCCCTTTATCCACATATTTTCCCTTTGATCAATTGGTATGTTATATTGATTTTTTTTGTCTAGGCCATTAAATAATTTTTAACTAGCTTCTCTTCTGTTTCCAATTTTATCAAATGTTTATACATTTTAGCAATGTGTTCATCAGTTGTATATGGTTTTATTTCAAATATACCAATAGTTTTATTATGTTCAGGACCATGCAGTTTCTTATCAGCTTTAAATTTTTCTGTGAGTTGCAGATATGAAACCTTCTGATGCCAGGTTTTCTCTGGATTTTCATTTAATATCACCTGTGAAGTATTCTAATAAATCTGCATACCTTAACCATTTTTGTTCCACCTTCACCTCCTTTCTATAATGTGCTTCATGGATGGAAACTCATAATGGTATTTATGGGCATCAGCTCATTTTGTATTTGTTCCAGATTCTCAAAATGGCTCACCTACTAATGATCACTAAAATCAACATTAACTTTAACTTTATTGCACCGTAAGTATGCATACCATCCAAATCTCAAGTCATGACCTTTTAGACCAAGTAACCTTGTGTCCCTTAACCTCACCCATTCTTTTAACCACACAAAGCAAGAATCTGCAAAATATAATTTCAGATCTGGCAGACCTCCCCACTCTTTAGCATCACACAAGATCTTATGTTTAACTCTTGGATTTTTCCCTTTCAGATAAATCTGGATATGTCCATATCCATGATACACTGAAAGTCAAAACCAGTATAGTTTGAAATAGAAAAAACTTGCTTGGTAATAGCTCCACTTTTATTACAGCTATTCTCCCCATCAAAGACAGTTGTAGCTGATCCCATCTTGATTTTAAAAAATTATTCATGTTTTGACATAATTATTTTGGTAAAACGTACAATTCATATTTGTCAGGATAACCCCAAAATATTTTACCTTTTTTCAAAGTCTGTTTTATTCATCAGTTCCAGTTTGTCATTTTGCCTCATGTTTTTTGTTAATATTTTTGTCTTTTGTTTGGAGCAGACTGAAAAACCAAAAGGAGAGTGTGCCCTCATGAGTCTGAAATATCAATATTTCCCAATTAGTAAATACCTAACTTTGTTAATCCAACATGAGAGTAAAAAGGCATAACATATTTTTAACATACCTCAGGACTGTCAGTAGTTGATGTAGAAATAAGAGGGAAATTAGAATGTGAACACTACAGTTATGGACTACATAAGTCTGCCTGATCCATGGGGATTGGGGACAAAGGCAATGTTGTGAAATCAAAGAGGGAAATTTCTGTTATCAAAGAATGAAGGTACCACAGCTAAATACACAAGGAAATTTGGCTCTAATGTTGATATAATTTGAACACCACCCATGTTTATTTGACCAAACTCTTACAATATGGCCACTGCACTTGATCAATCTTCGTCAGTTGCACTCAAAATTTGCATACTATTTTATAAATGTTGTGCAGGCATGATAAAGGTATTTACTTATTACATCTTATAGATTTTTTTTTCTTTCTATGGTCAGCACAGTTACTACTTTCTGGGCTATATACCAACTAAGGACAAAAGATATTCACAGGGCAGGCGAATAAGCAGACCCCCAATACCATAAGAAAGTGGAAGTACCATATTAATACATGCAAAACTGAAATCTCCTTTATTTAGAAATTAGCGTGTTTATCAGTTCTCATTTACATGGAAATCAGTAGATATGCATCTTGATGGTTAAGGAACAAATTTCAGAAAAACAGATTTTACTTAGATGGATTGGACTAGGCAGTTATGCTCAAACTTTTAACATACTATTAACAAAAAGTGAGCTAAATTAAATCACAAACTATTGTATGTCTTAAAATACAATCAAAATTGCAACACAAATAAGGTGTAAGTAATAAATATAAACATAGGTTTTATGGGTTTAGGCTTATAATTCAGAGTATCAGTTCCATGGAACTTTTTGGATTTCCACAGCTTATGAACCTCTGAAGTTAACAGATCACAACTAATCAGCAAAAAAAGTTTCAGAACTGCATTCAATGCCAAAGAAGAGTTTTCATATTGCCTTCCAAAGTCTCAACGTGTCTATTTCTGAATCCAAGTTCAAAGATATTTCCAAGTAGAATTGTTGTCCAAATTTTTATTGGAATATATTTATGACTCAAACACCATTTTTATTAAACACAGCCAAATACATTGCTATGAAGGTAATTATAAACTGCTTAGTAACTTACCCCTGCATTGCTTCAACTAGTTTTTTCTTTGTGAGTGAATTTGTGCTTGTGTGTGTGTGTGTGTCTGTGTGTGTGTATGAGCTGTAAACACCAGTTCTTCAGACATCTTATTTACAAAAATTTACCTGGAATTGCATTTTTAGAAAAAAAAAAAGAGTTATAACTGCAGCATTTCATTTAAAAATATGTAATATGCTCAAAAATACAAGACATTGGCTGGAGAACAACTTTACCAGTTTGCCTTCTGGTAAATGTGCACTTACATCCATTCTTGCAAGCCATTTTGTGATAACATCCACATGTTTATTCCAAGCTTGTCCCTACCTGCGTCATAAGGCTGACTACTCTTGCAGAACATAAACATCACAGATACACTCCATTTCCTCCTTTAGTTCAGAACAATCCAATAGGAGTTATTAGAAACAACTACATAATAGGAATAAAGGCTGGTTTACAGGCAAGCAGAGCCATTGGTCATATAAAAGTAAATGTTGAAAGCCTTTAGGCCAGAAAACTTTTAAAATTCACAGATCAAAGACAAATGGATGACAGTTGTTTTGATTATCACAGCATGAAGTCTTAGAAAACGAAAAGATCAAGACACTAATGTCAGATTTTTCCCCCTACTTAAAAAATTGAAAATGGAGCAACTTTGGCTTTTGATAATTCCTCCATTTTGTGGTGATGTGGCACCAGGGTAAGATCAGAATTTTCTATCCTTTAAAAATGTAACAGCAGCCTTCATTTCTTGAATATTTTATTTCTTTATTTTTTCCTTGGTGTGTTTCCTCCCCAACTGTATTGATTTAAGATTTGATAACGTTTATTTAGATAGGAAGTCCCATTTGATGATTTGATGTTTAAGCATTAAGAAGGAGAGTCAATTCTTTTAGAAAAGAATATAATTCTTTATTGGCCAAGTGTGATTGGACACAGAAGGAATTTGTCTCTGATGCATAAGGTCTCAGTGTACATACAAGCAACAAGTAAGGAATCATGATCATAATCATAAAATACAATCATCATAAATAATAAGATACAACAGTCAGTGATTGTCATAGGACAGGGGTCCTCAACCACCGGTCCGGGGACCGGTACCGGTCCGTGGAACAATTTCTACCGGGCCGCCAGTTTGCTGGGCGCCGTCATCTTGTTTTGATGAAAAAGTGCTTCCGGTGAGCTTTTCCGAGTAGAAAGCGGCGTTTGGGTGCTGAAAGAATCCTTGCACCTTAGTTTCATTGGGGGGGGGCGGCTTCGAACAAAACTAAGGCACGAGGATTCTTTCAGCACGCATGGCAAGGCGAGCCGAGCGACCGTCCCGAAGCCATCGCGAAGCCCATCGACACAGATACAAAGGAGGAGTTGAAGGTGGCGGGGAGAAGCGGGGGTCGGCTGGCTGGCCAGTCGCTTGGCTCGCCTTGCCATGCGTGCTGATGCTGGTACTGGGCTGCGGATGATTTTGTGATGCCGGTACCGAGCTGTAGCACAAAAAAGGTTGGGGACCACTGTCATAGGATACTAAATTAGCAATCAATACAAATCATACTAGAATACTAAATAAAAACAATATAAATCATAAGATACAAGCAATATAGTTATAGTAAAAGAAGATAAGGAAATAGGTAATAGGAAAGATGACAAGGATAATGGTAATATAGCCTTATTGGGTAGTTTGACAGTGCTGTGGGAATGAATTGTTCAGCAGAGTGATGGAATGGAGGGGTGGGGGGGTGGAACTGTCTTTGTGTCTAAGTGTTTTGGCATGCAATGGCCTGTAGCATTGTCTTGAGGACAGAAGTTGAAATAGTTTATGTCCAGAATATGAGGGGTCTGTAGATATTTGTACAGCCCACTTTCTGACTCATGCGGGATACAGGTCCTCAATGGAAGGCAAACTGGTTGTAGTTTTTTTTTCTGCAGTTCTAACTATCTGTTGAAATCTGTGTCTGTCTTGTTTGGTTGCAGTGCCAAACCAGACAGTTATAGAGATGCAAACGACAGACTCAATAATTCCTTTGTAGAATCATATCAGCAGCTCCCTTGGGCAATTTGAGCTTTCTGAGTGGGCACAGGGAGAACATTCTTTGTTGTGCTTTTTAATATAGAAATTTCACCACTTTTATTAATGTATCTAGTGATTTTTTTAAAATAAAATTTTATTTGAGTTTTCACAAAACAAAAAACACATAAAACATCTTTTCTTAGCAAATAGCATGGTTCCAGGTTTTCACAGCTCCATATAGATAAAATCTCAGTTATTCACCTTTTATATTTAATTTCATATATTATCACTACTTTGTATATTTTCTATTAATTTGTCTCAAATACTTCCCTCATGTTTATTTTATACCCTTCCCATTCATTTCTTAATCTATTTCCTTTTCCTTTCAAGATTTTCATATCTTTGTAATAATTATACTTATACTTTTATCTGTCCTGTTTACAATATCATCACATATTTTTATTTCCTCATTTCCCCTCCCCAAAATATTCCTCATTTCAAATATTACAAAACAAGGTTTCCCCTATAGTTGCCAATTAGAGTGTGCCACCGTCATATCTTATAATTAGTTCCCTTTCAAATCCCATTAAACATTCAATTTTAAATTTTCCCCTTAAGCATTTATAACATTCAAATCCTAATAGCTATATTATAACATATATCACTTTTTCCCCCAAAGTTTTTATTTTTTACAACAAACTTATGAACAAAACATAAAAACATAAAGCCCTCTTTCAATTATATACAGTGTGTCAATTGGTTACAATCTTTTGTGCTATCCTTTTTTTACCATTACTCATAAGTTATATAAATTCTCACCTTATCAGTCTAGCTTGTGCTTATATAGTATCAATTATTAAACATTCATTTGACTATTTTTCCATCATTTTATACGAGATATTCTAAGTTCCATTAGGATTTAATCTTATACATTCATCCAATGGTTATATATTTTATATTGTATTCTTTATCAGTCTATTAACTTTTATTGTAAGGCTTACTAATCTATTTCTTTACCATGTCTTTTTATCTAACCATTGATAAAATAAATCCCATATCATATAAAATTGTTTATCCTCTTGTTCTCTAATTTCAAATGTCAATTTACTCATTTCGGCACAGTCCATGATTTTCTTAATAATTTCCTCCTGCATAGGTATTTTTTCATTTTTCCAATTCTTAGCAAATACAATTCTAGCCGCTGTTAAAACATTTACAATCAAATATTTCAATTCTTTACAATATATTTCTGGTATAATTCCCAATAAAAATATCTCAGGTTTAGTCTATGTGTTGTTTTGTCATTTTTTCCAACCATGTGTGGATTATAGCCCAATATCTTTTTGCATCCGAGCATGTCCACCACGTGTGGTAATATGAACCAGGTATCTGATGACATTTCCAACATTTATCCAATTTATTCTTGAACATCCTCGCAATTCTTGCTGGGGGTAAGTGCCACCTGTAAAACATCTTATACAAATTTTCTTTATATGCAGTTGACATTGTCATTTTATAATTTTGAGACCACAATTTTTGCCATTTATCTAAATCAATCCCATATCCAAAATTTTTCCCCCACGCAATCATTGTTTCTTTTACTTGTTCTTCCTCTAATTTAATCTCTAGCAAATGTCCATAAAGTTTTTTTATCACTTTTTCATCAGTACCTGTCAAAATTTTATTTAAATCAGCCAACTTATCATAGATACCTTCTGTTTTAACATCTTTATCAAATCTAGATTGTAAACATATAATTTTTCGGTCAGATTCCACATGGTACTTTCTCCTCAAATTACCTCTGATACACTTTACGTTTCAAAAAAATTTAAAAAAAATCTATTCAAATTCATCCTAGAAACTGATATTGATTTTGATTTCATTACAACCATTCTCATATTTCATTTCAACTATATTTTATAGGTCCTTGAATATATTTTTATGCCTCTCTTTTCCCCTTGTAACCTTTTTATAATAATCCTCATAATTCATTTCAGATCAAATTCCATATATTAACTAATAGGTTTCTTATATTTTTTCTTTCTTTCACCTTTATTCTATTTATCTCTATATTTAACTGTTAACAAATATTCTGTTATTAAGCAATACCAGTTTCAGTATTCCACTTTAATAACATATTTTCCTATTTTCTACATAGTTTATTGTTTCTACTATATTTATACTATCTCTTGTCACCCTTGCAGAATCCTCTGTCTTGGCTTTTTTCCCCTTTTTTCCCCCTTTTAAATAGACAATTTCTTTTTATTCTTGTTCGGTTACCATGTTTCTTTATTTTCTGATTTTGTTTCTTGTAATTTCTTTTCCCCTTTATTTTTCCCTCCTTTTCTCACTCCAATTTTTGTCCCCCTCCCTCTTAAAAGCTTCCTTCTGTACTCCTCTTTTCTGCTTTTTCCTTATATTTTGTTTATTTTTCGAACTGTTTTCTTTTCTAACTACCTCCACTAATCTCCAATTCTTATTTCCCCCTTTCCCCCCTTTTCACTTCATCCCTTGTTGCGCCATTTGTTTGTTAAAGATAGCCTCTTCTTTATTCAGTTCTTCTTCTTTGTTGTTCTTCATGTTATAGAACTGCCATTTCTAAAAATTGTAGAGCAAACGATTTCCCTTTTTCTTGCAGCTTTTCTTTCATATTTTTAAATTCCATTTTCATTTCCTGAAAAAGTTCTGCCATCTTTAAAAACTTCTAGTCAATACTTTAAAGCAACCACAGTCTGAAAATTATTTCCCTCAGTTAATTTAATTAGTTCATCTAGCAAACCAATATCCAAAGTCTCCAAAGTCACCAAATAATCCCAGAACAGTTTCTTCTTACTTTATTTCAAAGTTCAAGGCTCCACTTTCACTTTCCGGGGGCTCTATCTTATTGTAGCAAGATTTCACTTACTTTGTATCCTTTAAAAATCCTCTAAATGTTCATGTTTAAATCCTTTTACCACCGGATGGCACTTTCTGCTATGTCCAAGTTTCACCCTTTTTCTTCCACTTTTTTCTCTTTGATGGCTTTAAGTTCTTTATTTTTTGACACGTTCAAGTTCAACTTACGTTTGCATATTTTGTGTCAAATTTAGTGTCTTTTTAAGCAAATATCTTCTTCAGGCTTCTCTTTCAAAGTTCAAAGCCACTTTCAAGTTCTTAATTATTTTAATTCCAGTACCTTGTATTTAGATGTTACTGCTGCTTAGCCCAGTGACTCAAGCTGTCCTCTTCTCCACTCCAGCATATTCTTGTCCGATCAGATCTTCCTCTTCAGGGTGGCCATTTTTGACCACGCTACAGCTGTCTTTGGAAAGGAGTAAATGCCAAGCCAAGGATGGGAGATGCGGTTCCCTTCAACCTATCTGGCTGTCTCCCCCTTCTTTGCCACCTCTACAGGGTGGCTTCGGTCCCAGATGAAGTAGATCAGGGCCCTCCAATGGAGAGCACAAACCAAAACCGTGACAATCACGGATTTTGGTCCATCACCAAGGAAGTCTAACCGGAAGTTCCTCTTTGTTGTGCTTTTTTGTTGACATTGTTGATGTTAGGTGCAGATTTTGAGTCTTGAGATATTATAGAACCTAGAAACTTGAAGGTCAATAGTGTTGATATTATGTTGTCTAATATTGTAAGAGATGGTAGAATAGGAGGACTTCTCTTAAATCTACTATCATCTCTACAGTTTTGAGGGTATTCAGTTCAAGATTGTTCTGGCCATACCACAAGGTTAGTTCAACTTTCCATCTGTATGCAGATTGGTTGTCGTCCAATGAGACCAATCACTGTTGTGTCGTCTGTAAACCTCAGTAGTTTAACAAAGTGATCCTTTGAGATGCAGTTGTTGGTATATAGAGAGAAGAGAAATGGAGAGAGCACACTGCCCTCCGTGTGTGTGTGTGTGTGTGTGTGTGTGTGTGTGCGCTAATTGTACAGGTATCTGATGGTTCACCTGTTGCTTCCTATCTGTTAGAAAGCTTATGATCCACTTACAAGTGTGGTCTGGCACAACTAGCCAAACCAGTTTAGTGAGAATAATATCTGGAATGATGGTGTTAAATCTGAGCTGAAGTCTACAATAAGCACCCTTGAATAGTTCCTTGGAGATCTAAGATGTTGTATGATGTAGTGGAGAGCCACATTAAAGCCTCATCTGCTGATCTATTTGCTTGGTAGGCAAATTACAAGGGAACTAACAGCAAATCCGTGATGGTTTTCATGTGGGCCAGCACTAACCTTTCAAAGGTTTTCTTGACTATGGATATCAGAGTAACCAGTCTGTAGTCATTCAGCTCCTTGATGGAGGGTTTCGTCTTTTATCCAACTTTAGTATTGTACTATAAACCTATGATACAATCACCCCTTCAATGACTATATTGTTACTGCACTAGGTGCTATACTATCAAGTTGGAATCCAGTGATCACATGGCAATATCGTATTATGTTCCTTTGGGTGAGATAATGAGACAGCCCATCAAATCACGTATTTTTATGTTGAGCCTATTTGTGCAATTCATCATGAGTTTCGGTTCAAATCTTTGAACTGAAACGTACATAATATTTTGCCATTGTCATTGCTGGTTGGAGGTCATGAGAATCAATTCAAAACATCTGGAGCATTAGTAATGCTTAGTAATGTGTTGTCAAATCTGGTGATTTATATATAAAGTCTTGCCATTTTTACTTGTTCTCAGTATTTACTGTAGCTCTTCCAGACACTGCTTTCCTCTTACAATTGATCTCTTAATGTCCAACACACTATATAGCCTTACAAAATTATATCTCTTTCATAGGTTAATCAAATAATAACATTATTGCAGTTGTTCATTCCTGCCCTATTCTAGTTACTCTTGTACATAATTTGATTGAGATGCATTACAAATAATTCAGCATTTTGCTAAGCGAGTCAATGATATTTTCTTCTTCGTCTTCCTGGGGTTAGTAACATTATCCGTATTAATGGTTACATATTTAATACATAAGTCATAATTCTCTAACACATTATGACTTGTGATTGCACTTAAATGCAGTTATGCAGTCCTTCCCAAATCTGATATCTTTCCAATAAAAAACATGTTACTTGATCAAAGGAAATATGGAAATTAAAACTGAACACATTTAGAAGACACCAGATTGATAGAACCTGAGCTATATGTTGAAGATAATTTTCTTTTCTGGTTCTTCTTTTGTAGCTCCAGGCTGGGAGGCAACAGAAACAAATCTCTTCCAGAATCTATTGTACCATATCAATGTGGCCTGCTTGAGTACTTATTTGGAGGTCCTCTTCTAAATTTCACCTTAGTTGAGCCAACTGAGCCATATTCTAAAGTCCTTGTATCATCTTTGTTGCCCACCTCCTTCCAATCTGTCAATATTCAATATCCTTTTAGAAATATTAACAGATAACTATCTACCCTATAATTCCAATTGCATTGAAAATACATTGGCAAATAATTTTAGACTTCTTAGGGATGGAAGGCAATTTTTGTAATCTGAATATTTCAAGTTCCACAACCAGAATATATTTTCTTTCAATGAAGCCAAACCTGCATTTGTTCTGGGGCAGAATTTGTTTTTGGTTTAACAGATTAACAGAGTTAGAAGGAACCTTGGAAGTCATCTATACCATTCCAGACAAGTGGCTCTCTAGTCTCTACTTAAAAACTTCTAGTGATGGAGCATCCACAACTTCTTAAGGCAAGCCATTCCACTGGTTAATTGTTACTATTAGGAAATTTCTCTTTAGTTCTAGGTTGTTTGTCTCCTTAATTAGTTTCCATCATTTCTTGTTTTGCCTTCTGGTGCTTTGGAAAATAGATTGACCTCCTTTTATTTGTGGCATCCACTCAAGCATTGGAATACTGCTATCATGTTACCCCTAGCCCTTCTTTTCACAAGACTAGACATACATAATTCCTTCAAGCATTTTTCATATATTTTAAGTTCCAGCGCTCTAATCATGTTTCTTGCTCTTTCTATAGTCTTTCCAGAGTCTGGAAGTCTTTTTTATAACATGGTGACCAAACTGGATGCAGTATTCCAAGTGCGGTCTTATTAAGGCTTTATGAAGCAGTACTAGTACTTCAGATGATCTTGATTCTATCGTCTATAAATGCAGCCTAGGATTCCATTAGCTGTTTTGGCTGCTGCCAGAGATAGTTACATATGGCTCATATTTAAGTGATTGTCCACTAGGACTCTAAGATCCCTCAGTGGAAAAAGCAAAATGATCAGATTTCTGGTTGATAGTCATGGTGAACTAAACATCTCTCCTTGCATCGGAACAGCATTATAGTGAAGTTGGCAACTGAATGCAGAATTCAGCCTGCTAAAATTATCTTCGAATTAAGGAGAGATCTTGGAGATTACCATGTGAACTTATGAGTGGACCACAGAATCAAAATTTTTGTGATCAGCTTATAAGTCGCGCAGTTGCAAGTTTTTGGAAGAACCATCTTTGTTCACTGTCATTAAAACTTTTTTAAGGACATGAGAATCTCATTTTTTTCAATCATTTGAATTATGTTATTGTTGCTTTGAAAAATTAGGATCATTCAGAAAGGCAAGTTATAGTGTATTCTTAAGGCAACATGAATTGCCTTAAGAGAAAAAAATTAAACATGATTTTAAAGTTTTTGAAAAATATTAGCCTTTCAAGTAAACAGCTAAAGTGTGTTTGGAATACTGATTTTAGAAAGTTAACAATGGATTAAGGATTTAGGTGGACTTGGAATTCCAAAATAGTTTCCTCCCCTGGGAAACTATCATTATTTAGATTTTCTTCAATCAAAATAAGAAAATGGGATTTTGAAAGTTGAACACTAGAGGAAGCTAGAGGATAATAAGAAGTACAATTAAATAAATGAAATAAAATATTGTAACAGTGAGCTCTCTGGGTGAAATGTATGAAACATGGTCTTTGAAACTTTTAGAAATGATGGGTAGATGGACTATTATGGAATAAAGAACAAGTTCTCAGAATAAGTTTGAAATCAGTCTTAATATGGATGTAAATTTGGTGAGAAAGACACAAAAAAGGATGTACTAGACTTGCAAATGAAATAGGATGATGTTTCATTATCTAAAGGGGATATCTAACTACTACACCAGAAAAGAGATATGAATAATTTTTATAGGATATACAAAAGGTATCTATTAAAGTCTTGAAATATAAACTTTGTCCCCTGGGCATACAAAGAATGCTGATTCTAGAAGCTTCTTTAGAAAGGACAAAAAAGATGATAAGAAACCTAGCTCTGGGACTCTATTTAAAGGGATTAAGAATTAAGATAGTTAAATGTATAGAGCAGGAATATAGGGTTGAATTATTTGATCAAGGTTAAGATAATTAATCATAGCTGATATCCTTTATTGGACTTTTGCTGATAAGAAACAAATGAGGATTTTAGATTTTGTTTTTAGTTAAAAAGATAAGATTTGGGGTGAAGAGAGTATATAGTGTAATTTAAGAGACAGCAATAAATTACATTATTTAAATTGTCATTGTTGAAATAAAGAGGGAAGGTACTTTTTTTTCTTTTTTACACTATTTTCTTTTTTCTTTTCTAATTCTTATATTTTTGTAGTTAGTGTAGTTTTTATTCCTTTTAATTATAAAATTGTTTTAAAAGTAAATGTATTATATTTCTATTATATTTAGTATTAATAAATTTGAAAAAAAGACAAAGCACAAGGCCCATAGCAAATGATGCAAAATCATATAGATTTCAAGGTTTATTTCATTGAGAAATACAAAATCTTTTTGCATATGAATCTTTGCCATTTTAAAAACTCTATTTAGATCTATGAATTGTCACATAGTTCTTTCCTCTGATTTTTTTAAATGAAAAGCAGCTTTGAAAGCTGCAACAGAAAACAGAAGGCAGAATAGGACCTACTGTTGAGTTCTGTATGTTTTCCACAATAGGTAAAACAATAGAATGGGGAAAATGTTTAAACGAATAGATAACTAGAGGGGAATAATTAAGCAACGCTTAAGTTTTCTACCGAAACCTCCAAGACTTATTTTTTTATTTAAAAAACAAAATCAGGAAAAAAAACCCACTATATGTTGGGTCATGTTCATTCCTTAGGAGCCAGTCTACAGTACACAGAGCAAGACAGAGGTACAGAAATACACGACTGCGAGTAGTACAAAAGATCACATCTCTATATTTGAAACTCACTTAATGCAGCATTCATTTTCTTAAAAATGTACAGGAGAGGATTTCTTATTTAGGAAATTATAGATAGCTGCATATTTCTTCAAGAAGTAGAAAAATCAGGACATTCTGCTATCTTAAGATCCACTTAATCTAAAAAATGCCCTATCACTTCATAGCTCAAATTTAATTAGCTGCATGGAAGCTCCTTTCAATAGGATTATGCTTGAAAAATGTATAGTTCAATTGTTCAAATAGTTCTCGGTTCTCTTTAATAGAAAGCTGTTTCTTCTGGGCTTCAGTGCTGTCCAGTGCTTGCAGATAATTCATTTAGACCCTGGGGGGAAAATAAATTATGTATTTAACTATTTTAAAATATCCTATTTATTTACTAAATTTACAGTATACTCTGTTTTGAAATTTGCACCATCAAAGCTGACATCAGCCAGAGCATAGAAAAAGAAGTAGTTCAAGAAGGAAGATGTGGAGAGACCTGGCCTATAGAATTGCCAAGAGTTGGAGATGACTGAATGGATAACATCATCATCCTCAAGTTTGACAAACTTACAAAATTAATCTCAGCCTTTGTGATAACTATGGTAATTTGCACTGGTACTCTTGTGAAAGTTTCTGACTATGCAGTGGCTGGTTGGATTTGCTTATGTAGTTCTAATCTGATTTCAGGTTGACTTGCCATAATTATTAAAACCTGAGAATAGCCTCAATTCTAGCATTATAAAAGAATTCTTCCAAAGCTCAATCCAGGGCATAGGTACACGCATCGTCCTACTGATCTCAATTTAATACAGACAATCCTTGACTGTTATTATGGTCAAAAGTCATTATGATTGTAAAATGGGTAAGTGACACGATTGACCTGATTTTATGACTTTTTTGTGGTGGTTGTTAAGCAACCCACCCTTTGTTAAGGGTGCTGGTTTTTACAAAACCATTCTAAAACTCAGGTCTGCAATATGCTGCAAATGGAAATGAATGTGACTATTTTGCCAAGTGCCTGAAGTGTACTCACATCACTGGGGTTATAGGGGAAGCCTGCCTGTCTGAACTTTGGAACCATATCGTAAGTCTCCTTTCTCAAGTAAGTTTCAATAGATGCTAAATGGATTGTTGTAAGTCAAGGACTATCTGTATTCAAAAAGTTTCAGTTCTTTAGTACCCGAAAACGTTGAAATATATGTTATAGGGTTGTTGAAATTAGTGACAATGAAGTCAAAACTGAACAAAATGTTTACTGTCTAGGATAATAAGCTCTGCTTCTGGACTAGAATTTACTGCTGTGTTAATAATTAAATGCTGGAAGATGTAGCTTAATAATCCCTGGAAGGGCCTTTCGTCTTCCCCACGGGGGAATAGCAGAAACAAATAAACATTACTAAGTAGATGAAGGAATGTTAATTCCAATCTTCTTGCCCTAGTACACACTTTTTAAAATTAATGCATCAGGGACAGAACCTATGAGATCCTCTTTTCTTAAACCTCCAGTCCCCCACAATATGTAGAATGTTAAATTTCCACCACAGATTCCCAGGCAGTCACTCTTGTTACTTGCTCTTCCTTTACCTTAAGAATAAGGACTACTTTTCACTCTAGGGTTACGAGCTTTTGTTGACTGGCTGTTCATCTGTGAGATCACCAGCAAATCTTGCAAGCCGTGTTGCTGAATCGTTGGCTTCTGCAGGCTGAAGTGAATATTATAGTATTTTGCTGGTTTCCTGTCAAAAGTGCTTCTGGTCCCTACGACTTCTCTGGAGAGGTAAGCACTTTCTGTGTAATATCATGGAAAAAGGGGAAAAAAGCATAGGTTATGAGAGATTATATCCAGCAGGATACCAACCTCACTTGTCTTGGATTCAAGCAATTGTCAAAAAGAATGAACTGGCAAGGAGGTAAGTGGGGCTACTATTGCAAGGCCTGTAGAAGCATGTGAGCTCTCTGTTCTTCATGCTTCATCATTCATCTGCTAGGGCAAGAATCAATACATCATACTGTATTATTATTAATAGTCTGTCTACTTCTGTTTCCTTCCTACTATCAGCTAAAAGATTGGCACTGGATATTTCGTGTGCGTCCTCATTCTCAGCACAGTTTAAAAGAAAAAAAGAATACATATCACTGCAAACATAAACAAACAAACAAAAAACCACAAGCCTATGAGCCAAGCTCCTCCTTCTCCCTGCAAACACCGCTGTGATTAGAAAGATTTGGAGCAACTTTTTGAAACCTGCCACAAGTTGTCGTTCTATGGATTTTATCTATCTATTTATTTATTAAATTTATATGCTGTCTGTCACTGAGCAAGTGAGTGAGTGAGTCCATCCCTCCCTCACCCCTCTCTTTTCTTCCCTCCCTCCTGCTACTATCAGAACTATGCAAATTGAAAAGCGATGGAAGCTATCGTCCATTTCAGAACATCTGAATTGCCCAGTTAAGAAAGGCTGCTTCAGAAACAATCTTTTCAGGTAGCAAGCATTATCTTGTGATTTTGTGTGTGGTGACGAAAGCCCCAACAATAAAATAAATTACAAATGGCTGAATCTCAAGACTTTGGCAGAATTTCAGGTTTCTCATCCCCAAATCTCAGGAAATGTCATTTTTGCCTGAAAGCTTGCAAGATTTTAGCATGCTCCCCTAAAATCTTTTTTGATATTTTTGTGTGCCCAAAATCTCATGCAATTCACATGGAGTAAAATCATAAATAGTATAAGCAAAAATTTTGGCTCACACATTCTCCTTCAATCTTCTCCTCCTGTAGACATTCTATATTAGATTTTCAGAAATCAAATGTATCTTTAAACTTCAAAAATCTTAATTGTCTTTTGATTTTAGCTTATTCAGGCAATTCACTAAATAGTGTGCCAGCAATTGGAAAAACTGTGCTTGGCTTTTAAAAATAATGTAACATTTATTTTTCTGATAAAGAACAGGGAACCTGCAAATCTAGACCTCAATATGCTTTATATTTTATCTGAGCGATCCTTAATAAGGAATTAATTAATGGTCATATTAAGAGACCAAAACTCTATTGCTCAACTGATAACTATTTCTAGGGCCTTGAGACCAGGGAAAGTAAAGTTTGTTCTCTTGGAAGACTTCTGCAGACAAAAAACTCACAGTATGAATTCATCTTATGCCATATCCTTTCTTGTGGATTAGAAGAGGTAATACTGTTGAACAATTTAACATATCTTGATGATAGTTACAATTTGATCATAAGTATTATTCCCAAAGCCCAAGAAAAAGCTTCTATTTCAGGATTAGCATGCATACAAATGGTGAAATCAACCCCTCCCCCCCGTTTTTTTACAGATCCAAAATTGATTAATACAATAGCCAAGAAAATGGCTCTCACTTGCTCGATTGGTGGGGTGTTGAGACTGGACTTGACAGAGATGTTGTAATTGCTTCTCAGATGATGTAAATTGTTTGCTGAAAAATTCTGAAATAAAGAAAGATGTTTTTTCCCTGCCATTCTCAGAAAATTTCTTTCTCATTGCCTTGACTGCTGACTGTGATGAAATTGCTTTTCTTCCAACATATTGGAAAGACAATTCACCAAATGGGTGGAAATTTTTAACAGTTGGAGTTTCACAGGCACCTTTGTTTTTCGCAGTTTTGCTCCTCAGATGATGTTTGATCATTGCTGGAAAATGTTTGTCAGGATGGCATGAGTTTTGTTTACTGCATGCTTTTGTAGATCCATTTGATGGTTGATGCTGGTAAGAAAGAGAAAGATGCTCAGGGATACATTTGCTTCATAATCTCATTCATTACCCAGCTGTTAAAGAGATCCAGAGAATGTGTTAAATAAGTATAGGCAACTTCATTTCAGAATGGAGCTACGCTTTTGGGGAGGTGGGTTCTCCAAAATATTTGGACATAACATCACAGTAAAGCAAAGGCACAACATCACAGAATCAGCCCCAAATTTTTGGCACTTCCTTCATCCCTTGGGATGCATGTTGGATTTAAATATAATATGTCAAATGGAATGAAGCATTGGTACATTATGTTATTATTATTTCTCAGATCTAATCTTATGTCCCTCAACTTTGGTGGCACAATCATGGATGGAGAGATGCAAAACAACTGCATGCCATCCTTTTTTTGAAAGTAACATGTGGTCCATAAGTTGCCCATTTTTATCTTAAACATATAATATCTAAACATATATAAAGATATAAGCTTTTATCCCACTGATTAAATCAAATTAACCTTACCATTCTACTAAATATTAGTATTCATTCATTCCAGTAGGTTAGAATTAACAAAAAACGGACAGCCTAGAACCAAAGTGAAATGTGTATAGTCCTCTTATCTTTGATTTGATAAAGCAACTTTTATTGCTTTCACAACATGAAGCCAAGACAAGAAAAAGCGAACAATTTTTGGTTTAAAAGCTTGCTCTGTGTTTGTTGCATGGTGTGGTATTGTGATCTCAGAAACAGTGCAGCAATAATGCTGCAAAGCCTGTGGCTTTGTTACTTGCCTTTGTTCTAATGCTCATATTAGTTGCAGAATGGTGAATATTAGTGGTATTCCTCAGTTCTGGCCTGGAATTAGATTGTTCTGGAATGCTGGATGAATTCCGACAGGTCAAATCAGGCACAGAGCTGTAGGGCCTCACTGGATGCTTTGCAGAATAATCTGGGTTATCTGTTTCAGCGCTGTTATGTAGGGAAATATTTGAAGATTCACAGAACACTTCTTTCTTGGGCTCTTGTTCATCCAAAAAATGTTCAAGCAGGAGAACAGTCCCCAGTCCTGATTCTGAACAAATCTGAGTCTGTGTAAGAAAGGAAAAAGAAGCTCCAAATAATATTAAACTATGATAACAATGGTTAGATTGAAGTTCATTGACATCAACAATATGCACAATGTATACATTAAAATTACATCAAAAACATTAAAAAATGACTTTAAGTGCTGAATAAATTGCAAAGGTGCAATGGTTATACTTTATTCTCATTATTGTAAAAAACAAACAAGCTTGAAGATTAATTTTTTTAAAGCTTGGTATAAAACTTAAATTGGATCTGGAAGCTGGAAAATCTTTTTTTAGATGTTTGTCACATAAATTTAAGCAATTTCTTCATTGCTGAAAAAAATCTACCTTGAATTCCAAGGAAGATATACTCACCAGATCAGTATAAGAATCAAAGGTTAAGGACAACCCTAATTTTATATGTTGAAGCTTCACTCTGCCTCAGGGGTGTCAAACTTGATTTCATTGAGGGCCACATCAGGGTTGTGTTTGACTTCGGGAGGCCGGGTGGGCATAGCCAGCTCAACATTATTCATGTTGGGAGTGCCTGTGGCGGCCCGACTGCTCTGCCAGTGGAAACAGGTTTCTGCCACCCTTTGCCAGCAAAAACAGACCTTGGGAGGGCTGCCCGAGGCCCTCACATGCTCTGTTTTTGGCTGTGACAGCCTCCTGCAACTCTCTGCCAGGGAAAACGGAGCTCAGGAAGGCCACCCACGGCCCTCCTGAGCTCTGTTTTCGCTGGCAGAAGCACTGCAGGCCAGTCCTTTGCTGTTTCCAGGGCAGCCCCATGGGCCAGTTTCAAGCACCCCGCAGACCGGATCCAGACTGGCCTTGAGTTTGACACCCCTGCTCTAGCGAATCTGGTCAATGGTACAGATAGAGCTCAAGCACATCCAGAGTGCCACTTTTGCTCATTCCTGCAGGATAAAAACCAAGAGATCTTCAGGAGATTTGTCCGTCTGTCTGTCTCCCTCTCTCATCTCCTTTCCAATATCTCAAGCTACTTCCCAAGCAGCTTTCCTACACAGCTTTCCCTTCTTATTAAAATATCTCAGAGAATCACATTGTTTCTGATTATCATAACCTTTTAGACATATAATGAAGTTCAGCCCTATTATGAATTGGCTAGATTGTATTCAAACGAAAGAGGTCAAGTAGAGAATAGGTTAAAATAGAATAAGCATACTCAAAATCCCTAACATACCGCAGATTGAACATTTACCACATCTAACTTTAATGCTATTATTATTTTATTAATGCTATTATAATTTATTATTTATTTTATGTCCAGAAGGCACTATAAAAGTTTAAGGTGTGATAACCATGGAAATCATATACTTTTTGATTACGTATTGTATAATTTATGTTCAAAACCAGAAGTCTTCCTCAAAATCTATGTTCTTATGAAACTCTTCTGCAAGCCCATAGGGTGATCTTTTAGTCCTCATACCATGGCCTCATCTCTTGCCCCTGGGATATAGCTCAGTATTTTTAACAATACCACTTATCTTCTAATATGTGATATCTCATCTGGAATCATTCCCCTAGCATCAATGTATGCCAAAGAAATTAAGGTTCTCATACCCAGCTACTTTTGGGGGATAAAAAGATAAAAATAAATTAGAATAACTCAGTAATCCATATTTTCCAGTGCTGATTGCTTGCATTTTACTGGGTAAATTTAAAAGGTGCTTTGCTCTGATTTTCCAATTGAATTCTTAATCATTAAACCTGCTTATTTTGTTTATTTCCTGCAAGATTGGCTTATCTCCTAAGCAGAACAAAGGCTGATACCACTAATCATACACCTTGATATTCTATCATGAAACAGCTATTTTGAGCATTCTTAACTTGAAATAAATTATAGTGGCTTGTTTAAAAAAAAAGATGATTTGCATTCCAACAGTTGTTGCTGAACCACTTTGTAGCTCGTGATTGTAACATATCTGTCTATCTCGTAAAATATTGCTAAAGGAAGGAAGAGTTTATATGGATAAGTTGCATGTATTTTTGCTTTGTTTTATTTTGCAGGCAGGTAGGAAAGCAATAAAATAGTATGTGTATTTAAATGCAATATTGTATTTTACATCTGGGAGTTGGGAGTTATATAACTGAAAAAGTACAAGCACCAAAATTGATTTACTGCTTTGTTGAACTTTGATGTATGTATTGGTATTATATCCTTTTGATGCTAAACATCATTCATTTGAAAATGTAAAAAAGCTATGTTGTATCTTGATGATCTATCAGTGAACTACATATAAGTCCTAGCTGGTGTGATAGGGCAACACTTTTACAAAGTAGTCTCTAATTTGAAAATCCTAGTTTCCACAAAGTAGCATATAAACCCAATGGCAAAATGTTCAAAATAATATCTGATAAATGTCCTTTTATATAGAGATGCTGTATGTTGAGTGCCATGACTTTTCTCCATTTTGCCAAAATACACAGTACCAGATAAAAAACATAACAATCCAAAGTTATGACTGATGGCAGAGATCCCTATTTCTAGACAATACTGGTGAGAGTCATAATGCATGGCTAATTGTAACTTTGGAGAAGTAAATATAAAGAACAGAAATGAAATATGAAACAAATACACTACATTTTGCAATATTAAAAGAAAGGGGGAGGATGTGTTAAAGATGAGAATGAATTAAGTATGATATTTTGGAGTGAAATTAATGCATACATGCATAGAGGAGTAAATAAAAGGTTAATCATCAATGTGTCTGTAGGTATTATCTAATGTCATTTAGATTCCTGTGGATGCATATGAAAATAAGAACTCATATACTAATGAGAATTGCATGCTATTCCAGTGAATGTTCCTAATTAAGAACCTGCATGCAGTAAGGCAAACCAAGTATGGGGACAACTACCTCCACTCTTACAACCTAAGGCAATACCAATCAGTAGAAAGAAGCATCTTATACATATTCATCTCCTATGTTACCAGTGCCAAATATGAGCACTTACAATAGAACAAAAATGAATATCAATTGTCATGGAAATGAGATGTTCGAAGAACGCTGCTAAAGCAAACAGAAGAGATAAAATCAGAAATGAGATCATGAGAGAAAGAACTGGCATAGAACCAATCTTAAACTACAACAAAAACAGCAAATAAAGTGGTTTGTTCACTTGGAGAGGATTTCCTGGGATTCCATACCATACCCAGGCATATACAAAAGAGGAGGTCAAAGAACATGAGGCAGACCAGAAGAATATAAAGAAACATCAAAGACATTATAATAGCATCAAATTACAATGGTTGAGGTCACCAGAACAGCAAGAACGAGAACTTTGTATTTCCCTCACCATCCAAAGTGGTAAAAGAGGAAGTAAAGAATAAGAAATATGATCCTAGCAAAACCCCCAAGTTATGCTTGTCTTCAGCTGAAATTGGGGGAGCAGATACAGATACAGATCAGAGTTGGAAGGAACCTTGTAGATCATCTACTCCAATCCAAGCCCAAGCGGGAGACCCTACACCATTTTTGACAAATGGCAGTCCAATCTCTTCTTGAAAGTCTCAAGTGATGGCGCTCCCACAACTTCCGAGGGCAAGCTGTTCCATTGGTTGATTGTTCTCACTGTTAGAAAGTTTCTCCTTATTTCCAGGTTAAATCTCTCCTTGTTCAGTTTCCATCCATTATTCCTTGTATAACCTATAGGCGCTTTAGAAAATAGCTTGACCCCTTTCTCTCTGTGGCAGCCCCTTAAATATTGGAAGACTGCTATCATGTCTCCCCTGGTCCTTCTCTTTACTAGACTAGCCAAGCCCAATGTTAGCCTGTGCTCCATTCAAAATCCAAGAAAGAAATACTTAAGACTCCATAGATTAGAGGAAAGATATCTTTTACTGAAATTCGAAGTGGAAGCTACAGGTAGAATTCTGAATCTAAGGATTTAGGCGCGCAGATCACATATACAAAGGGATGGAATTGTCCCCACCCCCAAAGTTCAAAAGATTCTTCCAATTAAAAGTTCTGAATATGATCATGTGGGCATCTTCGGGTGGTGATGAGGCCTCTGTCCACTGACCTTGACATATATTGATAAAACTTGGCAGCTGCGCAAAGGAAAGAAGGCTAAGCAAGGAAACTTAAGAGCAGGAATTTATACTCCTCCCGACTCCTCATTTATACAACACAAGAATGTAACACCTCCAGCTCTCTTCCCAGACGCAACCCCTCCTCCCCCCAATTACTCATGACAGCCGAAAGATGCAAAGCAGTAGAAAAGTAGAAAAGATCTTGAAGGCTAACACCCAGTTCCTGTAACCATTCTTCGTATGTTTTAGTCTCCAGTCCTCTAACCATCCTGGTTGCTCTTCTCTGTACTTTTTCTAGAGTCTCAACATCTTTTTTATAATGTGATAAACAAAACTGGATGCAGTACTCTCGGTGTGGTCTTACTAAGGCTTTATAGAGTGATATTAGTACCTTCCTAGATTTTGATTGTATCCCTCTGTTAATACAACTTAGGATTGTATTAGCTGTTTTGGCTGCTGCTGCACACTGCTGGCTCATATTTAGCTGGTTGTCCACTAAGACTCCAAGATCCCTCTCATAGTTACTGCTATTGAGCTTAAGTGTGCTTTCTATAATATGTACAAAATGTGACAGGGCCATTCAGGGATGCCAAAATGAAGGAGAATAGTTTTAAAAGTATCTGCTATACTTCAAAATGCAGTATGTAGTTTAAAAGTAAGCATTTATCTTAACAATTATTTTATGGAGTACCACAAAAGCTGTGTGGAGAAATGCTAATTGGAAGGAGGGGAAAAAACAGATGGAATAACTATCAGCTCAAAGAGATCTTGGATGAGAGGAAAACAGATAACATTAAAAAGATTGCTGCAAAAAGAGGAAGGTGATAAAATAGATTTTACAAAGTTTATAGATAGAATAAAACTATTTTTAAATCTTTAATATACAATTGTAGATTGACAACCCTAAATTTGAAAATTACTGTTATCAAACTCCAAGATAATTTTGTTTCCCAGAGAAAAGTGAATGGTTGCAAATAATAAATAAATTCAAAAAAATTAGAGCCAGCAGATGAATCTGTATATTTTGGTAGAATGTTTGGCAAAATAGATGGAGAATTTCTAAGATGTAAAAATACTTATGGCATGTAGCAAAAATGAGTGCTGAAACAGACAAAATATCTTTGTACTGTATAAAATGTAATTATAATAAAGTACTCTGTGTGATAAAACAAGCGGAAATAATTTATATAATGATTAGATTATGAATGTATGTGGATTGAATATAAAAATGAATTACCAGAATGAAAGGAAAAACACTGAGGTAGTTTAACCAAATAAGACAAGAAAATAAGTCACAAAACAAATATATGAAGGAAAAGTGAATGGGTCAAGAGAAAGGGGAATATTGATCAGGCAGAACTGATGAAATCCTGAAAATATAGGTGAAACGTTTTATAGGGTGGTATATAAATCAGTATATAGTGGAACAGAAGACTGTTGCAATCATAGAAAGTTATGGAGAAATACAATGAAAGGTAATGGTATAAACTAGATTGACCTCCTCTTATCTCTGTTTCTTTTAATTAATATTTCTTACCTCTTTTCTGCACTTTGTATAATACTGCTTACTCTGTAATATGATGAATATGTAAGTGTTGTGACTCGGAGGTTTGAACCTCCTCTGTCAGAAGACATAGGCTCAAGTGATGAGAAGATCTGGCATTAAGATTTGAGCCTACCTTGCTGAGTGACATAAATGGGAGTCAGGAGGAAGAGGAGGACTTGGCTCTAAGATTTGAGCCTGTTTTGTTGGAAGTTTCAGAGTCGTCTTCCTCTCCAGAAACTTCCTCCCTGATTGTGCCTCAGGTGTCGGCAGATAATCAGGAGAGTATGCCGGAGTCATTAGCTGAAGATCAAGGTGAGAAATGCTGGTCTGATGCAAGGTTAAGACGCAGGCAGAAACCTGACATACAACGTAAAAAGAAAAGAGACTGACACACCCCTCAGGGAATATAAGGAGGCGTGAATCCCTGTTCGGGTCAAATTGTCTTTTGGAGCTAGCAGTTCGGATGAATTATTCTGTGTGACGGTCACTTCTGATTTATTGCCTTGCTCGTTATCGGACTTGGTAGGCAGCTTCTGGGAAAACTGCCAAGGACGAATTCAGCCAAGGGAAGTTAACTCTGTCGCTTCTGCTTCTGTCTGTTTGAGTATTTCCCTTTGGAAATTTGGACTCTCACCTTCTGGTTACAGGTGAGACAGAACATTTTTGACCCGAACCTTGACACCATCTTCTGACCAAGATGGATAACCAACAGCAGGAGCAGCAGATTAACCAACTTCTGCATGATAACCAGGTTTTGCAGCAACAAGTCACCCAACTGGTTAACCAACTTATGTTGCTGCAAGCTCCTGCTACACCTCCTCCCCCTCCACGTAAGAAATGCCCAGTAGCTGTGCCGGATAAATTCTCTGGACAGCCTGAAATGTTCCCGGCTTTTATGAGGCAATGTCAATTATTTATGTCTCTGCGGCCAGAAGATTTTCCTGATGACCGGGCTCGGGTGGGGTTTGTTATCAGTCTTTTGTTGGGTTCGGGCCACTCCTGTATTGGTGCAAAATAGTCCTTTACTAATGGACTATCAGGGCTTTTGGCACCATCTACGCTTGATGTATGAGGATCCCATAAAAGCTCAGACAGCAGCCAGACGCTTAAAGGAACTTCGCCAGGGAAACGCCCCTTGCAGGAGTTTATTTCAGAGTTTCGACTGCTCTGCTTGGACTCTGCCTGGAATGAGGCTGCTCAAATGGATGCCTTCCAAGATGGTTTGTCGGAGGACATACAAAACGAGTTGGTGCACGTGGAGCTGGCCCTGACCCTTGATGCTCTGGTGGTGCAATGTTTGCGTACTGACGCCCGGCTTCAATGGCGCAAGACTAGACGTCCAGTTCCGGAGCAACCATCCACCTCAAGGCCACAGCATCCTGTACAACCAGCACCCCAGGTCTTCCACAGTGCCATGGCCAGGGCCGAGAAGCCGATGGAGTTGGGTGTGGTCTGACCTTGTTTGACGGCCCAAGAACGTACCCGGAAACTTCAAGGAGACTTATGCCTGTATTGTGGGGGGCCTGGACATTTTGTGAATTCATGTCCTGGTAAACGATGGGGGGCACGCAAGCCAGTGCCCGAATCAAACCTTGTACAGTCGGAGAAAAGGGGCAGGCCCGGCCTCGGGGAAACCCTAGATCGGGCACATATTAGTCAACCACTCAAAGTGGCGGAGGTGAACTCTGGTCCCCCTCGACATTTACTTTTAGACACGAGGGTTTTCTTGCAGTCCCAGTCGGGGGGGATTCCTGCAGTTGCGTTGGTGGATTTGGGGGCTACTACCAGTTTCATGGACCAGGCCTTTGCAACTCATTTTGACGTCCCTTTGGTTGTGGTGGAGCCTCCAATCAAGGTGGAAATGATTGATGGGCGGGAGCTTCAGGCTGGGCCCATTCGTTTCGCCACCCAGCTGTTGCGCCTGGCTATTGGGGACCATGAGGAGGCAATTAGGTTTTACATCACTGCGGACCTCCATCTCCCTTTGGTTCTTGGTATGGCCTGGCTATGGTTACACGATCCTCTGGTGGCTTGGGCGCATAACACCATTTCGTTCCCAAGCCTCCAGTGTGTGGACCATCTAAGACATACCTGTGCTGGCCAGGACATCGCCACCCCCGCTGTCTCTGTACCTCCTGAACTATCTGACTTCTCTGATGTTTTTAGCAAGAAGGAGGCAGATCGACCCTATGGACCTTCTGTCCCGTGGACCTTCTGCCCAGTGCTCCACTACCCAAAGGTCGCCTGTATTCTATGTCTGAACCCGAATTGGCCGCTCTTTGTGAGTTTTTGGAAAAGAACTTGGCCCGGGGGTTTATCCGGCCGTTGTCATTTCCTCTTTCCGCTCCTGTCCTTTTCGTTAAAAAGAAGGCAGGAGATTTGTGTTTGTGTTGTGACTACCACCGGTTGAATGCCATTACGGTGAGGAATAGTTATCCCTTATCGCTCAATCCAGAATTAATGGAGTGATTGCGGGAGGCCACTATTTTCACTAAGTTAGATCTTCGAGGAGCCTACAACCTGGTGCGAATGCACAAGGGGGATGAATGGAAGACAGCGTTTGGTACTGGTTATGGCCACTTTGAATATACCATAATGCCATTTGGGTTGACCAATGCCCCTGCAGTTTTCCAGCATTTGATGAACGATATATTACGGGACATGCTTGATCAGTTTGTGGTGGTGTACCTGGCAACATTTTGATTTATTCGAGGTCCAGGGACAGCCACCTTCACCAAGTTTGCCAGGTATTACAACGTCTTCAGGATCATAAACTCTATGCAAAGCTGGAGAAATGCCTCTTTTTCCAGACTTCCATAGAGTTCTTGGGGCATATCATCTCTCCCGAAGGCATTGCCATGGACCCGCGGAAAGTAGAGGCTTTGTGTAATTGGGAACCCCCTCGTCGAGTGAAAGACGTGCAACGTCTCTTGGGGTTCGCAAATTATTACAGGTCCTTCATCCCGGGTTTTGCCAAGCTGACGGATCCCATCACCCAGCTCCTTCACAAGAAGGTCCAGTTCCAGTGGGGGCCCCCACAGCAACAGGCCTTTGAAGCCATCAAGAAGGCCTTCGTTGCAGAACCGATCTTGAGGCATCCTGATCCCCATCGTACATTTGTGGTAGAGACGGATGCATCCAACATGGCTATTGGGGCGGTGTTGTTACAAGCTCCTGCAGATGGCGCACCTCTTTTTCCATGCGCATACTATTCACAGAAACTTACTACCTCTGAGCGCAACTATACAATCTGGGAAAAAGAGTTGCTGGCCATCAAGGCTGCGTTTGAGACCTGGCGACATCACCTTGAGGGAGCTCAGCACAAGGTGGAGGTTCGGACAGATCATCGTAATCTGGAACACTTGACCACTGCTAGGAAGTTGAACCAACGACAGATCCGGTGGCCGTTGTTCTTTGCTAGGTTCAACTTTTCGGTCACTTACATTCCCATTGGTCAAAATCGGAGAGTGGATGCCCTATCCCGTAAACCTGAGTATCTTTGTCCTGAGGACCCTCTTCTTCCACGTACGGTGCTGCCACCGGAATCTTTGGCCGTTATCCAGGAACTGGTGGATTTGAGGGCTCGGGTACGAGAGGCGCAGCGCTTAGACGCTTGGTCGCAACAGAGAATGGGGGAAATTGGACCTGACTCCCCATGGACTCTGGAGGAGGGCTTACTACAACATCGGGGCCAATTGTATGTGCCGACCAGGACACTTAGAGCCCTCATCATGACTCAATGTCATGACAACCCAGCTGCTGGCCATTTTGGCTTCTTTAAAACCCAAATCTTCATCTGGTTACACAGACTTTTTGGTGGCCTCGAGTCCGGCATGACGTCTTTGCCTACATCGCCTCTTGTGTACCGTGCCAGCAAGCGAAAGCCGTGTCGGGTGTACCTCCTGGTCTCCTTCAACCACTGTTGACTCTGGACCAACCATGGGGGGCAATCTCCATGGACTTTTTAACACACTTGCCCTCTTCGTTGGGTTATATGACAGTACTTCTGGTGGTTGATATGCTAACCAAGATGGCCCACTTTATCCCCTGTCAGAAGTTACCATCGGCTCGTACTACCACTCAGTTATTCCTGCAACATGAATTCCGTTTGCATGGCCTACCGGATAGGGTAGTTTTGGATCACAGTATCCAGTTTACCGCTCAATTCTGGAAGAGTCTCATGACTGCACTACGGGTGCAGGTATGTTTGGTGTCGGCACACCATCCGGAAACTGATGGCGGGACTGAGAAAGTAATTGGCATCCTCGCCCAATATCTAAGATGTTTTGTCAACCATCGACAGAACGATTGGGTGACCTACCTCCCTTTGGCGGAGTTTGCCTTTAACAATTCCCAGCACACCTCCACTCACATGATGCCTTTTTATGCAAATATGGGCTACCATCCGAGGTTTTTCCCACTGTTGTTCTTGGATTCCCCGGTTCCAGAAACACGAGACTTTTTATCTGAACTACATTCGGTGCACCAATTGATTTCACAACAATTGGAAAGAGCTAAGGTGGACTACAAAAGATTCATGGATCGTTCACGTTGGGCGATGCCTCCGCTGGCTGTGGGAGAAAGGTTGTGGTTGTCTACGAAGCATTTCCGGGTTGATGTCCAATTAAAAAGTTGGACCATCGTTTCATCGGTCCCTTCCCTATCGAGGCGGTCATCAATCCCGTTGCATATCAGCTCACCCTACCACGCTCCATGCGCATTCATCCTCTCTTCCACTGTTCCCTTCTGGTTCCTGATGCCCCATCATGTACTCTTCGTTCTCCTGCTGGTACAATTTCTCCATCTGTACCCAGCGATGATGCCAATGCTGACAACACAGTGGACAGCATTCGGGATTCTCGCTGGCTGAAAGGACGATTTCAGTACTTCATCGAGAGGCTAGAGGATGGATCAGAGGTTCTTTCCTGGGTGGATGCTTCCACAGTTCATGCCCCGGACCTTATCCAGAGATTCCATGAACGGTTTCCATTAAAACTGCATCCGGATCGTCAGACTCGGGGGAAGGGCCCTGCGGTGAGGGATAGTGTTGTGACTCGGAGGTTTGAACCTGCTCTGCCAGAAGACATAGGCTCGAGTGATGAGGAAGATCTGGCATTAAGATTTGAGCCTACCTTGTTGCGTGACATAAATGGGAGTCAGGAGGAAGAGGAGGACTTGGCTCTAAGATTTGAGCCTGTTTTGTTGGAAGTTTCGGAGTCGTCTTCCTCTCCAGAAACTTCCTCCCTGATTGTGCCTCAGGTGTCAGCAGATAATCAGGAGAGTATGCCGGAGTCATTAGCTGAAGATCAAGGTGAGAAATGCTGGTCTGATGCAAGGCTAAGACGCAGGCAAAAACGTGACATACAACGTAAAAAGAAAAGAGACTGACACGCCCCTCAGGGAATATAAGGAGGCGTGTTAGCTCTGAATCCCTGTTCGGGTCAAATTGTCTTTTGGAGCTAGCAGTTCGGATGAATTATTCTGTGTGACGGTCGCTTCTGATTTATTGCCTTGCTCGTTATCGGACTTGGTAGGCAGCTTCTGGGAAAACTGCCAAGGAGAATTCAGCCAAGGGAAGTTAACTCTGTCGCTTCTGCTTCTGTCTGTTTGAGTATTTCCCTTTGGAAATTTGGACTCTCACCTTGTGGTTACAGGTGAGACAGAACATGTAAGTATGAAAAATATGTTTCTAACTGAGGGCCATTTTACAAAATTTGATAAAGTATAAAAATTAGGGCATGTCAAATTTTTCAACTTTCAATTTCCAAACATTAAGGGGGCTCAAAAGTTGTGACATGTCTGGAGAATGTGAAATTTATATAAACTGTGAGTAATGACTATGAAAAGATAGCACAAAAGATTTGTAATCAACTGACACATTGTATGTATATAAAATGGAAGATGGTTTTATGTTTTTATGTATTGTTTGTATATGTTTGTCTTAAAAAATAAAAAAATTTTTTTTAAAGTTGTGACATGTCTTAGGGATTGTAAAGATTTTGGTTACTTTAATATAATTTAGATGTGCTTGGTAAATAACTACATCAATAATATAACTTTTTAACATTTTGTTTCTTTCATTTCATAGGTACAGCTGTCTTTCTGTTTTTGTTAAACATTATTTTGTCTGAGAGTATTAATACCAGAAGTGTATTCAGCAGGTTCTGACCAGTTCTGGAAAACTGGTAGCGGAAATTTTGAATAGTTTGGAGAATCAGCAAATACCACCTCTGACTGGAGATTTTATAGTATGCTTCCCGAGCCATGCCCACCAAGCCACGCCCACAGAACCCATAGTAAAAAAAATTGAATTCTACCACTGGTTAATACTGCTGGTCTTGCTGAGTGTGATAACTGATCTGTAATGCCTTCTAAAAACATTCACTCATATAAGCAACCTAATTGGGACTGGTTGAGACTTGTTGCTGTCTAAACTCCCAACACTGCAAGACATTCTCAGATATGGCCTACTATTAAGAGAATAAAGTCTTGATGATGCTAGAAATTACCCGGCAGCCAATCTTGCAAGAAACATATATCCAAAAGTGCTTAAAAAGTGGTAATGAGCGAACAGTTCTTTTGTGATCTCTCTTGTAAATTAAGGAATGACAATTTTGAACAAGATCCAAGAGAGCTGGAACTTCCAGTTTGAGCCTCTTCGCAGACAGAACGAAACCACAATCATGCGCAGTTTCGATCTGTGCTCACCACTGGAGCGCCCCGAGCCAGCTGGTTTCGGGGCTAAGCCACCCCGTAGAGGTAGTGAAGAGTGGGGAGACTGCCAGCAGGGTTGAGGAGAGCCACATTTCTCCTCCTCAGCTGGCCATTACTCCCTTTCCTGAAGGCAGTAGCAGTGGTGGTCAGAAATGGCCACCTCGAAGAAGAACTAGGCTGGAAAAGAATGAGCAGGAGGAAGATAAGAAGAGAAAGTTTTGGTTGACTGGGTTAAACTACAAAAGCAACAACTAAGGTACCCTGGAATTTAAACTAAAAAAAAAAGTAACATTGTTCCCAAAGAAGATTTTGAAGCAGTGAAGGAGAGAGAAAAGGGAAAGGATTTGGTTTTTTTCTTCTTCTCTCCTTTTCCCTATACTGACAGTTAAGAGATCTAAATAAGAAATTGGAAAAAAAATCCATTTTGACATCAATAGGCATTTAAGCTGAAAATAAAATGTCAAAAGGATAATAAAGATTTCTGGGTACTTAAAACCTTTTAAAAGCAGGAAAGGAGAGAAAAAGAATAAAAGGGCAGGATCTGGAAAAAAGGGAGGAGATTGCCTGGAATTAAAAGGAATTTACAGTAAAACCTCAACAAGACTTCTAAAAGATACATTTTAACTGAAACTTGGCTACAAAATAGTAGAACCACAGGAAGTGAAAGTGGAAAAAGAAGCATCAAGAAACAGCTCGGGAGTATTTGGATTATTTGGTGGTCTCTGGATTTTTGGTTATTGCATTTGAATGACTAAAATCAATCTGGTGGTTGTTTAAAAGTGTTTTAAAATGGCACTACTTTTAGATGAACTGAAAATGGAACTTAAAAAGTACAAAGAAGGTGCACAAGAAGGGAGAGTTTCTTTTGGCTTCGTATTTCAATTCTTAGAAATGGAGATCTCGAACTATGAGAAACAACAAGAAATGCCTGCAGAACAAGAAGACTGGGACAAAGAAGAAGACATTTTTAATGAACAAGTAATTTTATGTGGGGGAAAAAAGGAAAGGGGGAAAGAGAATGAAAAGTTTAAGATTGGAAAAAACAACCAAGAAAAGAAATAATAACTTGAAAAATAAGTATAATATTAGAAAGCAACAGAAGAGGGGAATACAGAAGAGAGAATTAGAACTAGGGAGACAAGGGGGTAAAAAGGGGAGGGAGAAGAAGAGAGGGAAGAAAGAAAGGAAAAGAAGTTATAAAGGACAGAAACAAGATATGGAGAAATAGTTAAATGGATAAAATTAAAAGATATAAAGGTGTCATACTCCAATTAGTAACTACAGGAGAAAATTTGTTTAATAAGAAAAGAAAATATGAAATTGAAACAGGACAGACAAAAGTATAAATATAATGATTTGAATTGATATGAGATAATTAAAATAAAATTGAGAAAATTAAGAGAGGAGAAAAACTATGTAGAAAACGTAAAACAGTAATAAGATACGGAACAGAACATAAAAGTGAGCATGAAATTGAGTTTGTGTCTGTATGAAGAAGTGTAACCTGGGACCATGCTATTTAAAAAAAAAAAAAGATGTTTTATTTGTATTATGTTTTTTGTGTGTGAAAACCCAAATATAATTTCAAAAAAAAAAAAAAAAAGATCCAAGAGAGCTGGGATCAAACCAAAAACATATCTCTTGGTAGAGGAAAGGTAGATGTTAAAGAGACTTTCACTGTGAAACTTGACAAACTGTTTGACATCCACAATTGCAAGTGTCAAATTGTTTATTTATTTATTTATTTATTGTCAATTGCTTACAAGATAATAGGTATAAGTAAAAACATAGTTATGAATACATGGATACATATAAGAAAAATAAAAAATATATAAAACAAACAATAGGACAGGGACGATAGGCATGTTGGTGCGCTTATGCACACCCCCTACAGACCTCTTAGGAAAGGGGTGAGGTCAATAGTAGACAGTCTATGGTTAAAATTTTGGGGGTTTGGGGAAAAAAACCACAGAGTCAGGTAGAGTATTCCAGACATTGACCACTCTGTTGCTGAAGTCGTATTTCCTGCAATCAAGTTTGGTGCGATTAACCTTGAGTTTGCATCTATTGTTTGCTCTTGTGTTGTTATGGTTGAAGCTGAAGTATTCATTGACAGGTAGGGCATTGCAATGTATGATTTTATATCCTATACTTAGATCGGACCGAAGGCGGCATAGTTCTAGGTTTTCTAGGTCTAGAATTTTGAGTCTGGTGGCATAAGGTATTCTGCAACAAGTAGAGGAATGGAGAACTCTTCCTGTGAAATATTCTGGACTTTCTCAACTGTGTTAATATCAGATATGTAATGTGGGTTCCGGACTGATGAGCTGTATTCAAGTATTGGTTTAGCAAATGTTTTGTATGCTCTAGTTATTAGTGTAACATAACCAGAGAAAAAGCTACATAAGATTAAGTTAACAACTCTTAATGCCTTTTTGGCTATGTAGTTACAGTGGGCTCTAGCACTTAGGTCATTTGAGATGAGTACTCCAAGATCCTTGACAGAGTTTGGATGATCAACAAGGTCTTGACTATTCAGCCTGTATTTTATTTTCTGATTTTTTTTTTTTGCCAATATATAGGATAGAGCATTTATTTGTTGAGATTTGAAGTTGCCATTTGTTTGACCATTCTGATACATAGTCAAGGTCTTTTTGAAGGGTAGCAGTATTGTCTGTGGTGTTGAATAGCTTTACATCATCAGCAAAGAGAATACAGTTGCTCTTGATATGATCACAGAAGTCATTTATGTAGGGTACGAATAGAGTTGGCCCTAGAACACTGCCTTGGGGGACACCACTGTTGACAGGTGCAGAATTTGATAGGACACTCCCAATTTTGACCATTTGTTGTCTGTTTGAGAGGTATGCTTCTATCTAGTTATGCAGGTGTCCAGAGATACCGTAAGATTTTAGCTTTAGGAGTAGTTTGTCGTGTACCACTGAATCAAAGGCTTTACAGAAGTCTACGTAGATTGTGTCTATTACTTTGCCCTGATCAAGTTGTGTAGTCCATATGTTTCTGCAGTGTAAGAGTTGCAGATTACATGATAGTTTTTTCCTAAAACCAAATTGTTTATTAGAGAGTAGGTTGTTTGTTTCTTAGTGGAGGACGATGGATTGGTTAATAATTGATTCCATGACTTTACAGGTGATGCAGCATAAAGAGATTGTTCTGTAATTTTCAACTAGGCTGAGGCCTCCCTTTTTGAAGATGGGGATGACCATGGTTTGTGACCATAGTTTTGGCAAGGACCTGGTCCTGAAAGATTTTTCAAAGATTATGCTTAGAGATTCAGCTATGGCAGTGGGTAGCTTTTTTAAGAAGTAGGCATATAGTCCGGTCCAATAGACAGAGATGGTTTTAGATTGCGTAGTGCTTTTTCAACATTGTCTTCTGTAAAATCGATATGTATTAGATCATTGTAGTTGCCTGTGGTTTGACTAGGAAATACTGGGCATGATCCCTTGCTGTTTACAAATACTGAGCCAAAGAATGTGTTAAAGAGGTTGGTTTTAATAGTATCGTTGTTGCAGTCTTTACCATTAGGTCCTTTCAGGGGTGGGATGGACCTTGAGTCTTTTAGTTTGTTGCTTACAAAATTGTAGAAAGCGCGGGTGGAATTGGTGCATAGAAGGTTTTCTTCTTGTTTATTGTGATAATTGGTGCATTCAGTTTTTATCTGGTGGCATAAATTTTTGTATAGGCTTTTGAGGTTGGCAACGTGACCAGATTTGTTTTTCCACCAAAGTGATTTCTTTTTGTTTTGAAGCTTCCTTATTGTTTTGGGTAATTTGTTTTTTCTGGTTTTGGGAGTTGTTAATGGTACATATAGTTTGATAACTCTTTTGACTTCAAGTAAAAATATGTTGTAATGGTCTTCAACAGTATTGCATCCAGAGAATAGAAATTGCCAATCAAGGGATGAGAGATCGTTGTTTATAACAGTGGTCCCCAACCACCGGGCCCCGGACCGGTACTGGTCCGTGGATCGTTTTGTACCGGGCCACAAAGAATGTTTGCTTGGGTGCCGCAATCTTGTTTCAGCGTCCTGAGTTGCCTTAGCATGCTCGGTTAGTTAAGAAATGCCCTGCCCAGAGAAGGAAGTGGTGCTGGAGGAGGAGGCAGTAGTGGAGAAGCAAGCAACTCAGGGCGCTACCGCTGTGGCGGCTTTGCCTGCGTTTCCGAGGCTTCGATGTTGGGAGAGGCAGCAAGGGCTGGAAAAGAACAGAGCTGTGCAAGGCTCCGTCTCCCTTTCCTGCCTGCACGTGGGTGGGGGGGAGGAAAGAGAGAGAGCCGGGAGCAATTCAAGGCTAGAAAACTAATGGGAAGAGCTGACGATAGGCACTGGGGGAGGGGACTGTTGTTGCCGCCACCGCCGCCGTGTGTGGGAACGTGCATCTCAGGGACCTGAGCCAGGAGGCGCGAGAACTGCAAGTAGGAGCGTTTGATGATTTTGAAGAACTCCTGGAACACGGTAGATTGCCGTTTTGTAGGTCTCAGTGAAAGTGTGAGCTTTGTTTCATCTCCTTTCCTTCCCTGGTAATGCAAGAGATGCTTTCAAATAATCACTGGCTGTGGCTGGGTTTGGCAGTGAAGTGCTAAAGCCAGCGAAGTGCCCCTAGGGACACCTTTCCTTGCCTGTCTCCAGGTGAGGCTGGAAGAGTCCCCCAGCTTTTCCTCGGCTGCAGATCTGAGCCTCTCAATACTCCACCCAGGATCTGAAAGGAGCTCCCACTTTCTCCCCTCCCCTCCCCCAATTAATCACCAAGAGCGTCAGTCCTTCTGCAGGCAGATACCTGCTGAGAAGCCCCTGGAGTGTCAGCCAAGGGGCGCTGTCCCCCAGGGAGAGCAAAGCCCCCTTTCTCCCTCTGCTTCTCCCAGCAGCAGTTGCCTCAAGGCCCCTCAGCTCAGACACACACACACGCACACACACACACACACACACCGCCTGCTCTTCTGTCTCTTTGGAAGGTGCCAGGTGGGGGGAGGCTTCCAGTCCAGAACATTTTATTTTGTTATCATTAAGCATTTACATTTTTGTTATAATTAAATAAGTAAGTGTGTATGTGTGTTTTTGTGTATGATGTATGTATGTGTGTGTGTGTGTGTGTATATGTATGTTTAAAGTTGTAGCAACATTTCGGCAGAATCTCATCTGCCATCATCAGGCTTCTGTATTGTGAATACAGAAGCCTGATGATGGCAAATGAGATTCTGCCGAAATGTTGCTACAACTTTAAAAGCACAACTACAATGACGTGGGAAAATACCCAAACAAAGCTGAATACCATACTTATATACATACATACATACATGTGTAACATTAACATAAAAAATATAATAAATATATTAGCTTTTTTAAAAAAATCATATTAGTGGTCCTCGGGATTTAAAAGTATGAATTTGGTGGTCCCTGAGATCCAAAAGGTTGGTGACCCTTGGTTTATAAGATCACAGTTGCCTTTCTTGAAGTTATAACTGGGGATTCCGTCGTTGTGATGATTTTTGTGTGGACGTACGTTGAGACAAAAGTCAATCATGTTGTGGTCACTGTGGGAAAAGGGTTCTTTAATTTGTATTCTGTAAATTGAATTCAAACTATTGCAGAAGATGAGATCGAGGCAGCTGTTAAGACTACTGTTGTTGGTTATTAGTTGTTCTCATCCCAGATTTGTTATTCCATTGTAGAAGGTTGCATGTGTGGGTTCAGTTGTACATTCGTTAAGGGTCCCGTTAATATGAGGTAGATTGAAGTCACCAAGAAAGATAAAAGCATGTGAACAGGATGCTGCCCATGTTAGTAGTGTATTTAGCTTGTCTGCATGTTCGATGTCATAATCAGAGCTCTGTAACATAGTAAGAACCAAAATGTGATATTTAAGGACAGTTCACAGACGATTGTCTCAGGAATAGTAAGCTCCTGGGTAACTTGGATGTTTTTTAGATGTAGGGACTTTTTATAGAAGATAGCAACACCACCTCCTCTACAGATTTCATGATCTGATCGGTAAACATGATAGTCCCTTACTGTGGTAATGGAGTCAGGGAGAGATGCATTGAGCCATGTTTCACAGATAAATATAATGTTGAAATTAGCCGTATTTAGTAAGAGGAGAAATTCAGATATTTTATTTACAAGGCTTCCTGCATTGAGTAGCTTGCATTTAAGGCCAGTTGTGGTTGGAATAGAGATTTAGTTAGGGGCGTGTATGCCTAGTTTTGAGTGATGTTGGATTGGATGGGGTGGGGTTGGATGCGGAGTTGTGGGTTGTGTGACTTTCTTTTGTTGCAATCAGTTCTGTAGTCAATGTATAGGTCCTTTTCTCCATTGTCTAGACGGTTTTTGAGTTCTGTGCGGAGTTCATGGGAGTGGATTCTTTGCAGTATGGATAAGTCTGATCTTGAGTGAAGTTTTTTGTAGTTGGGATTGGTTTTTGCAATGGCATTTATTGTATGAATGAATATGCGTTTGCTGGACTCATTTTTGCATACTTTCTATCATTTTGTTCTGTGTGCCATGTTTGGCTGCAAAAAAGCTCATATTAATTGTACCTGTCCTAAGGAGAGGAAGATGCTGTTGAAGAAACTTGCTTTTGTTAAAAGCCAGAGAGATAAAATTGGTTCTTTTGGATTGTACCAGATTGATTTGCCAAATATTCCCAAGCAAAAATAACTAGGCAAAAGGCAAAAGCAACAAGATGATAAGAGACAAAGGCTCGCTAAACATAAGCAGAGTATTCAAGACATTTCAATACTGACAAATGAAGTAATTATCTCTTATGATAAAAATGAAGAACACATGACTCATGGTGAAGATGAAGAGGAATGTCACGGAAGTTATGAAGAGGCCTTAGACCAAACACATGTACCCTCTACTTCCAAAGAAAAGACAGAATACAATAGATAAGAAATAATAAATGTCACTATGCAGAGCATAAGATATAGTATTGGTCTATATGCCACTGCTGCCATTACCATAGCCACCTTCATAGATACTGGCTTGATCACTGAAGAAGAAAATTGGTTTATTAAAAATTAAATCACAGAATTAAAGCCTTTTCACTTTCTCACTTACCAGCGGTTCCTGTGCTAAATAAATAAATAAATAATCAATCAGCTAAAATGTTTCTCTATCATTCATACCTGGACAGAGACTGGCAATATAGTTGATCTATTTACCATCTTTGGCCTAGGAATCTTTGTTTTTTCTCCACTGGACTCTCCTGGGAATTCGGTCTTCTTTTCTTTCAATGTTATTTTCTGTTCTTGTTTCAAACGCAGTTCCTGCAGCTGATGCCTATTTATATCAATGCGCCAAAAAGTTATATAACAATTACAGTAGGAAGAAAGGCTCAATGCCAAATACTGTTGACTGTCGATGTATGATAATTAATTTCTGTATTGGTGGTTTTTCATACATCCAAAAGATGCCATGGTGTTCAGAATCAGGGTAAGGAAGGACACACCAAGCCTATTGTCTGAGATCAGCAGATTTCCTTTATTAATGCAATGTTGGATAAATATTTACAAATATTTTGCAACAAATTAGGTAATGCCAGGGTACTATAAATGATTTCATTGTAAAATAATCAGGCAAAGTTAGAATGATGGGCAAGAAGGCAAATGGATCTGTGACTTTAACTTGAAGTAGCATTCAAGCTCACTTAGTTTGATTTTTAACATCTCAGGTATAGTGAATAAAGTACATGTGCAATATGTTGTCCTTTAATAATCAAGTTTTATACAGCAAGAGAAAACATTTGCAGAGCAGTAACTATATACCTTGCTTTGGAAGACATAATGGTAAAAACTGGAAGGCAACTAAAACAGAATCAGTTTGCAGTTGTGATTTTTGTTTAGTGCATGATATATTTGACAGGCACTAAGAGACCAGTTTGGTGTGGAATGATGAAAGTGCTGGCCTAGAATGCAGAAGAATGTGAATTCTAATCCTAGCTTAAGCATGAAAACCAGCTGGGTTGGCTTTGGGCTAGTCACTTTTTCTCATGACATCTCACAGGGTTGTTGTTAATGAGATAACAGGAGACAGGAATATTAGGTATCTCAGCCATCTTAATTTATATAGCTATAAATAATGTGGGGGAAATCTAATTTCAATAATAGGTAAAGTTAAAAGTTTCCCTTGTCCAGGCGTATCCAATTCTAGGTGGCAGTGTTCATCTCCGTTTCTTAGCTAAGTCAGGAAATGTCTGAAGATGCTTCCATGGTCATGTGGCCAGAATTAGTATATGCCTTGGTACATGGAATGCTGTTGTGTTCCCACCAAAATGGTACCAATTTATCTACTTGCATTTGCATGCTTTCAAATTGCTAAATTGGCAGGAGCTGGAGTAAGAACCCCATCATCCAATGCTTGGGTCTTGAACACTTTCTTGTTTCTAGCTAACAAGCTCAATATCTTTAACTGCTGAGCCACAGTACCCCCTCAATATCAATAATAAATCAAAACATGATTCAGTTGATAGATATTATTATGTTTGTTGCTTTTATACATAATTCTCATTCTGGTCTAGTATACAAAATATGAGAAGAAAGAAGATAAGCAAATATGATTGTATTAGTTAAAGATGTCCTTTTTCTTTTTTCAGTTCATTACTGCCTACTGCCCAATGGGCATCTCTGAAGAGAGAGAGGAGATGGTCAGTTCAGTTGGACTCTTCCTCCCTTGCTATCTGGTCCATAGCTACCAACAGTCCTGCTATCTGCTATGAATTTTCATTTTCATTTATTTAAATCGCTTGTAAGATGTTTTTCCCCATCTAATTATGTCACTTCCTGGAGATTGTATGAATAAGTTCCCTCTGGTGTTCTTGATAAGGTTTTTCAGAAGTCATTGCCTCCTTCCTAGGCCTGAGAGAAAATGACTAGCCCAAGATCACCTAAGCCTTGGTGCATGTCTATGCTAGGACCAGAACTCATATTCTTCCAGTTTCTAGCCTGATGCTTTAACCATTATACCAAACTGGCTTTCTGTAAAGACATTTTATGATTGCTATCCTGAAAACCAGGATTAAAATAATTTTAAGTATTTAAGGGGACAGTGAAAAATGTAATGAGGCAATCAACTGTAATGTGATTAGCTAAAAGCAATGGCGTTTTGAAGTTTACAAGTGTTCTTAGAATCGGAGATTTCTCCTTCATTAACCTGTTTTCTGTCCTCTATAACACTACCCAGCAGGAGAGTATGTGTAAAGAGGAGGAAGATGCTCTATTTCTTCATAGGTTGATTGCCAAGAGTCCAAGAGGGAGGGAGGGAATGAGAGGGGAGGGTGGGTGGGAGGGATAGAGAACAACTTACATAGAATCACTTCTACACCAAGAGGCACTCGTGCTAACTTCTTAACTGCAGAGTTCTTTTTTTTCCCCCTCTCCTTCACAAAGTTGTGTAGGAGAAGATAAAACCCAGGAAAAGCAAAAACAGCTCTAATACTGCTTTTGACAAGATACTAGATAACATGGTTTAGAATGATATGCAAAAACATGAGACTGGGCATTCAAATGAAACTGGCTAAATACTATAAGGAATATACAAAATACAAACCAAAACAGTGATTTGGATATTTTTCCATACTGAGTTTACAAATAAGATTTGTTAAAATTTGAAGAATTTTGTTAGAAGGAAAAGAAAAGAAAAAATGTAAACAAATCAAGTTCAAAGTCATTATTTGAAGTGACTAAAGATCAAGATTATCCAAAGTAAAATAAAAGAACATAAAGTTGATTTACATGATCACAGTTAAAATAGGCATGTTGTTCTCTTTGCTAATACTTAACAGAGTTTCGCGGATCATAATTCAACAATGAGATTTTAATGGTTCATTTATAGATAAGAGATGGGGTACGGGAAGAATCATTTGTTGTATTTTAAGTTATTAATTTTTTTATGTTTGTTGTGATGAAGGAGGAAGTCATTTCAGTATATATATTTTTCTTTACAATATTCTTATTTTTCTTTTTATTTCCAATTTTCTTTCTATTTTATTCTTTTCTGAACTTTCTTTTTATTCTTTTTAGTTTGCATTCATTTCTCTTTTTTTTGTAATTGTAATTTTTTATAAAACTACTACATTAAAAAATGTTCTTTCTTACCTTGCATACTCTTCACGAGCTCTAGAAGCTGCTGTTTCCTGGAAAAGCGAACTATTCTGTTGGAAAAACTTATCATATCTGACAGAATCAGAACTGGGATATATTCGACGATAACCTCCTAGGTTGTTTTCTTCATAAATCTTTGCTTGTTGAAGCCACACAGCCTGGCAGTTCTTGAATTCCTCGGCTCTAACAAAACCACCCCCCAAAAAACCTGTTAAAACTTCAGAGTGGGAGTTTTTTCCATTTCAATTTCCATTTCCATTTCAATATTCAGTTAGATCTATGCATGCTGGAGTAGAACTTTTTTACTTAGCTTTTGAGCACGTAAATATAGTGCAAAATATCGTCTCCTGATCTTTTTGCTTTTCCTTACTAGACAGAAATTTATCCGTTGCAGAGGTGGATAGTTAGCCTCACCCTCTCCACCTTTTCTCTTCCAGGGGAAAACAAGGCCAGGAAAGGCATAATTTAGCAAGATACAAAAGGTAGCATGGGTGAAAGGAAAATTAAATGCTGTGGGTCTGTGGCAGAAATTTACACAACTGCTTCCATTTTTCTTTTTAAACTTAAAGGAGGCCTTTAAAAAATAAATTTTTTATCTTTTCTTTTTTAGTAAAACAGAAGCCCCAACAGGACTCAAACATATTTTATGTGCATGCCAGATAAATATGTAAGTTTATCACTAAGAAAAATAATAATGAAAATGTATATTTGATTGTGCAAAAATAATTAAATATACATGATTGATAAGAAACTACGTCTTAAGAATTCATGGAAAGGAAACTGCCAAATTTTCTTTATGGAATTATGGCTGCCATGTAATGGGGATGTGTGTGTAACTCCTTAGTTTTTTAGCTTTATCAGTAAAGATGTATCTGCAGTTCAATTTCTTCTGTTAAATTGTTTGCTAATATCATAATTGGCCCAGATGCATTGATAGCATCTGAAATACATTATCACAATTTTTTAAATTCCAAATTTGATATTAATTTGGGAATGTCCTTTGGATGGTTTTAAGTGTATAGTTTAAATCATTAAGCATCATTAAGATGAATATTACTACTTCTAAGCCTAAGGGCTTTGAAATATCCCATATTAAGAAATCAATGGCTAAAATAGTGAATATATTTATTAAAATCTTAAAATAAGATTAATGCAATAAAAAATATTTTTCACATTTACTGAATAACTTAGAACATTTAAACATGTCTACTATTTTAGAAGTGTAAAAAGAGCGGGGATCACTTTCTGTTATGATAAAAGCTTGTTACACTACTGCTGTTCTATTTAAAAATTATCTGTAGCTGTGCAATAATCAAAAGTTTAACTGGGTAAATACACTTCTGAATTAAGTCCAAAAAGTTGTAATTTATGATTACATGAAAAATTGTGGCATAAGGTAGCAAAAAATGTTACTTTTCAAAAGTTATTATTTTCAATGCTAAAACCTGGACTACCAATATCCATTTTTCTTTACGAACTGCCTCTTTATCATTATAATGAAAAGACCAAAATCATGTTGATCAAGGTTTCATTATGTATTTAAAAATTACATTGAATGATTTTATATATGTATATATTTGTTCTGTCCTTTTTTATCTGCTTTTTTGTGTTTTTTTCTCTCTCTTCTTTTTCTTTCTTTTTTATATATTAAAATAATATGTAAATAAGAGGATTTCCAGGATGCACAGTTCTATACAAACTAGTTTTGGGCTACTTTGAACCCTGCAGAATTCTGCAAACCTTACAGAAATGGTGAGTTTCCTCCAGTTTTGCTCCACTGTTATAAAGTAGAACATTCCACTTCTCAGGTGCACCAGAGCACAGAGTAGCAAACTAAGGGGAAGCATGCCTAGAGAAAGGTGGGGCCAGAATAAAATTAAGTACAATTTAATTTTAATTTGATTTGGTATGATTAACATAATTATTTTCCACATACTTAATCATGTTCTTCTGCCACATTAAAAGGTCAGTTAGGAGGGATGTTTTCCAGGGGATCAAAGGGCCACACTGAAGCTGCTGCTATAGAGACTATACTTCTAATTTTATGTGTACTGCAAAACTCCCTTGAATTCCTCCAAAAAAACCCAAAAACACGATAGGCACAAAAAAGGGCAATGTTTGTAAACTTTTATGTCTCAATGGCTAAAGGATAAATAAATAAATAAATTTCTGCCTACTTATTCATATTCCAATGCAGTAGAAAAAGGCTGGGTTGTTGCTTGATTTTTAATTATTAATATTTTTAGTTGCAATGTGTAATTTATTTTTTAATAATACCCATACATTTTATAACCTCATATAAAATTGAAGCATAGCAACAACTATGGCCTGCCTGGCTATTCTTCCCAAACATACATGAATAAATTTCTTTTTATATTTATTCTTTAAACAAACTAAAATAACTTGCTTTAGATTCCCCTCCATCTTATCTGATGCTACAACAATCATCTTGTTAATTCATGCTGACCAGAATATTGTATACACAACTAAAACCAAAAAACTGTCCCCCCTCAAAAAAACCAGAATAACCACTAGCAATACTGAGGTTAATGAAGAAATCCATAATGTGTTGTCACAAAGTATTATCTAATATGTATGAGACATTACAGATATGACCAGAGGAGCTTGCTTTTTGGCATCAATTATGTAACACCCAATTCTGGTCCTATTTTTTATTTTATTTTTATGTTATTTTATATTTTATTTTAAAAGATATATAGTATCTGTTTAACAGGGGCTATCAATTAAATTGAAAACTGTATGTAAATACAGTAATTTCAAATTCTGAAAGCTACAATGGCGGAAATTGATACTATTTAGTGATGCTTTGCAAGTGGATTATAAATGTTCATTGACACTGTCCCAGAAAGTGGATAAAAAGTTTCAAACCTGGCTTCACGATTACGACACTGCTTGAGAAGCCTTTCTTTTCCTCGCCGTTTCTCTACTTCCAAGATTTTGCGCTTATCACATGCTCCTAGGTTGATCAATATCAGTGTGTCATATAATAGTTGGTCTTTTACTTCTTTATCCAGCCATGAATCCGTACTGAAGCTTGGAGAATGATTCACCTACAACCACAGAAATTAAATGTATTTGTAACTGCTGCAGTTTTGCAATAAAAAAGGAAGTGTTTGGGGGAGAACAGGAGAAAGAAAAGCTTCCAGAATTGATGACAGCAACTGGGTCATGATACTTTCCAAGAGTTTGCAGTTATCATCTATGATAATCAAATTGTATATTTGAGCATATACAGATTCAAATATTAATTAAAAAAATTCTCAAGCATTGAGTTTACTTATTACATGCTCATCTCCCTTTGTCTTCCAAAACGGGAGTTGTAGGATCTTTCTCTATAACCTTTGCTTATTATGAAGAAAATTAAACCAATACTGGAAAATTTTGAGCTGAAAATGTAACAGCTTTTGCTGGGACTTTTATGACAGTTACACCAGTAGATCATTTTTACAGTTACATTTTTATATTGGTATAGGATAATACAATTTTAATATAAAAACCTGGAAACAGAACCTAAATAAAATATTTACATGTTTAGAAAGGCTATTAGATAATAGTAATTTATATTTGAATTCCTGATGTAAAATATTGATATTGATCTCAGTCTTGGCACAATGTTATTTATTATAAATATTAACAATATAATTATATAAATTTGCACGTGTAATAGATAGTATTATTTTCTTGCCTTTATTTCTTTCTAATACTGATATCATAACAATTCCTACTGTGAAAGGGTTAGGGTTAGGGTTAAGCTAAATATATAAAACACAGGAAATATGTATTACATTACTGACATTCATAAGCAATAGGTTCAAACTAAAGAGAAATATTTCAGTGCACAAAGTTTAATCAGTCTCAGAAAATCCCACTGTTGGACTTTTGAACAGATCCAAACAACTAAGAGGATAACTTATATTTTAAGTGATAATTTTCTTCCCAAATTATCTGGTATAGAGCATTAAAATAATTATTAACGATCATCCTCAAGACTGGAATAGAATGTGACTGGTTACACTACGAGGGAAAAAAAAGGTAGTTAGCTAGAAAAATTATTGTTCTAATTCTTCTAGCAGATTTTTTTATACAATCGATTGAGTCTTCCCAACAGGTAATTCCCAAAGGTAAGATTGTTGTTTAATTTCAAAGCAACATTCTCAATTGTCTAATGCCCTCTGCTGGTAATCCGTGTGATTGGAAGTATTGCCACAAGGCACCCATTGTTGAAACATAGAGGCAGAAAAGGAAGAATTTAGAGTAGAGCTTGAGAAAAACACCTGAGAGTAGAAGTTGTCTTAACTCGAAATGAGAGAAAGAGGGATAGACATTCTGAATTCAAGAATCCTTCCAGTGGATAGTTTTTGGAGCTACAAATTGGAAAAGACAGCAGAGTTCACAATAAGAAATATTAAGTAGAAGTGGTTGGGAAAATAGAGAGCTGCAAAAATGTTTTAATTCCATGAACAAGAAAGGCAATTGAGTAATAAAAGATTTCTGTGGAAGCAGCCAGAGATCTAGTATTTCTTTTCAAAGAAAGTACATACCTCAAGCAACCATGGTTTGAGTTTTCGATCCAGCAAGATATCAAATCCCAGGATCTCAAAACAAGCACTCCACATGATGTGGTTGGGAAAGCAAGTGAGATAATTATGCTTCAGGACGGGATGAGCTGATATCAATGTTTTAATAACAACATCTTCAATATCCTTCCATATTTTTCCTGTATCATAACCATTTTGCTCCATGTACTTATTAAAGGTAGACAGCTTCCTAAAAAAAGGAAAATGGTGAAATAAGAATAGAACACAACATATTTGTGCAATTAACTTTTCTCTTCCACTTTTTAATTAGCTTCAAATTAAATGTATTTTCTTAATGCATACACAACCTTTTTATTTCAAATACATGAATCTAGATTAGAATAGGTGGCAATATAAATTAAATAAATAAATAAGCAATCCATAGTGTAGCTCTTATAGTAACTAATATAAATGAACACTTACTGTAGAAATTACTTGATTTACTTTTTGTGTTATCTGTGATTTCCTGAATAACCCATAATTGGCTGAATCTATATTATACACTACCTTAGAGCAACGTGTAACTTCAGGACTAGTCTGCATATAAAACAATCTCACAGGGGAAATTACAAACTAGATGGATGAGACAGAGCATACAATCATAGAGTCAGAAGGGACCTTGGAGGTTTTTAATCCAATTTCCTTCTCAGGGCAGGAATCTTTAAAGCATCTCAAACAGTACCTACAAAATCTTTGTTTTGAAAATTTCTAGCAATGCAACCTGTATGAAGCAGGCTGCTCTATTGTTTAATAATCCTTGTAGTCTCTTTGGAAAGTTCTCTTTGAGTTTGACTTTCTCTCTGTAAAGCTTCTACCCATTAGTTCTTGCCCAACTCTCAAGTACTACAGAGAATGAATCCAGATTCTTTCTCTGTGACAGGATGCTGTGGATGGAAGATGCTATCATCTTTCAAAGTGGCAAGTTTGGGAACTGCTAAATAGACTGTTACAGGTACAGCAAAATCAGTGTCTTGAATAAATGGGGATACTTGGTGGCTTTTGCCCAGTGAGAATACAGAGACCTACAGTATCACACACATGTAAACTTCCCCTCTGTGCACAGCCCAATGTACTCCTGAGAACCTTATGACCATGCAACAAAATGCAATCGATGTTGCATGCTTCTAGGCAAGCATACCAAAATTAGGATTTTATATGTTTTAAATATTTTATGTCTGTATTTATACCTATGCATAAAACCTTAAAATGATGCTTCTGACACAAATAAATAAATAAATAATCAAGGCGGCTATGATCAAATTTATCAGAAGTCATTCTGAAGCCTAGGTACACTACATCCAGTACATTCCCATAGCAGTCTAATTTCTTTGCAAAAAGCAGTAAGATTCTCTGGCACAATCTATTTGTAATAAGCCTATACTGGCATCCAGTAATCATCTTTTTCTTTCCTAAGTACTTGCAAACCCACTGCTTGATTATCTTTTCTATGATTTTTCCAAGTATTGATGTCAAGCTGATTGGTCTGTTATCTGGGTCCATTTTTTCTTCTTTAAAAACATATTGGAGTGACATTAGTTCTTCTTTATCCTTATGGAACTTCCCCTATGCTTCAAGAATTCTAAATGATTATATAGCGAGTCAGACATCTGGGGGGAAAATGGCAGAAAATGACTGCAAAAAGCTGCTGCCAAGAAAGCTTACAGAAATCTTTAAATGGATTAAGAGCTCAGAAAATGTTGGAATATTTTATTTGGAATATTAAGATTTTGAAATTAATCTTAAAGAATAAATGCATTTTCATGGAAGACTGTTTCGATATTAGAGACATATTAATACTTATAATGATGTTCAGAGATATTTTTGAAGAATGGCATTGTCATCTTGAATCAATGTCAGCTGTGTTCTTATGAACAGTCTGTTCCCAGAAAAAACTGTTACAGAAAAGGATATGGAACAAAAAAATTATCTGAGATGACTGTTTTGGAAAACAATATGAACAAGAATTTCTTTCTGGGTTTGCTGACATCTGGACTGGTAAGGCATTATATACTGAACTTGCTTACAGTTAAGAACTGAAATATGGAATGGGGAGTCTAATATTATTTTAGGGCTTTGTTTTGACATTTGTTGACAGCTTGCAAAAGATGTTGCTTATTTGACTTGTCTATAGTTAATAGTTGAGCTATTAATGAAGAGTTAATTAAGAGGTGGTGAAGAGATAGTGAAACTGGTTATATACGATAAAGATACAAAGTTTTCTTGTGTTTTTTCCTTTCTTTTTTCCTCTTCTTTTAGCTTTCTTGCATCTTTTATTTTCTCTATTTTCTTTTTAGTTGATATTATCTTTTACTATTCTAGTTAAAAGACTATAATGAATAGTTCTGAGATTTTATCTATCAGTTCCCTTAGTATGCTGGAATGTAATGCATTGATCCTGCAACCTGAATTCAACAAATCAGCTAGATGTTTTGCCTGCATTTCTCTTCTGCCACTTTTGAGATGTGGCTTTTTTGTTTTGTGAAAAGACAGGTGCAAAATATCAATTAAGATCCATTTTGTGAACTTCTCCAACAACTGGGCCATTTCTTGTACTTTTCTTTCATTCTACAAATACCCAAATAATCCTGATGTTGTTATTTTTGGAATTCACTGAAAATCTCAGCTCATTCTGAATTTTGATCTTCCTCATTCCATTCTCACAGATTTATGCTATTTTCTAATATTTTGCTTTTGATATTTGATATTAGAAATGTGTCTTTCTTTAGTTTATCAGAAAGTTCTTCACATAATCACAGTGGTCTCATTTCTCATTTTAATTGCTGTTTAATATTATTGTTTTGGCTTTTCCCAAGCTTCTTGTTTTTCCTTTTAGGATTTCTATTCATGGAATTTTTCCTAATTTTCCCTTAGCTTATTAATGTCAGCTCTTGAAAGGTAGAACAATATAGTGAATTATAGGATCATACAGTTACTCTCTTTCACAATTTGTACAATTGCAGGAAACATTTTTTTTTCTATTACTATATAAAGTCCAGCATAATTGATCTCCTAATACACTTCTTCACTATTGTATAATGAAGACTAATCCAATAGGCATTGCTTTAAAAATACATTGCATATCTCTGGTCTAAAAGCTTTTATGCTTCACTGTTAACATTCCCTTTTTCCTAAGTCACAATCTTCCTTCTACTCTCTGGCCTGATTATTAATCTGAGTGAGAATCAAATAACTTGTTGAATATCTTGGCATTAGAGTTACTGGAATTTCTGTTCTTCCTTGTTTATTGATCTGCCACACTGCAGATTCTGGTTTTGGACAGCAGCACTGCACTGCAGAAGCAAGCACTGTATTGCTCGTACTTGACTCGTTTACTGGAAAAATCATGAGGATGCTATGGAAAACTATGCAAAGGAAGCCAAGTTTTTGCTGCAGTGGATAGAACAGTGCAGAAAAATAGGAGCCAGCAAACTAAATGTTGCAAGCGATCAACTGAAAATCCAAGAACTCTGGTAGTGACCTAAGTGGAGGAGAGAGAAAAATGGAGGTGGCAGTAATGAGATCAAACTGACCATTCTGTATAAGATTTAAAGGGAAAAATAATAAAACAAGGGACAGCAACCCAACAGTTCCATTTCAATGAATTCATTCGTACTTCCTTTAGGAGGGATAAATCTATGCTCCTCTCACCTCCTCCAGATTCCCATGTTTCTCATCTGAGCTTTTTAAATGATTTACATCACCTAATGACAGAGAATGAGCCATGTGCCAGCTGAATTTGGAGAATTGTTTCTTAAAGAAGTCTGAAATGGCTGTAAAGATTCATGAGAGCAAGCCACCAGCATCCCACGTCTATGATTATGTTGGAAAACATTTTGTACCTCTTACTACCAGAATCTTCATCTCGTACAAAATTAGCGCTGTGCTTGTTAATTGAATAATTAGTCAGGTGCATGCAGACATTGTCCTGTAAATAATTAAACAACAAGCAGGTTATTAGGCTAGAGAGATTTTAATCCCCCTTACGTTTTAGTCTCAGGATTGGAGGGTCAGAGAATAGTATGTGAAACACTCATATTTTGTGGGAAGCTTAAACTGTCTGGCCTTTACATCTTCTTTCAAGTGTGCAATAATATTTATCTTACTTAGTTTTCCTTAATTTATTTGGTAATGCAATTTCAGTAACATAAAAATGATTTAAATTTTTTGTTGTTGTATGAGACAATAAGCTGAAACTTTTTGTGTATGTGTGTGTTCTAAATTCCTTGATAAAAATAAATTATTTAAGAAAGCAACATGAGATTTGTATAACCATAGATCTGAAAGAAACCCATATCTACCTAGACACTTTTGTGAGAAACCAAGAGCACATCTAAAACAAATAAGAAATATATATTAAAAAAATATACTGGTTCAAGGGCTGATTACTATTCCATGGTCTGCACTAAAATAAAGAAAGAAAGATAAAATGCTTTATTAATTCTGCATAATACTCCAAATATTGGTGAACCCACATTCCAGCAACCTGTCCAGTAATAAAAGATTTTGGGAAGATATAGTACAGGAACATCTGATTTATATATTCCACAGCCTTACCTTGGTTATGGGAGTAACCATAGTCTGTACCTTGTAAAAATATCTATTACAAAAAACAATATCTGGAATCTTGCAGGGATAAAAGTATTTGGAGGTAGTGATTTGAAGTGGAGAAGTGCAGGCAGAGAAAGGTTAAGTGCTTTCTCCCTTGCATTGCTTCTTTCTTCCAAATTGAATCTACCAAGTGTTGGTCTTTTACAAAAATCAGTTGAGACAGAGATAGTTATCTAGGCTCAAAAGCAGAAAATGTAAAGTAAATTATAGGCCTTTATGTACACAATGGCTGTGTTAATCCAATACCATGGCATGTGGCCATGACTTTGCAGACTTCTAGCTATTCAGCTGCTGTTGTAAACAAAGACAACAAAAATACACTCCCCACTGATGGGAATTTCTAACTTGTTCCTATTGTTGGCTCCTATGGCTTCTCCTGTGCTCATGAAACAAACACACTAAGGCAGTAATTTTCCCACTGTTCATTTGCTGTTTTGAAGGGCAGCTTTGCTGTGCTCTTAAACGTTCGCTAATTGTCACAATAATAATCACCTTGACCAGAAAAAGAAATATTTCCAAGTAAGAGAAAGAAAACATAGTAGATGTTTTCAATGCCTTTCCATTGGACAATAAAGAAAGTGCTTGCTATTCCAGGTGGGGAAGACGAGGACACATGGAGGACCACAGAATCAGACGAATTTGCAAAGCAATTCCTTACAAAATGATGGGAACAGGCCTTGTTCCTTTTTAACATTCATCATATGCACTGCATACATATGAAAGATGCAGTTTCAATCATCCCACATCTGACAATTTAACAAAGGTGACACTTCCATGTTTGGATATGCCTTTACATAGCATGAACAAAAAAAAAGATAGTTTGCAGTATGTTTTTGTGTGTGAAATCAGCAGATTCAACTTTCATTCAAATTAGAGGAATATCTCATTCATATTTAAGGGGACTGTTACCAACACTTGTCAATCCACCAGTGTGATAAATATATCAGTATAATTCAGTAGTAAAGATTCCTCAGTTCTAGTGACATTTAAAAATTACTTTGGGGGAAATATTGAGAAATATCCCTCCCCAAAACAGTGGTCAGGCTCAAACTGAAATCAATTGATGTTTTAGTATCACTATTTATGTCAACAAAATACAGCCTTTTGACTCACCAAATTACTTTGTGATGGATCGGAATACATAGATGTTGCAAAACGTGCAAGTCCCTCCTCATAAACAAATACTCGTAGTGGATCACACGATGTCACCAACACATAAATCCGAAGATCAAACTTGAAACCATCAATAATAAATGGCTTGAGAAAAGAAGATTAATTTTCAAGTAAATATCTACAAATAGAGCTTCATCTAGAAAAATCACACATTGGACAATATACATATTTCTGAGTTTTTGCTAACTGCTTATAATCTAGTAAAAATCAATTCAGTCATACTTTTTGATAAATGGAGGCCAAAAAGCTCTGTACTATATGAAATAACTAAAAATACATTGTACCAATCTCATTAATGTAATGGGACTCATATAAGTATGTACTCAAAAGGACAACATATGGCCATTCTCAATGAGTTCCTAAAGTATAAAATCTCCATCTGCTAATAATGGTTAAAGTTCTTTAATTTTTTTCTAGAGGTATAGCAAAATAAATTGGGGAGGGCTGTCATTGATTCATAGATTCAGATAGGCTTTGTAAGTCATCAAGTCAAATTTCTTGAATGATGCCACATATAATCAGCTTTAAGTGCATACCCAACAGAGAGCTACCTCAACCAGTTATTTAAGAACTTGAATAGGAGTGGTCCTACATTCTTCTGAGTTAGGGAGGGCAATCCACAGCTATAATATTACATGTAGCCATTAATTTCTGCAAGATTTCATTCAACTTCTAGTATCATATAATTTCTATCCCAATAGCCTATTGCCTTGGAGAAAAAAAGAAATAACACCAGATAGAAAAAAACAGTGTGCCAGAAACAGAAATGAGTCATCAGCTATTGTTAGCTTGGGTTCCACTCACTTATTTCAATTGACTTCTAGATGCCCACAGAGATTGTTTTAACGTTCAGTTAAAACAGAAAGTTGCCCACTCTTGCTCCAGAGAAGTTGCCATGGTTGATCTGCCTTTGTCAAAACGAAATTTCTTACACTATAGTTTCATTAAAATCCATTTGTTGTAACTGAAGACCACTAAATTAAAATTTGTTTTATGGGTAACAGCAACAGATATTTGAATTGCACCTTTATGATCTCTCCAAGTATTCACTCTTCCAGGTCAAATATTCATTGCCATACCATGGTCTATGCCGTGCTCAAATCATCCTCAACAATTCCTTGCCCCATTCTGCAATTTCTTCATAAAACTTCCTCAAGTTCCAAGGGCCGTTAGTGTAAAAAAAGCTATCACCCTGGCAGGTCAAACAACCAGGCAGCTAATGAGGGTTAGATGTCAATTACAAAAAAGTTGCTCCTGCTTTCTTCATTCTGTGATCAAAGTTGTGGGGGGCAAGAGGGAAATTTTAGCCAATTCCAAATAAGCATATTCAAACCATGACTGACTTGCACCAAAAATATCAAATAATACAAATTCAACTGTGGTTATTCTAGTCTGTAATCTACTACTGTGGTACTTATACTTGATTATGAATTCAATCTAAAATCAATTTTCTAACAAGCTCTAAATTTACTTCATAATGCAGCATATTTCAATGATCTTCCAGTTAATTTAGATTGGAACTTTGTAATCAATGTCATGGCTGACTTTCTTTAGGATTTGGCTTCTCTCAACCTGTTGCCCAACCCATTCACTTTAGCTATTTTCATTCTTCATTCTAATCCCAGTAAGTTTCCCCACCTCTTCACCCACATTCCCATGATTTCTGGATGCTTTCCCACAAACAGCAGGAGGCTCTTCCCATTTCAACAGTAGATGCTTCTTTAGGAGTTCTCACACTTTAATCCATATAATTCCCGTATGGAGAAGATTTAGTGATCATCAATGGTTTTTGACACACTGATTTTATTTCTCAGAAATAGACTGCTTTTGAGTATCTATCAGTTTTGGTTAAAATGGCTAGAAAGACTCACAGCAATACAGGGAGCTGTTGGGCTCTGGGCATGGCAATGTATCTCGGAGACTGCCAATGTGAAGCGCTTCTGGGGAATCCTGGTCTGTAGCCAGACTCTCCATGCTGCCACTGAGCTGATACGCTGCTGAACAGCTGACGACCGCTCAACAGCTGACAAACCAGCATCCAGCTACCTCGTGAGGTGACAACAGCGGAAGAGAGACTCCCAGGAATAACTCGGACACTGATGACGTTGCTTAAGGAGCCAGGACATGCCTTTCTAATTGTGAAGATGCTTGCTGACAGGGGTGTGTGCAATGGGTGATAGCTGGGCCGGGGATAGACAGGGACGTTAGGTGAGGCAACGATAGGAAAGGCAGGGAATGCTAATCCACAATCAAATGCCAAAAGCAGGTAATGATTAGTGGGTGACTAGTGATTAGCATGGAGAAGAACTCAGGAGGTAGATGCATTTAGGTGGGGGAATGGCCACAGCTATAAACAGCGCTGGGAGACAGACGCTCCCAGCGCTAACCTTAATTGGCTTCATTCCATTTTTGTTGGATGGGGAGTTCATTGTTTGTGAATAAATGTTTACTCAGCTTTACCCAGTCTGAAGTCTATGAGTTGATTTGTTTTCCCTGCAAACCTGTGGACTTCCAGGAGACCGGCTGAGAGAAGATTAGCGTTGACATTTATCTTTATTGTTTGCTGTCAAGGGAAGATGCAGGATGGCGGAGGGAACAGACCTGGAGTTTGTGCCAACTGCAGAGGCAGAAGAGAAAATGGAAGAAATGGAGGGGGTGCTGGGGGATTCTAAAGCTGAAAGACCTGCACTGAATGTACTGCATCCAACAGTGAGAGGAAGTCAGTAAGGCTAAGCGAGCCATTGGAACAGGCGGAGGTTGGAATGGATGACTGGAAGTCACAACAAAGTGCTCATAGCCCTGGCTCAGCTAAGGAATGGAAGGTACAGAGATGGCTGGGGTTGGATGACAGTGGCTGGACAGTTCCTGGCAGTAACACCTTAGATATTTTAAGGGCACAATTTGGTGAGGTGTTGGTACAGGAGCCTTCTGGATGAAATATGAAGGAAGGACCAAGTTGGAGATGTAGCTATGGGTCCTCAAGTGGGTTGTTATGGAGCTCCAGACCAGTGGGATCCATAGGGCAGGATGTGAGCAGGCCCCTGGAACATCAGGACTTACAGCCTAAATGCTTCTATGACACTGTCACAGCACTGCCCGGCCAAACAGGTTTTCCCGGGAGATGAATATCTGATTCTGGGAGTATGCAAGAGTGGAGCCGTATGGAAGAGTGCAGGATCCCAACAAGCTCTAGAGCAGGGGTAGTCAACCTTTTTATACCTACCACCCACTTTTGTATCTTTGTTAGTAGTAAAATTTTCTCTAACTGCCCACCAGTTCCACAGTAATGGTGATTTATAAAATAGGGGACAAAACCCCTGCCACCCATGAAAGCTGGAATGCCCACTATTGGGTGGTAGGGACCAGGTTGACTACCACTGCTCTAGAGTGTGCCGCAGGAACTCCAGTGCCTGGGCTGTTGTGGGGTCCACCACAAGGTAGACCCCCACCATTACAAGCTATCTTTGATGGGAATTCCAACTGTATGGCAGTCTTTCTTGGACAGGTTATTAACCACCTAGATCTGTATGGGAAATTCTATCTATCCCATTGGGCTATGGTGGTTGCCATAACGGGGGTATTAACAGATGAGGCCAGAGAATGGGCTGCTGGTCCCATAGGGTATGCTCAGCAGAATTGGCTGATGTGGGCCTCTTTCTGGACGCTCTGTAACATCGCTTCAAAGATAGTCCACAAGCCCAACAGGTGGAAGATGATTTACTAGCGCGACAACAATGCGGACGGCCAGTGAAGGAATATGTGCAAGAGTTCAGAAGGGTAGCTGGCAGGCACTATGCTTATCCATAAAGGATGTTGGTCCATTTGTTCAGGGAGGGATTAGACCGGGAGTTGGGCCAAGTGTATTTATACCGGGGTCTGCCATCAAAGTTGCAGGAGTGGTACCATGCAGCCATTGAATTGGACTCCAGATTATGTCAATTGAAAGTGTGGAGTGATGTGGGAAACGGAGTTCATAGAGGACTACCCAGTAGGCCAAACCTGCCTAGGTGTTCTCTCAGCCAAACCCAACAGGGGAGGGGGCTGTTTAAATGTTACCGGTGTGATCAACCTGGACATAGGGCAGCAGAGTGCCTGCTACCTCCTTTGTGTATGTCAAGACAACAACCACAACTGGGTCTTGGGAGTGTGAGGGCCAGTGATCATTCTTGACAGCCTCCCAAATGCTCCAGAGCGGTGGGTTAATCAGACGCCAATACTGAGTTTGAATGGGCGGCAGATGAGATGGCAACTGCCAAGAAATCACCTCAAATTGGATATGAAATGGATGAGGGTAGTACAGATGACCTAATGGTAAGTAGCCCCATTCACCCTTTTGTTATACCAATCACAATTACAAACATTGCAACGAATCAAAGGTTGGGCCTTGGTGCGTTGGTTGACTTGGGGTGTGCATGGTGCTCAATAACCCACACAGAAAGTGCAGAAAGTGGGATTACAGCTATTACACCTACCTACTCCCATAAACTTGACTCAGGTGGATGGGTCCATGCTGGGTGGGGCACCAGTGATACACCAAACCAAGCCCATGCGTATGGATATGGGAATCACTGAGAGCGGATTTCTTTTGTGGTTGTGGACCATATGACAGAGGCTATACTTCTTGGACTCACATGGCTGGATAAATGGGGCCCAACTATTTGATGGGAAGGGGGTTTCAGGAAGATACGGTTGGCAGTAGGACTTGATCCCCCAAAGGAAGATATAGCTGATGCCATATCAGCCACCGCAGTACACAGCTTATTGGCTGATAGTCCCACTGATTTTAGCCCCACTTATCCTACGATATACAATAATTTAGCTGACATTTTTAATGAGACTGGTAGCAACCAGTTACTATCTCATAGGCCTACTGACTGCGCAATCGAATTAATCCCAGGGATTAAACTACCTAAACACTGCATGTACTCAATGACTCCACCGTAGATGGAAGAAATGTACAAGTATATAGATTAAAAACTTAGTGAGGGGCTTTATCAAACCAGGACGTGCGCATATAGTGGCTCCGGTCTTGTTTAGAGAAAAAGAGGATGGTGGGTTAAGGCTGTATAAAATATGGATTTTAGGGGTCTCAACACTGTATGTAAGGAGCCACTGTATCCACTACCACTCATCAAGGATTTGTTAGCTACTTTAGCAAAAGGTCGAATCTTCAGGAAGCTAGGCCTACATGCATCATATTATATGATACAGATAAGGGCTGGTGAAAAAAGGAAAATGACATTCAACTGTCTGCTAGGGAACTACCAATTTAGAATTATGCTCTTTGGGTTGCAGGGAGCCCCAGCAGTTTTTATGCAGCTCATAAACGAGGTTCTGCATGAGCATTTGTATAGGGATGCATTGGTGTACCTTGATGACATACTGATATATTCAGATACAATGGAGCATCATGTACAATTGGTGAAACAAGTCCTTAAAAAGTTATTAGCAGCTCAGTTATTTGTAAAACTTACAAAATGCGAATTTGATCGCACCCAATTGGACTATTTGCAGTATCAAATCTCAGCTGAGGGCATAGAGATGGATCCTAGTAAAATACAAGCTGTATTGGATTGGCGAGCTCCTACTACTCACAAACAATTGCAGAGCTTCCTGGGTTTTGCCAACTTTTCTAGACAGTTCATACCCTCATTTGCTACTATTGTGCTGCCGTTAACTGACTTGTTAAAAACAAAACAAATACAAGCAACAAAACCCAGGCCCGGACAGTCCATGACATGGTCAGATAGGTGTCAATGTGCGTTCCAATCCCTAAAACAGAAGTTCACTGAAAAGTCAGTATTGAAACACCCAAATCCGGAATTCCCATTCGTGATTCAGGAGGATGCTAGTGACTTAGCGGTAGGCGCTGAGCTTTTACAGAAAAACCAAAATGGAATATTACAACCGTGTGTCTATACCTCGAGGAAACCAAGTCCAACTGAGAAGGATTGGGCTATCTAGGAAAAGGAAGCCTTTGCAGTACTTTGCAGGCTTTGTTAACATGGAGGCATTTTCTGGAGGGAGCCCAACAACTGTTTGAAGTATGTACGGACCATAAAAACCTAGAGGCCCTTCAGACACCAAGGAAATTATTGCCTAAACAAGTGCATTTGGCATATTTCCAACAGTTCAATTTTGTCCTAAAATATGTACCAGCAGGAAATAACTTGTTAGCAGGCGCATTATCGTGTCTACCTCAATATGAGTGCCAAAGAGATGTGGTAATACAACCAATTATTCAAGGACGAGAGACCTTACACTCCTTACGAATTAAACTGATTTCGATCGACTTACCAACTATCATCAAAGATGACCCATGGTTGATAGTGAACCATATCCACTGTGACATCCAGGATGGCATAGCATGCCAAGGAAGAAAGCTTTATATACCTGAAACTTTGAGGGATATCATATTGCAACGGTGCCAGGATTTTAAATAGGCTGGACATTATGGTTTTTTGAAGGCATTACATCTGGCTAAAAGACAATTCTGGTGACCTTCAATGAGATCAGATATAGAACGTAACATGAAGAGCTGTCCGATCTGTGCTACCACCAAGTCTCACCCTGGAAAACTGTTGGGATTGCTACAAATGGCCTCCAGTCCCAACAGACCATGGCAGGATATAGCCATGGACTTCATAGTAGAACTACTAAACAGCCATGGATATACCGTCATTTGGATGGTAATAGATTTATTTTCAAAACAGATGCATTTTATATCCTGTGCTTGTCTGCCATCTGCTCGTAAATTGGCTAATCTCTTTATTAAACATATTTACAGATTACATGGAGTGCCAAGGCAGATAATATCAAACCGAGGAGTGAAATTTACTGCCCAGTTCTGGTGTGAATTTGTGCGTTTGATAGGGTCATCACAGGGACTGAGTTCTGCTTATCATCCAAGCACAAATGGCGCTGCTGAATGAACGAATGCAGCTATAGAACAGTACCTATGCTGCTACATTTCCTATCAGCAAACTGACTGGTCCGAGGTACTACCGTTTGCTGAGGTAGCGTATAACAATATGGTACATAGCAGCACAGGACATACCCCATTTTTACTGTACATGGAGTAGTTTGTGCCCATTCCTGAATGGCCACAGGGAACACAAGAACCCACAACAGCTACTATATGATCTGGAAAAATAAAGGAGACTTGGAGGACAGTACACCAAGCATTACATGATGCTTTTACTGCATATAAAAAGCAAGACGATACAAAAAGGACTGATCATAAAGTCTTCAACATCAGGGAACCTGTATACCTGTCTATTAAGTACTTAAACCTAGGACTGCTCTGTAGGAAATTAGGTCCGAAATACGTCAGACTGTTTCCCATAGTTTGGATAATCAATCCTGTCACCGTACAACTAAAGCTACCATCATGGTTCAGGCGGGTGCACTCCGTTTTCCATATTAGTCTTCTCAAACCAGCTAACATAGAGAGAAGTCAGTCTCAATCACCACCTGGCCCCTTAAGGGATGACCATTATGAAATAGGAGAAATCCTGGATTCCCGTAGGCGTAGAGGAACTTTGCAATATCTGATTAGGTGGAAAGGATATCCAATCGCAGATGCTTAATGGGTTGCCCACACAGATGTGAACGCTCCACGGCTATGCTGTCAATTCCACCTGAAACATCCTACAAGGGCAGGGGGCAATACAGTTCCTGTTAAGGCTGTGAACTCAAATATTCGTTCTCATTTTGCAGGTGGATCTCTGGTAGAGGGGGCAGCCTGTCGGGCTCTGGGCATGGCGACATACCTCAGAGCCCGCCAATGCATAGCACTTCTGGGGGAATCCCAGTCTGTAGACAGACAACATCCGGCTAGCTAGCGCAACAACAACAGCGGAGGAGAGACTCCCAAGAATAACCCAGACACTAATGACATCACCAAGGAGCTGGGACATAACCTTTCCAATTGTGAAGATGGTTGCTGACTGGAGTGTGTGTGTAATGGGTGATAGCTGGGCTGGGGATAGACAGGTATGTTAGGCGAGGCAGTGAATGCTAATCCATGATCAAATGCCAGAAGCAGGGAATGATTAGTGGGGGAGTGATTAGCATGGAGTGGAACTCAGGAGGTAGATATATTTAGGTGGGGGCATGGCACAGCTATAAACAGCGCTGGGAGGCAGATGCTCCCAGCGCTAACCTTAATTGGCTTCATTCCATTCTTGTCAGATGCGGAATTCGTTGTTTATGAATAAACCTTTATTTAGCTTTACCCAGTCTGAAGTCTATGAGCTGGTTGTTTTCCCTGCAAATCTGCGGACTTCCAGGAGACCGGCTGAGACCTGTTTCAATACAAGAGGATCACCTTTGAGATATAGAGCTGGCAGATCAAATCCTCCCCAGGTTTGATATCTCTTACAGTTTTTGTGATGAAAATGCCTTTGCCTTGACAACCAGAGTCTGGTTTACAGATGTAAGTTTTATGTTTTTTTGATCTCCCAAAGGCCTGCAATTCACCATAGCTGAGATCAATGAAAAGGAAAAACATGTTATTTAAAAAATATACAGTAGCCCAAGAACATTCCAAACTGCTAGCCCTAAAACTGTTAGACATCTTGGTAGGAAATTATGGGAACTGAAATCCAGAATGGGATAATATTCAATTAGGAAGGCTTTTTCTCAAAGTCACACCCATGGGGAGGGGAGAGATGGAATCTTCAGTAATAATTAGGGCTCATAGTAGAGTGGTTTGAATTCTAAAAGAGACTTCTATACTTTTTAATAAAACATTTAGGCCAAATTTATTTGCATATGTCCATGTTCATGTCCTAAACTTTTATGATGAAAAAGAGAAACTAAATAAGAAAAAAATATGGGAGGTAAATTTTATAAAGACTCACTCAGCAGGGAGACACCAAGTCTTGGGAAAGAAGTTGAATTCTTTGGGGAAAAGCTTTAACATTCTGCTCATATTTCTGGCTAGAAGGTCCTTCCTACAGATTTCTGTCATTCCAGGGAAATGATTTATTTTCTAAAAACGGGATCAAAGGTAAATAATCAGTACAATTCAAACTTTCACATCTTTTTTTACAAATAAAAACACAGATCGTTTAGCTCCATCTCAGGGTGATAGTAATAAATACCTGATAACTTTTCATCTCCATCACCCGCTCCAGAGAGACAGAATAATCTGTCCAATACAAGGTCCAGTCATCCATCTCAATTGCTTCCCGAAGTCCACACATTTTGGCAGCCCGACGTACTGTGTGATAGGAAGAGACAGAATCACATCAGTTTATATCGAAATATTAGGGAAAAGAAATGGAAGAACAAGTTCTATTCAGAGGGTACATCGTAACTTAAGTACAATAACTAAACTATGTATTTTAATTTCATGGAAAAATATACCATATTATTATTGGTTTAATATGAACTTGTGCCAACTCCAGTTGGTGAACTTGTGTGAATTCCTCCACACACTTATCTTTAAAATGCTAGTCTTACATTGGACAATATGAGACAGCTTCAGAAAACACATAAATTTAGGAACTATAAGAAAGAAAGAAAATGAGGTGAATGTGTGGAAACTGAAGATGAATGTTAGATTCCAAACAATACTTTCAATTGTTAAGTATAAATATATTTTTAAATTTTTCAAACAAAAGCTAGAACAAACCTCAGAATTTCATTAATTTGGAAGCTGCTTTTTAATAAAAATTGTGGGCTTTTTCCTCACTGAACCAACTGAGAAATATATTCAGCCTCATAATTATAGATTATACCGTGTTTCTCATATAATAAAGCTGGGTCTTATTTTTTTTTGAGCCCCGAAAAAATGGCTAGGCCATCTTTTCGGGGGTGACTTAATTCCCCCCCTTGCATCTTCGGGCGGGCGGCGATGGCTTGGATGTTGACCTCGGCATTGGTGGGGCACTTCGTATCGGGGTCAACGCAGGCAGCACCATATCCGGGTGTGCAATGAAAGTACTTCCTAATGGCAAGCCCCCCACACCATTCCCCCCATTTCGCATGTTTTAATATAGGCCTTAATTTGGGGGGAGGGGCTTAATTTCATTTCATGCCTATAAAACATGCTGGGACTTCCTACTGGGGGAGGCCATATTGTTGGAGAAACAGGGTACTTACCACTCTCATATTTACAGTTGGTCAGATTTATCACTGGTCATCTGGAAAACATAAAAAGAAGAAGAAAGACAGAGGCAGACAGGCAAAACCAATGCACAACTTACTATAAAGTATTTAAGAACCTTCTGGTTCCTGAATCTCAAATCCCAAAGGTTCTTTTCAAAAGGCAACTGGACTTTCTTGGATTTTTCCTTGAAAACATTTCACTTCTCATCCAAGAAGCTTCTTCAGTTCTGACTGAATGGTGAAGAATAGACCTGGATGATTGAGAGTCTCCATAAACACTGTGGATCAAGTATTATTGTGGAAAACTAAGTGAACTAAGAAAACTAAGCTCAGTGAAATCCCATTTTGGTTAAGGGTTTACTGGATTTCAACTTACCGTATTTTTCAGTGTGTAAGATGCACTTCCCCCTCCAAAAAATGGATGGAAATGTCTGTGCGTGTAATACAGTGAATGTTGCCAAAGCCCCTTCACCCTCTGCCTCCCAGAAATTTGCCTCCTTTCAGAAAACAGCCTGATCAGCTTCAGCACAGCCTGATAGCACAAGCAACTGATTGTCAGTTGGATTGGCTTCCCTTGACCAGCTGTTTCAGGCTGCAGGGATTGCCATTACCTACTGCTGCCTCCGTGCACCCTCTTTTCAGCCTCCGTATGCGGGAATCGGAATGGGCCGAAAATGGGGAATGAGGAGGCAGCAATAGACAATGGCAATTCCTGCAGCCTGAAACAGCTGATAGTTTTCCTCCCCAAAAGCTAAGTGTGCCTTATACTACGGAACATCCTATAGTCCGAAAAATACGGTATAATGCAAAATGATTACCAAATCAGTTTTAAGTACCACCTAATTTATGAATAATTAAGCTTTTTAAAATTGTACTTAGAAGAGGACTATGAATATAAAGATGAGGAATATAAAGATTAGATAGAATATTTGTAGGAGGGAACCAACAGGGAGATATGAGAATTACAATAAACTGTAGTCTGAATTTGTTCTGATTCTTTAGCAGAAATGTATCATTTAAACCTGAATCAAAATATGTCATAAGTAGAATTTGGAAGAAATAACCAAAATTCCATTTGGCAACACAAATCAAACATTAAATCAGTATCTGAATATGGATCCTGCCATGTTTTATGCAAATATAAATATTTTATTTTCACTTTATGTCGTATGGTACTCCAGGAAAGGCCTCACAAATCTGTGGTATTTTAGTAAGTGTAGCATTTTCAGGAGGTTTAAAACCAAAATAATTAATTAAATGTTTTCAAGACTGAGAACGGTGGTCTTGCTCTTAAAAACGATTCAGTCTTTTGTCCTATGATTCTGCATTCTTGCACAAATAGAGCATCACTTGGTTCCCTTACCATCCATAGTATTTAACTTTCAAATGAGTGTGCTTGTGAATCCGCAAGAGGAATAATGAGTGTCAGAGTCTCATAGCTTTGAATGAGGGGTCAGACTATAAACAATATGCTTCACTGGACAGAAAGACATAAAAACTTGCCTGGCCTGAAAAGGTATGCAGCAGGATTGCCAACTGTCACTCCCCGGCAGAACAGAAATGCTGTCTTACATACAGAATAGCCTATATTTGTTATACTTATAAAAATGCTGAAAAAAGCTGAATTGTTATTATGCTATACCAAAGGCTCAAGAATCAAAAGTAGGTATTAGATCATAGTGACAGGAGAAGTTATAGTATTCATATTCTGCTTATAACCTAGCTGAAGGTTTGTCCAGGTAGGCATTTTGTCTGAACCTGCCCAGCTCTACTTAGGTTAAATTCTTAAGTTCAATTGCCAAGAATCTCACAGGGAAGTCCTGTAAAGATAATGATTCAATTCATACATGGTATTATGTATGTTCAACTGAGGTTTGTTCAATAAAGGAAAATTCATCATACTAAGTCAAAACCAAACAGGTCACACATTCCGTTAACATATGAACAAGCAGCTTTCTTTCATCCTGTTTATTTTAGAGCAAAAATGAAAAAAGGGGGGAATTTAGAATATATTGAGATATATCATTTGGAAACATTGAGAGACATTGGAGATTGAAAAGAAGATTATAATGATTTATTTATGTATCAAATGTAGTAATTGCCTACCTTACAGAGCAAAATATAATTTATTTAGTTCAACAATTTTGTCTCTCAATGCTTACTATTTTTCTTCCCTTTTAGTAAATAAAACCAGACTTTATTAGCTTTCAGTGGTTATTTCTAACCTCTTTTTCCTTCTTTTTTTCTTGACAATAGCATTGGAACAGGAATCTTTTTTGCTGTTCTCTTCACACATCACTGTTTCCTGGTCAGCGGCATCCAGTACACTTTCCTCCATTTCCAGTTCACCTGGAAAGATGTCAAGTTCAGACACATCCTTCTCACCCAACTCTTCGAACTCTTGTTTCTCTTTGTGAAATACATATTTTTGCGTCTCATCTGCTATCCCCATTCTGTCAGAAAAAGAAAGCAAATTTCATCTATAATTTGTGAATATTAATATACACCAATCTGTGAGTCTGATCATTTATTTACTAAATAACTTAGAAAAGGAAATAACCTGCACTGCCTCTTTGCTAGTTATTAATTAGATCAATTTCTCCAAGTATATTATTGTTAGAAGGATTGTCACCTCTACTAAAGGAAAAAACACTCTTTGATTTTCAATCTTTTTATTCTATTATTCAACCTCTGTTTATTATGAATTTAACCCATTGTGTACATCCAAGTTTTAAGTATCTATTTCAATACAGCTTCTTTTGCAGCTTACCCCTCTTTAAATTTTGGAATACAATGCTATGCCACAAAATAACATCCTCCTTTATTGAATACCACCTCACTGCTAATATCCGATAAGCAGAATAAGAGAACCTTATTTGAAACTAGAATCTAAAAGGCTCAGGCTTTAAGTAAGTATGCAGAATTCAAGGGACAGTAACAAGAAATCTATATATAAGGTGTCTGTATTTCCACAAAGAGGTTAACATCTATTAAAGCCCATCAGATATATTATATCATGCTGCATGTTAGACCCTTTTGAATAAAAAGAATAGGATGCAAGTTAATCAGTACTAACTTTCTAATAAATATTTGAGTAATAAAATTACTGGAAAAAACCCAGAGAGAAATAAATATAATAAATATATGTACGTACAATATCACCTTATCTATTGACAAACGGTATTATTATGCATACACAGATATTTCAAATTACTTTTATGTAGGAACAATGGGATTTGCTTTAAATGAGAAATCAATACTTATTTAACTGCATATTAAAACCCTGTGTCTTCCAGGGGAATTTCCAGATTAGACTATTGTTGTGTAATCCTTCTGACTCTTTATAGGTTTTTCCACATCTGAAAACATTCCAGAAAATATTCTTAGGTATTCATATTTAGAATGACAAAATCACAGTGCACTCTTTTATATTTCCACTCAGAAGAATAACCTCCTGGACTCAGCTAAAATTTACTTCTACGTAGTCAAAAGCAGAATGGAATCCAAGGCATAATTAACTGAAAGCAAATGCCAGTGAAATCAGGACAACTTTGAGAAGGCATTTAGAAAAGTTAGCAAAAAATGTATATATGTCTGCATGTATATCTTATTGTATATAGTAAGTGTATTGTTTAAGAATAACTGAAATGGTTCACTAATTCAGATTTCCAAAACCTAAAAATCCAATTTAAAAAAGTGCTGACATTTTAATACCTAATAATGTACAATTCTATTTATTTTTAAAAAGAGAAAAATACTTTGTACTTAGTTCTGGGACTTTAATTGTTAATTGATTGTTATATTTATTAAAACTAACCTGATTCTCTGGCTCCAGTCCTTAGAATGATTTTTAGACTCTTCCCAGATCTGTTCATAATGGAAGGAGTATGTTGCGCTTGTCATCTTGATGTCTCTAAGCAGAATAAAAATTAAACGCAGTGCAGGGCAATGCAGTGCAATGAAATCTGATAAGATGGCAAACTAGACTTTAAATACTTGATATGTTTAACTGTAGATTATAATCACAGCAGTCTTGAATAAATCAGAAGTTACTTCAGAATAATCATCAGTATGGTCTGTTATGGCAATGAATCAGTTTTTCCGTCGCTAGGTAATGGCTTGTTTGTTTCATTCACAGTTGACTGAGCATGTCTTTCTATATATATATGTACACAATTGCAAATAATATAAGTGTGGAGTTTTTTTAAACCCTAACTCTCAAAGTATATTATTCCTTAGTAGAAATATGTTTTTAATTTAAAAATTAGGTGTATTCATCATTTTTTGTAATGGGGTTTCTACAAAAGGTGCTATATTATAAAAATAAATTCATGAAACAGTTAAAATAACAACAAAAAATTCTACACATTCAATATTCACTAATTCTGCTATACAATATAACTCAAAACATGGCATTCAATAAATTTTCTTTTTTAAAATAGTGATTTTGCTTCTCATTTTCACATCATATATATGGCAATAACAACTTACAAAAAAGCACAATGGGATTTTGGATTATTTAACTTTTTTTCTCTCTCTCTCATATATTGTGCCATTTCCTGGTAGTTTCCATTAAGCTGACTACACACGGGCCAATAAAAATTATTTTGGATAATGGCTGTAACCAAATTTACACCGACCCATTAAAGGCATAACATAGCATACTGAAAATTTCAGTAGCAGAGCTCAGCTATGATGGAGTGCATATAAGAAACTCTCATCTACAAAACAAATATAGGTTTTTGAGAAAGCTGTGGGATTTAAGCTGGAGAGCCCTACAATAGATGAATTACCTGGTCAAGTGCCAGTTAATTTTTACTTGTGGATGGCTTCTAACAAGATCAGGATAGAGTAAATGTGACTCTCCTAGTATTGCTTGCCCACTTTGCAGCCATTGATATCATTAGATCTGCTAATGTAAATTCTTCTGGTATCTCTTTTCTCAGAATATGTCTCTTCAGAGCTTTCCCAGAAAAAGAGTGCTGTCCCGAGCTGCATATGGGAAGAAGGAAGTGGTTCAGCCTAGAATCTTTCAGGAAGTATCTAATAGCTTAGATTAGAACGTTGTAGCTTAAGTGGGGCAAGATTCTACTAAGTGTAAGCAAATAAAGTATTGGACTCAGATCTCACTTGTCTAGTCCCTGGGCTTGAGTCTAACACCAGTCTTCCCTCTTGCAGCTGCAGGTGCACATTCCATAAACAGAATATCATCAACTGTTTCCTGACCTCGTCTTTATAACAACATTCTCCAACTTTTAGAACACGTAGAAATAGGGAGGAACCTTTCAAATTTCTTGGAGAATGTTGTTATAAAGAAGAGGTCAGGAAACAGTTGAGGATATTCTGTTTATGGAATGTGCACCTGCAGCTGCAAGAGGGAAGACTGGTGTTAGACTCAAGCCCAGGGACTAGACAAGTGAGATCTGAGTCCAATACTTTATTTGCTTACACTTAGTAGAATCTTGCCCCACTTAAGCTACAACGTTCTAATCTAAGCTATTTGTACAATGTAACTGATGTTCTGTGTGTGTATGTATACACTATGTGTGTGAGTGTGATATATGTGTGTGTTTCTCTGTTTATGTGATGTTGATTTTCATGTAATATTTTTAAATATTATTCAGAAAGGCATGCAGCTGGACAAATAGTATATGAGCCTAGTAGATACATACATTCTATTCCTTTAACAAAATAAGCCAAAGTTGTCCATGCACAAGTTTTAAATTGAAGTATGCCTGTTGTATAAAATCTGATATTTAATGTCACTATTTTAATGAAATAAATTTGTCACATTGATTTGGGAAATAATAAAAGGGTTTAATATCTTTCATGAGGTAGTTGCCAAAAAACCCGGTGAAACCTAAAATGGTTTCCCCAGCTACTTTATATTTATAGATTTCCCAAAATATTTCCAGAACTTAAAGTAATTATTTAAAATATAGTTAACTATAGTTACCGTACAATTAAATAAATTATTTCATGACAGCAAGCAACAATGGTAATAATGTTGCTTCTGGATAAAGCAGTAATCACATCAGCCATCTCTTTTTTTTGTTACTGTGGCTAATGAGTTTTTCTTACGTCCTGCTTTTCAAAAAAAGGAAGAGTCACTGTAATTAATTGAGCTTAAGAAAATTGATGCTGAATGTGATTTAGGAAATTAAAAAGAATATTTTAAAAGGTTATGAAACTATCTTTGGAAAAGAGAATATGAGCTGGTAATATGAACAGAATAAATAAGGGGAAATTTAATCCAGATTGCTAAGGAGCTTTGAAGAGCAGTGCCTACACAATAAGCTTTGATTAAATGTATATTAATCTAATTCCCAGAATTTGCATAATGTATCAAATCATAAACCAACCATGTGAGGAGGCTCTCTGTAGGATAGGTTAAAATGTGGTTTGCAAAGTTACAAAACTCAGTGTGAGCCTGCTGTTGGGAAAGAATACCATTTCATTTTAAGTAAAAAGAAATATGTGAATTAGGGACAGAAACGGCGACATGTATGTGGAAAGCCGTTTGAAGGGAATGTGCCTTATTTTAAGAGGCCAAACAAAGACCAAACTTTTTTGGTAGGCAGTACAGAGTAACAATGCAGAATCCGTTGCTTTCGGGATTGAAGAGTGGAAATGGAGAAGAAAAGGGGGAAGGCTTCCCCTCTTTTTCTTCTCCATTTCCACTCTTCATGCCTCTATTCCCCTGCATTCTGGGATGGGAGAGACCCCCGTTCTTTCATAACTTCCTGTCAGCTTTGGCTAAAAATTGCATTGTCTGAAAAGAGTGAGCATTTCTGTTGTCCGAGACCAGCCGGGGGGAGTGAGGGAGGGGATTGTTTATTACCCCTTGGAGAGCGTGAGAAAAGAATGAACTCACTGCTGAGTACATATACACACTACGGATTTCTTATTTAGCACTTCGCGAATGCATATTTGACGTTCATTGCAACCTACGCCAGGGTCTATGAGAGTAAACAATGCACCCAACGTCCATAAACTGCACGCCCCCCCCCGCCGCCAAAATCAGGTCTTTCGGTGGGTTGGGGGGAGGGGTAGACGGAATGCAAAGGGTCTGGTTCTGTAAAGGGGGCGTGGCCCCCAGACCCACTTTTGTATCACCCTATTTCTATGCGTCCCTCTTTCACCTGCCTTTCCCGCGTCTCAACCCAATTTGTACCGATCCCAGCCGTAAGCAATCGAATTTATTACTTGTCTACTGCAAGTCAATCGGAAGATTAACTGAATCCGAGACCCGAAAAACTCCTTCTGCTTAAATTCATCTGAAAGGAACAAAGCATCCCGCTTTCTCATTGGTCCAAATTAAATCCCGGGATGCCTTTCTTTCTTTGTTTTAATTAGGATGACATCAAAGAGGAAATGCGGACATGGAGAGAAAGGCTGGAGCAGAAATGGTTGCCAAGGAGAAGATTCGAACAGCAGCCGGGAATACAAATCCCGAGAGCAAACGCGGAGGCTGCGCGCGCATTCTATTTCTTTTCTTTTTTTCCCCCTCTTTCCCATCGTTCCCCTAAAGATTCAAACGCCTGATCCCAATTCCACACATGCGTACTTGTGATTCCAATCGAATGTTCTCACGTGTTTTCTCCCGTACATTCTCCCGGTGCAGAAAATTAGCGCGATTTGAGCAGTTGCTTTCTCCTTTCCGTTTATCTAATCACAGTTGGAAATGTAACCAATCATGGCTTCTAGAGAACTGGCTAATTTGAATATTTGTAAATTCTCAACTTTTTCGAGCGCCCGAACACAATGAATTATGATTTACTGTTGCCATAGATTGGTGTATATATAGTCATTTTATAGGAGCTATCATGACCTTATGATTCTTCGATAGTTGAATATGGCATTTCTGCTCCTTTTCTTAAATAATGTTACTTTTGCTTAATAGTCGGATATTTAAACCCTTTATGGGCTAGGAACACGCACTCAGTAATATTTTTCTCACCCATGGTACACATAGCAGGAATGCTAAATACTCTTATGCATGAAAAATGAACAATCGAATATTTATTAACATCAGACCAATTATTTCTAAAGATACACATAATTGGGAGATGTCAAGAATCAGCATTATGATTTAAATGCCTTGAATAAATGTTCCTGTTTTCACTTGTTCTCTGCTTATTTTGCCATTTGTTTTTTTTTAAAAATAAAGCTTGACACTATAATACTTAAAATCAAATTGTAATGCATTGTTGAATCAACTTCACAGACATTTCTATGTATTTTTAAAAAGTCTTACCTTTCAAAATGAAGCAGGCAGTGTCTGACATTTTAAAATCTTATTAGTTTTTTTAAAAATAGTTTTTAAAAAGATTGTACTTTATAAACTTAATTGGAAGTAAATCTTGTTGAAATTCAGATTAATTCTAAACAGGAATATTTTACTATTGATACGGCATAATTAAGATATAGCACAATTCAAATTTATTCTAAAATATCTACATTTCTATATCATTTTTCTATCTGTATAGATACAATATTGTATCAGTTTCCTAATGCTGCTCCTTGTTTAACCAACTCATTCACATGCAGTAGATAACTATGATACTGATCTTTAGAGAACTACGTTTGCAAGTGTATAAAAAAAAAAATAGGAAGAAAAAGAAACCTCACCAAATGGAACTCCCACTTGTCAGATAGCAATAATACGCCATAAAATCTCTCTCTGTACATATGGGTACATATACTCTAATGGAAAGTTATGAAAAGTATCAAATTGCCCAATCATTTTCTGAATATGTGTTAATAATCACAATGAAGCAGTTTTGTTAATACAGTCTAAGCAGCAGTTCATGATGTCATTATAACATGGCTACTTTAACTACCAACAATTGTGTCAAATAGGTACTTTTCAAAACTTCCAGCATGTCAGCTTCCAACAAGCTAGTATTGTAATAGGAATTTTCACACTCCCCCTAGCGTGCAGCCAATGAAATGAAGGCTAGCTGAATATAAGATTGCAAACCTTTCCCCTCTGTTTCATACCTTGCTTATGCTAAACTAGCCATGGGGCTTTTATTCAGCCGAATTTACGATTCTGTCTACGGGGTGGAGGCTCGTATTCTCCTTCTGGGCCTGGATGCTGCTGGAAAAACAACCCTCCTCTACAAGCTGAAGTCGAATGAAGAAACTTCAACCATCCCCACTATGGGCTTCAATGTGGAGACAGTTCAGAGCTTCAACGAGGTCACTTTCACTATGTGGGATATTGGAGGGCAAGAGCATATCAGAGCCCTATGGAAACATTACCATACCAATACAGATGGGCTGATATTCCTTGTGGACAGTATGGACTATCATCGTTTTGAAGAAGCCAGGTTGGAGTTGGAGTCACTATTGGAGGCTGACGATTTGCGAGGGGTGCCTTTGATGCTGCTAGCCAACAAACAAGATTTGCCTGAAGCACGACCTTCCATGGAAGTGGCAGAAAGGATGGGAGTGGATAAAATAACTGGACGCAAATGGCGTATACATGGTTGTTCTGCTGTAAGTGGTGCAGGGATCCCTGAGGCTATGGAAAAGCTATCTGAAATGGTGAAGGAATATCGCAAATCTAAGAGGTCCATGTGAATTCAACATATGAAGAACACAAGGCTTTCTGTTTAACTTTTTTCTATTTGCAGCAGAGACTTGCGAAAAGCCTCTTGAATCCCATTTAATCCTGATTCTCTTCATGGGCCATATGAAAAAAACATTCTTTAACATTGGGACTACTCTTCAAATATAGAATACATTATAAAGCTCTGTTGGACTAAATATCAGTTGTTCTTGGACTTTTTAAAAATGCAGTTTATCATCTTCATCCTCAAAGTGAACCAAGTTGAGAATTCAAAGACTTTAATAAATAAGACTCTAGTATCAACATTGGAGTTCTTTTTAGAAGAGGCCAAGTTTATATTTTGAATCAGTAACATGTTAATTCTTCTGCTGCATTGTGATAATTCTAGTTGTGTTAAAGTAGAAGCCTTGCTTCATCTCATATAAAAAACTTATGTAACAATAAATAGATTGCATGTCAAAACTGGTATTTCTTCTTTGGTGTTTGGGTAAAATGTACCATTTATTCTTCACTTTTCTTAAACACTGAAGTATTCCAAACACAGTGCTAAAGTTTGTGGGGGGAAATTATCACTAATTTTATGTTCCTTTGGTCTTGAGCATTTTACTGCTCTTAGTTCATGTTCTTTTGGAAGATGCTGGTTAGTTTGAAGGGGAGAGGGACATTGTTTCCCTAATAAACCTTTTAGCTTTGAAGACTTCCCACTATTCTTTAAAATACCCCCCCACACACACCTTTTAGGGTTCTATGTGAGCCTTAAAAAAGTATCACATTAAGAATTGCATTAGCTTTATCTCTATCTTCCTTAAAGGATGAGCATTTTTTTCAAGACCATATGGAACCCTGAAAAGTTTATTAGGAGTGAGGTGCTGCATTTGTGCAAGGTCCAAAAATATCCCCTGAGATATTTTTGATGCGTGCATAGCCCCAATGCTGACTGATGAATACTGGCTATAATAGAACTATTTCAGTATAGAAGCCTTGCTGACTTTATATAACCTTTTGGTAGGTTGGATACCTTTTTCAATCTTTTCATAAAATAAAGTTCAATGCCTTCACTCCTGACTCTTCCTCAAAACAATAGTGTTAAAAGAAAGCACCAGAAGGTTGAAATAGTAAGAGAAGTGGCAGAAACTGGAGGCAAAGTTAAACAAAATGATAAATCAACCCCCTTTAATCGTTGATAGGTTAGTTGAGAAGATTCTGCTACATAACTATGATTAACCTAGTTTAATTGGACCTTCACATGGATTTGATCTTTCACACTTGACAATTAAATAATTAAGTTTAGTAAATTATGGAGAAAAGTTTTTGGTGTAAGGCATTCGTGATCAATTATAAAGTTAGTTACTTTTTTATACTTTAATTGTAGTCCACACTATTCCAGTTCTAAAAGTCACAGAGCACCAGACAGAAATATATTAGATGTGTAGGAAGTTGCTGCATATTGTTAAAACAGCTGGATTTATGTCCGATGAATTTCTTCTGTATATAGAATTTGAAGAAAGCACTATCTCATATTGAGAGGCACCTGGGATACATTCTTGTCTCAGAGGATGAGAATTCACATTTGTTGAATGTCTGCCAAGGGCCTAGGCACATAGCTCTAAAGTTCCAAAGTAAGCCTGAAAAAGTAAGGTGAAACGTATGTAAGCAGGTGAGTGGGATTGGTAACACCATCATAGAACAGTGACCAGATCAAGTTTTTGCAGTTTACGGAGATGCTAAACTACCTATATTATAGGGAACTGCTGTAAGTTTGGATTGCCTCAAAATGATGATAGACATGCATCATGGTTTGATGCAAACACTATCCTGACATTTAACAAAAGTATTTAAAGGGACCATGCTGTATGTTTCATACTTGTCTCTCTTGCAAAACCTATACAATTTCCTGGCTTCTTTGAAGCATGGGTAGAGATTAGGGGCATTTGATATCAACTATTATCCAAGCTTTTTAAATTAATGAATGTGTAAGATTTTATAAGATAAATAACTTATCAATAGAGCTTGAATGAATTTGTTTGAGTTCAGTATGAGCAAGTAACACCATTTTGGAAAGAGTACTTATATTTGGGGATGCAGTTTATTGTTTCTGCCAAAATAGGCAAATAGTCTAATAGAATATTAAAGCTCCCACAAGACGAGCTGAAATGTAGTTTCTTTTACAATTTATCTTCTGCTTGCCTACTTTCTACATTCCAATGTAACAGTGATTAATTTATTTAGTTCCTAAACCAACCCTTTCCCCCAGATTAAATTTCATGTTTACTTAATGTATTGCCATCAATTAGATCAGATTGATTCTTCAGATTTTAGCTTAAAGATCCATGAAAAACAAAGATGATAGCTGTTCATTTTTGAGCCACCACCTTTTATTTAATGATTCCAGGATGTTGGCTTATATCAGCAAATAAAGTTATCCCAAGAATATACAATGATTTTTGGCATAACGGATTATGGTTCTTGCTTTAAATCATTGACATCCAGAAGGGGGCGAAAAAGTTTCATTTCTGCAGACTTAGAACAAAAGATTATTTCTGTCTTGTTTTTGCAACTAGTGGATGAACCCTGCTTGTAATAATTGCCATGCATACTGGTTGAATTTACACACACACTTACCATATTCTTGCGCATGAATCATGGCTAGTGTGATTTAGTATATTGTATGAATCCAGCCTGTTTAATTAATTTATAATTCACTGTATTATTAAGGTTTGGCAACCAAATTAAAGATATGGTGTGAACTCAGCCATCTCTTTAAAAAAAGAGTATCTTAAAACAACCTGTCAACATAATTGTTGCCTCATTAAAATAATTCAAAACTTCATTATTATGTATAACTGTAATTAATTACCAGTATGTTAAAATGGGAGCATCAAATGGAGTTCATATTTCTAAGTTAGGTTTTACTTAAGGTATTTTCTGAGTTTCTAACCCTTGGAAGTTATTTTGTCAATGGACAAGGATATAACCCTTCATTGTTATTTATCTGTAAATCAGTAATGGCACAGACACTATGAATTAATAGTGGGAGAAGGAAGGCATGCAGCCAACAGCAAACTTCTTCCTATAGGCTTCTCTTCTCTTTGCAATAGCATTCAGCCAAAGATAAATCTCACATTCCTTCATGCCCCAAATCCTTCATAAAAGTGTTTTAGCAAAAAGCAGAGGGGCATGAATGCAGGAATGCCAACCTGTTCTCCTTTCCTACACCGACATCTTGAACTCTGGATATCTTTGAAAAGGTAAGTGAGCGATCGTTGACGGGGTTGGTGTGAAGACCCAAGCAGTTATGGGGACCTCAAGGTGTGAGAAATGGACCATGGGATGGGTGAGGAGAGGACTTGGGTGGCCAGAAGTCTTGTTCCTGCACTAGTTTTCCTCCCCTGGTTTTCCCCACTCCTGAGGCACTCTGGGTTCTCTTAACGATGAATATATGGGGCGGGGGGGGGGTAGGGATGAGGGCTCATTTACTTAATATAATTCACTTAATGTTCTCTTGGCTTATGATGGCAATGGACAACTCCATTATAGTTGTAACTTGAGGACTACCTGTATTCTTTTTGATAGGGAGAGTGGTATATGACAACTCTGCAGAGTAGTATCATTCAGTTTCCTGCTATACTAGGATTCACAGCTTCTGGTACTGTATGATTTTTGGGTGGAGGTAGATTATAAAAGTAATAAACCATTTTCAAATTATCCCATATCTTAGCAATCTCAAACTATCAAATGATGTTATTTTATACTTCTGAGGTTTCAAGTAGGAATAAATATATAAACAGCAGTTCGGTGTAGTTGTGAAGATGCTGACCTAGAAACTAGGAGATTTGTGAGTTCTAGTCCTGCCTTAGACATGAAAGGCAGTTCTGGGTAACTTTGGTAATCTACCTCACAGGATTGTTGTTATGGGGAAATAGAAGAGATATGATTTATGTAAGTTCACCACCTTGAGATATTTATAAAGTAACAAAGATGGGATATATTTGTTATATGTGTGTGTAGTGTAAAATTTGACAATTTATGACTTTTTGTGCATATTATGGATGATAATAATGAGTTAATGCAGGGGTTAGCAAATGAGGGTTTATCAAGTTGTGTGAGTTCAATGACAGGATAGTTCATTGGGTATCTCTCTATATATTTTGAAGGCCATCTGCCAATATAGCAGGCAGCACAACTTCAGGTATGCTGGATGAAGTTCAGTAAATTTGGAAGATCCCAACCTGTGCTTTATCACCTTGACTATAAAAACATTGCTAAATGCATTTCTGTATCACAGAAACACATTTTGGATTTATATCCACCTTTCATTCAGGAGTTCAAAGTGGCATTATGTAGTGCTCCTTCACCAATTTTTCTCCAAAAAATCCCAGACCATTAGGAAGCATCTATTGTGAAGGATGGACCAGAACTTAGTGTCTGTTTCTAATCCAACACCTTCACCACCATTTTGTATGTCTAGATAGGGATAAGAAAATTCAATATAATTTTAAAAATAATTTTAATTACTCCTTCAGCTCTACATTCTACCTCACTAGTTCCCCAAATTGCACAAAGAAACCTTCTGAATGTTTAAATATTTGTGGAGTACCATATGACATTAGCAGAACTTTCAGACTCTGTTGACTAAAGTACAAAAATAATAAAAACTTAACATGAATTCAACTTTAATTTTAATTCAATGTATTTTACGAAACGCCATTAAAACACACAGTCATTGCATAGGCGATGGAAGTTTCCTCACTATACAAAAGTTAATAATTTGGGGTGGAAAATGCATATTGGTGAGGCTGGTGCTCAGATGAGACTGAAAAGGAAACCAGTGGTATGACCTAAGGAGTAAGGTGGGTGGCATGCCACATTTATGGAAGAAGAAAATAGAAGAGGGGATTGTAACAGATGAGAACCTTGGTGGGATAACAGGAGCTCTTGGGGCAGGGAATGCAGAACAAGGAAATGTAGAGGGCAGTGGTGATAGTTGTGCTAGTAATAGGACAAAAAAAAAACCACCCAACCATGGGCAGTTCAGGATTGCAACTAGGCTGAAAAAAATTACTCTTAGCCAGTAGGAAGAAGAGAACTGGCCTAAATCAGTTGTGAATCTACCTCCTAACACAGTTTAGTATTTATTTTCTTCCCTATACTTCAGACAATAAAGCATCTGTGTCAGCAGAAGAACCATGTGGCTTGTTTTATTCTCCATTTTTGATACATATTGTAGATCCTTGCAATAATTCCAGGGACCCCCCCCCCCAACTCAGAATTTAGGATTAGTAGTTCAACTAGTTGCATAATGATAGTAGGATCTTCTTTTCTCTGGAAGAAAATGTTTATATTTGGTGTTCCCCAATAAGTTAATTATGTATATTCCCATATTTCATATTATTACAGATTGGAAATTGCCCAAATCAGATGTGGGAAGGATAGATAAATGAGACCTTCTCCAATCCTGTCACAATGCTGATTGTGTGTGTGTGTGTGAGAGAGAGAGAGATGTTTGTGTGTGATTTCCTAACAGGATGCTGCAGTATTGGCTTTATCATTAGACAGGCCCTGGAACTACTAAGCAGTAGCTATTGCTAAAAAATGAGACCTGGATATGTCAGAAACTGGTTTATTGCAATTTCATTTGTGTAAACCATTTTACATCTGTGCGTCATTGAGGAAAAATTCTACTGCCAATCCATTCAGCTTCTCTATATGAAACTGGGAAAATAAAATATTGGGCATTACTTCAGGCAGCAAAATATCTTAAGGCATCTTTATACAGCACATCTGTTACAATCTTTATGCAGCTCCTATGGTAGAAATCTCACCAAGGAAGACCAACAATTAGAGAGTATCCAGATAATAATTTTATTTTGGTAAAAGCAGCCAAGTGTGTAGACAGCCAAAGTAAATTTTCAAGGAAGCTACAGAACTTAATCAAAAGAAACAGATGGCACATAGAACAAACAGAAAATATAAAGGAAGAAACTACTTTTACAACTGATAAGGCAGGATGTTTAATTTATTTCTGAGTGTCTTCTGGAAACTAGACTAATCCTGTTTTTTCTGGTATGCTTAATTATCTGAGTTAATATATTAAGTAGTAAAATGGTCTCATTAACTTTAGTAGTAGAAGGTAAAATATTTAGAATTGACTACATAGGATTCACTGGATATGCATATCTCTATTCTGAAAAGAATTTGATATATTTTCAATAAGTAATCAATAAGTACTTGGAAAAGATCATCCAAAACTTATTTAATTATCTAAACTGAATTAAATTAAATGCTCTGTTTGGCCAAATATGATTAGACACACAAGGAATTTGTCTCTGGAACAGAAGCACTCGGTGTATATGCAAAGCAAAATAATCATAATCATCATAATGTAAATAAAAGAGCAAGTAAAGAAAATAAGGATAAATAATAACACTATAACCATGCTATATGGGTTAATATATATAGAGATATTAGACAGCACTGTGAGAGTGAGGTGTTTAGCAGAGTGATGGCAATGGAGTAAGTACTCCATTGTTACAAACTGGAAAACATTTCCCCAATTTATAAAGCAGTAATAGAACTTAAAAGACAAAAATATTACTAAAATAGATTTTGCTACATATAATATTAATTATTTAGCTAATCAATACATAGTATATAATCTGTATGTAAACAGCTTATCTCTATTACAGTATTCAGTCTTAAAGAGTAGAAAGTGCACAGTTAAACTAAAAAATAATATTGTGATTTCTCAAGAAAAGGAATTCCACGCATGTGTTGTGTTCTAATGCAGTATTCTTAATTATAAGCGTGGTCTTTTGACAATCCAGTCATATAGAAAGAAAAATTTCAACAAAACAGCACATTTCTACATTATCATAAAGAGATTCTGGTTATAAGATTATTGCAACTCCTTAATGCTGGAGATATGATACTACAGTCCAATCTGAAGAATCCAATAAATTGACTATGCTGAAGCCCTAAAAAGTATTAATATTTTATTTTAAAAAAACATTCTTTTTTATTTAATCCTTTCCATACAGTGACAATACTGGTGAAAACTTGTCAGTGCCTTTATCAATCTCAATGTCATTAAAAAATTGGGTTCATTCTTTAGATAACTTTCTGATATGAGAGTGAGCTCCCTGACAACAGTTATGGCACATTGTTGCTTTGCCTAAACAGGCATAAAACAAGCAAAGCAAGCAAAAATGCAATTTTTATTCTTTACGACAGGCAGAGCTAGAAATCACAAAAGAAGGTGAATATACGTGTCCCAGGATAATGTTGTAGGATCCAGTCTGAGGGACCAGAGGTTTTCTCTCCCAAACTTTCAGACTTGTGCTGGAGCCCATATGCTAGAGATATTCTTTCTAGCAAAGCTAGAAATCTCTACTTATCATGAACATGATCCATTATTCATGGAAGATTTAGGGTGGGTGGGGGGGGGAGGAAGCATCTTATTTTTAAATATAAGATTTAAATATGGAAAATTCTGCTTCCAAAGCAACAGCATAATCTATTATTTAACACATGTATCAGCACTTCAGGCCCAATGATATGTCAATTTTAGCAGATCAAGTATCTATCCCTGCCAAATCATACAAAGGAGAGAAATGGAAAAAGTGGGGGAAAGAAATAAAAAAGGCATTAGTGTAATAGTTTAGGGCAAGTGATGCAAGCAGGCTTAAGCCTGGTCTAAGCGATGGCAAAAGACATGGTCATCATACACTTGCTTGTCGGAGCTGTCAAAGGTTTTATTGCAATATGGACAATCGAGAATGTGATTTTGCACATGATCCAAATATTGTTGTTGTCCAATGTCATTAGGGAAGACTTCCTCGCATATGGGACACTTTTTCAGAGAGACCTGAAAGAAGACAGTGGAAAAGTTTGTTTTCCCCCCGAATTGTTTTGCAATTGCATGATATACAGTACATTTATGTTAAAGGGATGGGAAGGCTTTATTCTGTAGTATTCTGGCAAGTGATGGAGTGGGCAGAGAAAAAAGAGATGGATACCTCAAAACAACAAGTGCAAAATGTTAAGTGACTAAGGACCCACAGCACCAGTCTGCCTTTCCTTTAATTCTAAACAAGGCTGGTTTAAAGTACCAAGAGATAGGGATAGGATAATGACTATAACCAACAATTGCGGCTTCAACAATCACGTATCTTTTCCCTGTTTTCTCTGACTTCTCTTCACTGTGTCATTGTCTTTACTGGGTGGTTTCAGGGTTTTTTTTGCATTGTGCTCAATAATAAAGACATTAAAAGTGAAAACTCACCGGATTCGTCTGAACAATTTTTGGTGATGCTGTAAGACAAAACCATACTGAGAAAAGTAAATCACTTTAATATTAATTAATTTACATGAATTATTTAATGTTCATTAATGTTAATATATAGTATCAGTGACATTTCAAAATACTGTGTGATGTAGGGAAGGAACAGTGATGTCAGAAATCAGTCATGGAGTCTATACATTTGAATATCAGATTTGTAAGATCTGCCAGTACATAATCTATTCCATCTTATCTGGATGTTATAACTCAGAATCTGCCAACGTCTGTCTCAGGGCATTGTTACTATTTCTCAGCAAAAGATAGCATATCCAAAAGAAGTAGCACTTCTCATAACTGCAAAATTTGGTACTGCAGTCCTTCACTTATGCTTAGTGACTGTTCAAACTTAGCATGGAACACCACCACCCCTAGTTATAACTAAAGGTAGTTATAACTTGATTTCAGTGATTGCTCCTGCCTACAGTCATGTGACCTCATTTTGGGTACTTGGCCACTGGCTTGCATATACAACCATTTGCAGCGTCTCAGGGTCAAGTGCCTGCAATTTACGAAGTTTTGCCAAAACCCTTTGTTTGCTTTTGATTTTTGGCAAAAATCCCATAGTGAACAATGGATTTGCTTAACAACCATGGATTCACTTAACAACCGCTGCAAAAAAGGAACATAAAATCGGGTCAGTCACCTGATGACCAACTTTATGATCATCATGACTTATGTCAATAATGAACAGGTTCTATTACAGCCATAAGTTGAGCAATGACCACCTGAGCAATTACGTGTTTTTAAACAGCCCAGCACTGGGTTATCAGTTAGCATACTTTTGCTGCTAGTTGGAACCCCCCAACTGGATGGCAAAGGGCACTCACCAGAATATGGATTTTCAAACAAGAGCCCAGAATTAGGTGGTGACTGGGATGGGAGTCCAGCAGATGAACTGTGTATTTCACGGATGGTTGCCTTCAAGTCTTCATTTTCTTGCCATAATTTCTGTAAAAAAAAAAAAAAAGCTAAAATGCAAAAACCAGTAACTTTGGAAGTTATGATATATAGATAGTTGGGCCCAGGAATAGTTGTTTTTATCTGAAATATAGCAACAAAATTCACTGCTTGCACACAGAAGTTGGTTTCTCACCAGTCCCATAACATAGTTTCACAGTGGGAACATCCACACAAAGATTTGCAACAGTTCAGAAGCAGCTGTAGGTTTTTCTGATTTCGTACAGCTAGTTGATCCAGGGAACTGGAAAAAAATTTTTTTTTTGTTCTGTAGTGATTTGAAACCTGAGCAAAATTGGATGCCACCCTTTGCAATACTGCAGCACTTATAAGCAGGCTCTTCTTCCATACTTGAAACTTTTGCTTATCCCACCTTTTGCTACCAAAACTCACATTACTTTTTCTTATCTCTTCCATCCTATAGCATCAGTGTCTACAGATAAAATTTAGTACGCCCTTGCCCACTGAAGCAACATTCAACCATAGTTGTAACAAATGAGTTATAAAAATGCTAAACCCCAGCCTAGTTGAAAATTACAGACCAATCTCCTTATGCTGCGTCACCTGTCAAGTCATGGAATCAATTATTAACCAATCCATTATCCTCCACTTAGAGACAAACAACCTACTCTCTAATAAACAATTTGGTTTCAGAAGAAAACTACCATGTAATCTGCAATCCTTACACTGCAATAGCATATCGACTACAAACATGATCAGGGCAAAGCAATAGACACAATCTACATAGACTTCTGTAAAGGCTTGATTCAGTGGTACACGAGAAACTACTACTAAAACTAAAATCTTATGGTATCTCTGGACACCTACATAACTGCATAAAAGCATTCTTCTCAAACAGACAACAAATGGTCAAAATTGGGAATGTCCTATCAAATTCTGTACCTGTCAATAGTAGTGTCCCCCAAGGCAGTGTTTTAGGACCAACTCTCTTCATACTCTACATAAATGTGATCATATTAAGAGCAACTGCGTTCTCTTTGCTAATGATGTAAAGCTGTTCAACACCACAGACAATACTGCTACCCTCCAAAAAGACCTTGACTATGTATCAGAATAGTCAATCAAATGGTAACTTCAAATCTCAACAAATAAATGCTCTATCTTACATACTGGCAGAAAAAAATCAGAAAATAAAATACAAGCTAAATAGTCAAAACCTTGTTGAGGATCCAAACTTTGTCAAGGATCTTGGAGTACTCATCTCAAATGATCTAAGTGCTAAAGCCCACTGTAACTACATAGCCAAAAAGGCATTAAGAGTTGTTAATGTAATCCTACGTAGCTTCTTCTCTGGTAATATCACTAGAGTATACAAAACATTTGCTAGACCTATATTGAATACAACTCATCAGTCTGGAACCCATAATATGTGATATTAACACAATTGAAAAAGTCCAGAAATATTTCACAAGAAGAATTCTCTGCTCCTCTCGTTGCAGAATACCTTATGCCACCAGACTTGAAACTCGAGATCTAGAAAACCTAGAACTACACTGCCTCCGGTCCGATCTAAATATAGTATATAAAATCATACATTGCAATGTCCTACCTGCAAATGAATACTTCAGCTTTAATCATAACAATACAAGAGCACACAATAGATACAAACTCAAGGTAAACCACACCAAACTTGACTGCAGAAAATACGACTTCAGCAACAGAGTGGTCAATGTTTGTAATACTCTACCTGACTCTGTGGTTTCTTCCCCAAACCTTTAACCTTAGGCTGTCTACTATTGACCTCACCCCCTTCCTAAGAGGCCTGTAGGGGCGTGCATAAGTGCACAATCGTGCCTACCATCACTATCCTATTGTTTTTTATTTTTCTTATAAGTATCTATCTCATGTATTCAAAGCTATATTTATTCTTACACCTGTATCTTGTAAGCGATTGACAAATCAAATAAATACAAAAAAAAAATACTAAATACTAAATTTAACTTTTTATAATTTGCAACAATATTGTAGAATATTGCACTGCAGAGTAAAGGAACTTTCCTTCATAAGGACCACTTCGTTTTGTTTCAAATCATCAGACTAATGGACACAACATGTATTGAAAATATGTACAGATATTAGGAACTAATTTTATTTCTCTTTGTATAAGGGGATGGCATAATAACCTCCTTGTTATGGGAGGTTTTATTGTCTTTCTGGGAAATAACCTGGAAGGAGGTACCCCACATCCTTTGATGGCACCGTTCAATCATCATGATTTTTTATTCTTGCTCCAGGATCTGTGTTAGCTCAAGGGCAGGACATCTTTTGTTTTTGTTTTTACCATGTCTTCTGTTCACTACAGATAGACTCTTAAAGTTCCATGGGTTCCCAGCAGTTCAAGAAGGATTGGGGAATAAAAGCCGAGTGGTACTTTAGTGCTCAATGTTGGAAAATCTGTATCAATCTATGAGAAAATAATTTTTAATGGCAATTCAGAATAAAAAACTTTCATGGATAAGCCAAAGCAGATGGGGGTGGGGGGTGGGGGTGGAGAGTTACTGTTAATAAAGGAATGTGTTAGTAAAGGAATCATGTGCAGCCATAAATAGTATTTCCAAGAAGTCCCTAGTACAGGTAAAGATAAAGAATCAAATCATTTTATAAACATCTACACAGTAATATATGTGCAAAGCAACAGATTTGGCTTGGTGCTCAAGATTGAATTATTGTTTAAGAAAACAAGAAGCATACCTGCAGACTGTACTAAGCATAATGTTCTATCTAAACATTTTATTTTTTAATACCAGATTAGGCTGATTAGTAGTGGCAGAAAGAAATATTAAAATGATGGCAGGGAAACTCTATACTTTGTGAATTATTATTGTGTTTTCTGGAATAACAATGGATATGAATTAATGATTCAACATTTTTTTAGAGAAATTAGGTGATTAATCCACACTCTTTTAGGTTGTATGTTTCCTGGTACTAAAATATTGCAAGCTTTATTTACAAGCTTTCTTTCATAAGCAATCACATTTATAATTAATAATATCTTCCTCAAACACACCTCTCATGGGAAAGGTCAGGATCTCTTCCCTGTTGAGAATCGTGGCTTATCCAATCTGTATTTGAAATGTTTGGGAATTAAAAATTCCAGAATTTTCAGCCACAAGAAGACTATAAAAAGCTACCCCAAGCAACTTCTATATTTCCCTAATTGTACGATACTGCCCTCTTCACAATAATCCAACAATAGCATCTCTCATCACTTCCCATATGACAAAGTTTGCACCTGATTTTCTTGCTCTAGATCATCTTTTTGCTTCTTCAGGATTTGAAGTGTAAGTGTTTGTTCTTCATGGATCTTGTTCAACATTTGCTGAGAAAAGAAAAAACACTGGAGCAAAATTAGAAGCCAAAGGCAAATGGTAAACATTTTTCCACCACTACCTCCAAACTCTTATTTCATACTTCTTCCACTAGAACTTATGGTTAAGATCTATTCATTCTTAGTGCAGCCATGTGGAAGTTTAGACTGCATCAGATTAGACTGAAAGATAACATGGAATGCAAGATCTTCCACTATGTCTCAGGACTGGGAATTTAAATTGGGCATGCTCCATCTCTAATTATTATACAAGCCAGCATTTCCAGAAGGATGCTAGCATTCACACTGGGTGCCCTAGTTGAAGAATCTCTATATAGTTCTCAAGCACTGATAGGAGGTTTTGTCGTTTTAGGCACAAATAAAATGGGTGGTGGGCAACAGGAAGACATTAGAATTGTCCCAGTTTAAAATATGCACCAAAACTCTCTAACAGTAGGATTTATAAACTAAGTGAATAGGCACTTAGTTATGAGAGAGAATTTTTTTTATAAAAGGACAAGTAGGTGGATGGATGGATGTATATGTATGTCTACAAACACACACACAACTAATTAAAGAGAAATGGACCACAAGGTGTTTAGGACAAGCTTCAGTATAGGGCAAATAACAGAATGGTATGGCTATGGAGGGGTATTTTTGTCCAAAACTGGAGAAAGAAGTTCATCAAATGTTTTAATGAACAGTATATACAGAGAAAGTCAAAACAATGTGGATTATCCTCCAAACATAGCTCAAAATTTCTGCCATAGTTGATTCTCATTTTTTCTCCTTAATTAGGCACTGAAGGAAAACAATGATATTGAACAGATTGGGAGCCTCAAACTAAAATGTTCACAGATGCTGAATTAAGGACTAACTGAAAACTATACCTAGGATGATATAACCTATGACATTCATCCCACTGTCCAAGTCTGGCTTATATTTTTCTTCTTATTGTTAAACAAACTAATTCTTCGTTCCTGTCTTTCTTTCTTGTTTCTTTCTTTACTTTTAGCAGAGGCTTTGTTTGCTAAATTCTCCTTCCCCCTCTTGGCCCAATAGAAAAATCCTTATGGTAGAACTGTGAGCCTTCACCCTTTTGACTGCCTTTCCTCCCCTGGGCAGAAAGTGCGTCAGCATAGTCTATCACACCAACTCTTACTGCATAGACACAGTCAACCACAGACATCTGCAAGGTTAGTCTATGGAAGGCCACTGCCGTCATATTGTGCACTTCAGAAAACGATGATTGTGAATTATGGTGAATTTGAGTCCATTGTAGACAAAACATTTTCTGGGTGCTTATAATCTGACAGCGGTGCCTGAAGTCTGCAACAACAACAAAATGCTGAGGGAGGTCAGGGCAACCGAGAAGGAATTTAGAGGCAAATAATTGTTTTCATTCTTATATACCATCCAAGGAAATTTGTCTCCATGACTGACTATATCTATGGGAGGAAAGGTGGTGTGATAAACTATAGTGAAGTGGCAAATTCCAAGGAAACTTTTTGCAGAGTTGGAAAAGCATGCATCAATCTGCAGCAGCTAGATTATCTGGAGAATAGGATCTCTATGGAGGGACTGCTTCATTAGATTAATAATGCTGTTTTAGTGAAGAATGCAAATTTAAAGTTATTTAAGGTTTAAAAAGTATATATGAAAAGAAAAAAAATGCAGGAAAATTACCTGTCTAAACAAGGCAGCATTTAATAGATAATTCTCTCCCTTCAATTCTTTCAGGTGCTTTGCTTTATCTTTAATTGTCTCCTGCAGGTTGTCTATCTCCTTCTTTTGAATTTGCACTTGTAACTAAAAAAAGGGAGAGAGGTATATCATTTTCCAAATGCAGATCAAAAAAAGGAACATTAGACAATCAGGCTCAAAGTTTTATGACAGCTGTAAAATTTCCAAATTTGATAATTATGAAATTATAATCCTGAGAGATATGGAAGCTAGAAAACCTTGACCATTTTGGCAGGTGTTTTGATTAATGCCATAAAATGATTGAACTCTTTCAATAGCTAAGGCGAGTAGAAAATAAACAAAAATCTTCTGTATGTATAGATTATTTAGAAATCCTCTACTCTCTATCCTCTGAAAATGGTGTTCGGAGCTGTTGGACGTTCCCCCCCCCACTCCCCCCCGGTTGTTGAATAGCTACAGAATCTGCACTGCTGGTCAAGTTGGCTGACATATCTGGAGACAACGTGGTCAGAAGCAATTCTTGTAAACCCTTAAGAAAGATCCCAGAGTTGTTAACTCACTTGAAATTCTTCTTTTTGGCACAAAGTGGTTTTCAGCTGGCTTTCCATCTTTTCTTTCTCAGATAATACAGATTCTTTCTCTTCTTTGATCCTGTTTGGAAATAGGTATAAGAGATTATTATTCTTTATTGCATTTAAATACTGCCAAGAACAGCAGTTTTCTGGATAATTCAGAGGATAAAAATTATACTATAAATGCAGATAGCATGCAAATGCAGTATTTATTGATATTGGTCAAGTACAAGTAACCAGAAAGATTCATGAAGAGGCCCAGGTAGATACTTTACTGCTGATCACCCACATTACAAGAATCTCGCCAGCCTCTCTGCCTTCTCTTGGGAAATGGCAGATATAGATCTAAGGCTTTCCTCCTTAAAATTGACTTGAAGCTAGAATGTTTTTTACTCCTCTAGAGGGGACCTGTTTCCTTCATCTGGTGATTCTACCACATCTTGTCCTCCTCTCTAAACAACCCCCCTCTTTCCTACGTTTTGTCTTCTTTGTCTCCTGGGAACTGGACAATGGGGACAGCAATAGCATAACATGTAAGAAGAGCTTTCCTCCTCCAAGTCTGAGGAATTCTCCCAGTTAGGTGGTTCTCCCTGCAAAATATCTAAAGCATTAGAAGGGTCCTCCCCCTCCCTTTCCCTCAGAAAGTGAAGATCCACAGTTAAAAGACTGAACAACTGAACAACAAGTCCCCACAACAAACTGCCAGTCTCATGTCTCTCCCTAAAGAGTACCCTTGAATAGTTAACCCCTTCACTCACTGGTTCTCCTCAGGCTCAGGACTGAAGCTGGTACTGGGAGCATGGAAGTTCTTCAATCACTTGAGACTTTCAAGAAGAGATTGCCATTTGTCAGAAATGGTGTAGGGTCTCCTGCTTGGGTGGGGGGTTGGATTAGATGACCTACAAGGTCCCTTCCAACTCTGATTATCTGTAAATCTGAATCTGCTTGAGAAGCACTTGTGAAAATTTTATTAATTCTAGAGCATCCATGTATTTTGCATTTTCTCACAAATGCTCTGTTTCTGGGTAGCCCTTCTAGTGAATCAAACACTATATTCTTTTCTTCTGCCTAATACTTCCCTCACTTTGAATTCACTTGGTCTTCAATGTTCATGGGTGGAAGCCATGTGTGGAGGCTGCCAATAACTACAGAGTGCCTCCTTCAACATCAATGAAGAATGAAAATGGCTGCACTTTGATAGATGGTGGCAATTGCCAATAAAGGTCCATAGAACTGACCTATCATAGTACCTTAAAAATGCCCCCAAGTTTTGTGTGTAGCTTTTTTGAGGGTGTGGAATCAGTTTAAAATGTAGTAGAAAGTCACACACTGTCCTCCTCTGTAATTGCCAGAGTCTTTTATATTGTTGTTGTGTGTATCTAAGGGCCTGTTGGAAGACAGTTTGTCTAGCTGCTCTTTCAACAGTGCCTGAGCAGTGCATTGCTCCTCTGGAAAATCCAAGCCCCAGGGATGCAACCCTAGTGTGAGGTTGCAGATAAAACCCGTGTGTGTTTTCCATGAGGCCTGGAATTGGGTCGTTGCAATTGATGTATGGATAGAATTATTATATACAAAATTGGCTAATGGGTTAAATGATGGCCAACTGTGTTGGCTGTATGTACAACAACATCTCAAATACTACTGCAACTTCTGGTTGTTAGTGAAGAGATCCTCCATCACCAATATGGTTATATAACCTGCACTGGTTGAAAATCTATTCTAAAGTCAAATGATACGGTATGCCAAGGCTGGGAGGGGGTATTTTTAGAGGCTTGTCTCTTTGGCACACTTGTCTTTAATTCTTACATCATCCTGGGCCACCAAAGTCTCTTAAGGTTCTGTGCAGTGTCTTGTCCAGCCGTCTCAGTACCATTTCAAAATTGCAGCACATCCTCCCTTAAAAGGTACAAGCATGAAGATCCTATCTTTATGCTGCAGATTTTCCATCTTTGACCAAAAACAGATAATGTACTTTGATGAGTCCCCAAGTGGTCATCCATCCAAGCCTGAATGTATGGGTCTAGCTGCTGCTATGTCTTGATTCTTGTAAATAAATCCTGAACCTGTTATCCTGTCCCCAAATTTCTTTGCTAGTATTTGCTGGTGCTGACTAAAGTTGCAAGACTATAAAATCCTTGCAGGGTGGTGCTTATTGCAATTGAAGATATTCGGCCTACAGAATAGGAGGGCTGGGCAACAAATATAGCACTGCCTGCATCTTAGTAAATCTGCAGACCATTGGTTGAAATCCTATAGCCTAAGTAGTCCAATTGATGGAGGGTAAAGATGAATTTCTCAAGCGTCACGAGCAGCTTATTCTCCTGTAGCTTTCACAACATCTCCCTAAAATGCTGCACACGTCTCTGCATTCTGAGAGCCAATAGAGTTGTCATCCAAATATATTATTGCAAATGTGTCGTATCCGGGGAAAAATTGGTTCATGAATCTAAAAAATACTACTCCACAACTAGCTAATCCAAAATGTACATGGGTAATCTCTCAAATTACAAACCCCAATTAAGCCCCAGATTTCAGTTGATAAGCAAGGCAGTTGTTAACTTTTGGCCCATTCCACGATCTTTTTGCCATAGTGATTAAGCAAATTTCTGCAACTGTAATGTGAATCATCTGGTCATAAAGTGAATCTGCTTTCCCACACTAATTTTGCTTGTGGGAAAACAATGAGAAAGTTAAAAATGGTGATCATATGACCACAATACAGTTATAAATGCATGTTAGTTGCCAAGCGACTGAATTTTGATCATGTGAGCATGGGGGTGTTGTAGTGATCATAAATGTGAAAAACAGTTACAAGTCCCTTTTTTTAGTCCTGTTGTAACTTTGAACAGTCACTAAATGGATGGTTGTAAGTTGAGGACTTTCCATAACTTGGTATCAAAGATTGTCTTTGTTATAACGAGATTATACACATTCTGAAGATCCCAAGTGCTTGGTAAATATGTGAGCCCTCTATAATCTGCCCATCAAATCTGAGAGCAGGAAACGATCTCTTATTGTGACATTGTTGAGATTCTTGTAATAGTGGACTCTAAGCATCGGAACATCTCCCTTCAAGTTTGGAATATCTGCCTCCTGCTTCTTTGGAACAAAAAAAGTAGGTACTGAAGATAGTGATTTAGAAGGGCTTTTCTCTAATTTTGAATACAAGTGCTCGACTGAAAGCTTTTTTTTGCTAATATTGGATATTATCTCTGGTTTCAGATCAATATTACAGTCATAATACAGGGTGAAGATTGAAGCCTCATCTCCTCCCAAAATGTCTGCAAAAGTGGCATGCATGGCTTGGCTATATAAGCCCCTCTACCTCAGGGTATCCAGTGGAAAACTGCAGATTGTGCTGCAGGCTGGAGAAAGGAATGACGTTGCTCTCCTCTCCCCATTTACTCTTGGATTATGTAGCTTTAGCCATGCTGTCCCTAAGATGATCAGTGCCCAGAGTCAAAAGATAATTTGAGAGAAACAATCAAGAGTGTACTATGGTCTAACATGAGCTCTCTTTACAAGATGAATGGTCCCTTCTGTGAGCTCTTGAGAGAAGGGCCATTGTTGTTTCCTTAAATTGGTGATTGATGAGAGGAATGAGGCTGTTCTGCATCTTGGTCAGCTCTCCAGCTCTCTCTCCATGGCTCCTTGGCTGGGCAAGCTCTGACGATATGCCCTGATTTGCCGCAGTAAAAGCAAGCCGCTGCATCCCGTCGTCTTTGTCTTTCCTTAGCAATGGCCATTCTTCTGGCTGTCTCCAACTGCATCGGCTCTTCCACCTGCCTACTGGTTGAGGCGAGAGGAAAGAGAGGGGGCCTCATGAAATTTGATTTAACCTTAGGCCTGCACGATGTCTCCTGTTTCCATTTCAATTCTTCCAAATGGGCATCTATGAGCAAGCAACTGTGGAATAACTCATCTAGATTCCGTGGAACTCCTTGCTTTGCCAGCTCACTCTGAATTTCACTGTGCAAACCAAGCTTGAACTGATCAATCAAGGCTGACTCATCCCAATCAGCCTCCGCTGCCAATAATTTAAAATCAGCAATGTACAACTGCACTCTTCTGTTGCCCTGCTTAAGCTGCTGAATCTTTTGACTGGCTGTGACTGTTTGGATCAGATTTCCAAAATACGCTTTGAATCTCTCCATGAAGTTTTGATAGTTGTTCATTATTGGGTCATTGCTTTCTATGATTGGTTGTGCCCACTTGGCTGCGGATTTCTTTAACAAACTCAATATAAAAGATACTTTTGCATGATCTGTTGGAAATTCTGCAGCTCGGGTTCCCATAAACAATTCACACTGACCAATGAAGTTTTTCATTTTGTCTGCTTCTCCTCCAAATTTCTCTGGCAAACCACTATGGGAGGAGACCGGTTGCTCTACCAGAGCTATTGGGACCACCAATGGCTGGACCAATTGAAGTATCGTTGCTTGTAACTTCCTCATTTCTGCTTCCACTTCATGTTGATGTAGAAGTAAGGTGTTCACCATCTCTTGTGAAGACATAGCAAGTGCTTGCGATTCTGCTGCCATATCCGTTGTTTTCTCATTCCCAGAAGCGCCGAGTCTGGCAAGATTAATGTCAGGTGGAAATAACCAGAACCATTCCATGAACAGCCCCAAGTAGCTACTTTATTGCTGATCATGCATATTATAAACAAACCATCTGCCTTCCCTATAGGTTTAACCTTAGATGTTTCCTCCCCCGAACCAATTCCAAGTTGGAATATCTTTTAACTCCCCGTAGAGGGTCCCCTCTCCTTTAGCCAGTAATTCCACTGCAACCCAGAGAATAAAGTTTTTAACTACAATATTCATGTTATAGTGTTATTAGTCTTATAGCGAAACTATATCTACTAAAAAAACAACAACCCAGTTTCATTTGTTTTCTTTTTGCATTTGTTTCCACACATAACATAAAATATTGAAAACAGAATTAAGGGGTTCCAAAAAATTTTTTATAGCTGCATTGAAAAGAAAACAGGGATTTCATGCATCCAAGGCTTCCCTAGGCTTTGATCACTAAAGGTTTACTTAGTGCTGTGTCTGAAACAGCTATCTCTGGGAGGAAAAATAAATACTTACTGCATCAGGTCGTCCTTTATGGCATACTTCTCCTTTTCCAGATCTTTCATTTGGGATTCAAATTTCTCACATTTGTTCTCTAAAGAGTTCACTTTATCTTGAAGAACCTGAAGTTGCAGGGCAGAAAACAAATAATAAATATTTCCATTTATTATAATGTCATAGATAAGAAAAGAGTAATTGACATTTCTGTTTTACTTGTTTAGCATATAGTTATATTTTAACCTTGTCACCTTACTGTATTTTGGGACAATCTATTAGCTATTCTACAGTGAATAATCAGTGGGTTCTCATTTCTCTTTGTTTTGCGGTTTTTCTATAGCTTTCATTATTAAAGCTAATTAATTCTAAGGAAACCTAGTTCTAAATTCAGACAATTCTTAAAGCACTATGGTCTCAGCCATCAAAATATCCTGTGTTCCGAAGCTCCTTTATTTTTCTTTGAACATACATCCAGAGTGTCCTAACATCAATATTATCTTAGGGACTAGGATTCCACCAACTTTTTCTAACCTCTGCATAATTTGTCCTCCTTCTATTTTTTAGACTTGCATTTTTAAAAAGAACTGCATAGTATTACATGCCTCCTTTTTTAGTAGCCTGGATATTAAACCAATACACATTGTCTATATAGTAATCGACAATGGTCTTTCCTCCAGATTCTCCCCAATCTGGGTGGATTGTTTTCTTAGCACTTTGAATAGCACATAGCTATTTCTACCTTCCTCTAAGGCAATTTCTGTGGAGACTGTAAACTCTATATCATTCCAGGAAGAAAACACTAGTTAAATGCATTCAGTTTTCTTTTTCGTAGTTGTGTTTTGTTATGCTTTGGAGAAGGTTCCTACCTTAGCTGCCACAAGTTCTTCTTGTAGATGCATATTCTGCTCCTGGAGATTTGCCAGGTTCTTCTTCAGGTTTTTGTTTTCTTGAAGCAACATTGCATTTTGCTGCTGTATTTTCTCCACTTCTCCCTGCAAACCAAAATCAAAAGAACCAAAGTGCATGGTATTGATATGTTCTGGAGAGGTATGCTAGATCCTTCTGGATACAAATGGTTTTTCTGATCTAAATGTTTATTATATATTATATTACCAATATTATGTATTTGTAATAAGTCCTGAGTTTATTAGTCTTTGATTACATGCAGTGCTAATTGTGTCAACAGAAACAGTACATTAAGGATGTTTTTGATCTCTCTAATTTGGTCAAACCACCTCGGATCCATTTTCTGAAATATTAAACAATAAAAAATAGAAGATCACTTTAGTTAGTCACCATGCTTCCCTATGCTGCACTATCTTAGTAAGCATTATTTGCATATTTTATCATCTGTCACAGATGAAGCACTAGCTGTTTGAATTACTGGGACTCTGACATTTTTTAGATAGAATAATTTAACTTATTTTATTTTTATAAATGCGATGTACTACTTAATTTAAGGTAAGTCACCCAATATATGCAAACAGTGGAAACTGCTAAGACATCTCAGCAAAGTCTTTTTTTGTGTCCATTCTTATAATAAGCAGCCACTACTGGAATCAGTCTGATAATACAAAGTTTTGCTGAAAAAGATGGATTAAAAAAAAAAAACTAAAAATATTCCTTCGGTATCTGAATTCCTACTGTTGTAACCATAAGAAATGCTGATGATTCATTCTACTTATTTTAAATGTTGCTTTTCCATCTCCTTTGTGCTCAGAAGTAGATTAAACTAATATTTTTTAAAATGTATACATTAATGAGTGTTCAAAAAACTTTCCCAGTTGTCTAAATAAAGATTACATGGGAATACATACTAGCAAGAGTTTAACCAAAGAGGCCATGGAGATAATATGGATTAACCCTTTTCCCACTTCCCATGTTAGCATGCTGCACCCTGACAAAGGTATGAGAATTCGCTGTACATTAACATACATTCTGTTCTGTATGTATGTTCAATGCCTTTACCCTACAATTATTTCATCAAATTGTTACATATATTTAGTATTAATTTTGATTAGTTTTAAAAACATATTTTTACTCTATTGGATATTTCTATGTGAGTGCTTGATGGTTTTATGGTTTTTATATCTCAATTTCAGTAGCACTGAGAGACAAAAGAGGCCTGCCAGTTCTTTGCTACTCAAGCTGATCAGATTATAGATAAGGTGGAAGAAATACCTTTCTCTGTCAAGATATGTGTAATGTGCAGACCTCTATACTCCAATCAACCAGCTGCCCATTTCTATTGTATGGAATCTACTTTTTTTAAAAAAAATTGCTATAATGGAAGCCAGATTGGAAGGATTTTCTTTTCCCCAAAAGGGTGTATTTTAAACAAAGAATAAAGTAAAAAAAAGCATTCATTTGATGGGTGCAGATTACTGTATCTCAGGCAAACCATTATAAGAATGCAAAATGTTTTCAACCTGCTCTGACTTTGAAATGCTTCCCTTAAGGCTTGAAACAACTGTTTCCAATGTGAAACTATCTGAAGTGGATTGGGGATGTTTCAATTCCCAATGAAACACTTCCAAAATACTCAAACAGCTGTTTTATGCTTAGAGCCACACATTTTGAAGACCTTAACACCCTAACCCATTCTGCACATTCCTACAAGCCTTTATTCGGTTTAGGACTTAAGAAAGGGAACTAACCTCTTTAGTAATGACAAGTATGTCATCATTAGCCTCAGTACGGAATTGAAAAGGGTGACTGGTCCCATTGATTTGCCCATCTTGATCAACATAGCAAAACTGATAATACTCATCATCCTTTGGCAGATAGTAGCCTGAAAGAAAAAAAAGCCACATTCCATGTTTAGAGTCTCGATCACTCAGAAAAATACAAAAATTACCTATCTAACACTTAGTTATGGCTTACCCTTCAGAGATAATCTGCTGGATGCCAAACAAAAGGAAGGCTGACAACTAATTTCTCTCTTCCCCAAGTGACAAAGCTGACAGTTCTAAGTAGATATCTGTCAGGGTCTTTTGCACAAGGATTTTGAAATCCTATCCAGATTAAGCCTAGCACTTAAATAAAATAAAATTAAGTCTAGTGCACCCATCCTTCTTTTCTTCCTTTTTTATGACTTCAGTCTCATATTCTCATACCTCAGGCTCATGTCTCACCATAGTCATAGCTGAAGCGGTGAACAAATGATATCACCAGATTTCCCAGGACACAATTTTTTGCTGAACTACAAATCACTTCCCAAGAAACAGCTTTCATTTTTCTTTCCAGTGGTAAAAGTTACCAAGCTAGGAAGTACCAGCCATATAGCATGTATAACAAGTAATTCTATTAGCACTAGGTGAAATCATACTTTTTATCTTCTATAGAAAGTAAGGGAAAGATGAGAGATGCTAACAGGATTTGGAGGATGATTTACAATCCTATCAGCAACTAACTCTTACTCTGGTCAAATAATAATACAAGTCATAAAATTAATAAACCCAGCAATTGGTTTTACAGGTTCTTTTTAAGAGACTGTTAGTGAATAAAGTCTAGATATCAATCAACTCATTTAGGATGCCACAGTGCCACTATATGCAAGGTTGGTTTTCAGGAGATAGGAGTGCGACGATTACTCCAACAGGTTTCCTGTTGCAAAACTGCCCCACCAATTCCCTTCCCATCACTGACCTTTAAAAACCACCTGCTGTGGTTCAGCATAGCCAGTCTCAGAATATCTGGGCTCAGGGGCCCACATGAATGTGAAGTATTCACGAGTTGTCTTCCATCCCACCTGTAAGGCAACAACAAAATGCACGCGAAGGCTTCCAACTCCTGCTCCCACCAACCTTGCTCCCTCGAACCCAGCTTGGGTTCCTCCCAGGGGTGGGATGCTACCGGTTCTGCCCAGCTCTATAGAACCTGTAGCTCTGAAGAGCAGCAGACACAGAACCGGTTCTGAGTCTGCTGCTGTTTGGTCCACCCGCCTGCTTGGGCTCTTACCTGTCCTTTATTTCCTGCTTTTTCAACCTCAGCTGTTTTGCGCGGCACAGCTGAGGTTGAAAAAGCAGGAAAAAAGTGGCTTTTCAAATGCTGCGCACCCACACACAGTGCTTTTTAGCTGTCCAGGCAGCACAGGTTAAGGTTTTGTACACATGTGTGCAGTGCGTGTTAGGTGCGCATGCATGCAAACTGCGCATGCATGCTCAAAACATAATCACCAAATCGGTAGTAACACCAGTTGAATCCCACCCCTGGTTCCTCCACACATGCTGGAACAGCTAAAGTTTATATTAACTATGGATCTGGGGAACTGCAATCCAAGCACATCTTCAAGGTGCCAGGCTGGAAAAGACTGTCCAAATCTTTTAGAGATGCTGTGATATATTTGTTTTGCATCCTCTTAGTGCCATCAAATAAATAGTTACTGAGTGAAGGGATTATAGGCTGTATTGACACAGAGAAATCTTATGTGAAATTTATGTTGGAAGAAGAAAGAAGAAATGATCCATGTTGGCCCTGTTCATTTGCTGCATTCAAGGAAAGGAGAGGAAAAGACTTCATCTTTCAAATTACAATGAATAGAAAGGAATTACACCTACACTAGCAACAGGGTTAGAATCAAATCCCAAGAGCTTTGAAGACAGATAGGAAAATTATAGGGCTTTCAGAGAGCAAACTTGGTCCTAACACATTTTGTCCAAATCTTTGGAGCTGGAAAACACTTTACCTGGCAAAATGTTTAATCTGCATTTCAAAGAACCTGTAGTGGCATAACCTATCATTCTGCTAAAACACCGTTTTTCATGAAGGACTTCAGAGAACTTTAAGTCTTTTATTTTGATCTCTGGATAACTTTAGGAATTCTTTCTCAAAGTGGTTTATTCATAATACCCATTCACAATTTTGGGGAAAGTAATATTCAAGGGAAAGTAAAACTCTACTTAGTTTTGGGGAAAGAACCATAAGATAAATGTTGACTTGGTACTAAATCGCAGAGTAACAGCTGAAAATGGCACAAGCACTACTTATTACATGGTAAAAAGACATATAATTTATTAACAAAAACTGTAAATCGAATGGAAAAAAATAGCTTCCCTCCTCTATTATTTCTTCTTTACTTCAAGATATGGATCTCAGATAAACCTAAAAACTACCAAGTCTCAATTTTCCTTATAGCTGAATTTTTTTCTCCTGATGTATTTATCAAAAGAGATCAACTATCCTACATCAGTTCCAATGGCTGTGTTTTACAATTCAAACACCAGTGGATTTTGCAAATCAAACTTACTTTGAATATGCCCACCCAATCCTTCTTGCGAGGCATGAAGTACCGGGAAAGGTTATAATAGCAAGTTATATCTGTTCCAGGAACATAGAATTTCTCTATGTTTCCAAAGATGACCTGACAGAACTGGCAGCTTTCCAACATGACAGAAGTAGGTGGTTCCTCCAAATTGTTATAAAACTTATCCGCCATACTGAAGTCCTGTAAAGAAACGAACCAAATATAGAAACAGGGGGAGTCGGGGAGAGAATACAAAGGCAAAATGATTAAAATGCTTCATCAGTCTTGACTTCATAATGCGAAGCTATGCGACTCTTTCTTGGAGTTATATGAACTTATTAAATTTCTGCTATGGGCAGTTATTATTGAACGAGCAAGATACTGTACTCCATATTGAGATGAATCACACTTTAAAGTTTCAGCAACCTGTGCTGTCCATGTAATGTTTTTAACTAACATTTTAAAGTGTTAAGAAATAAAATGGCATTACCTAAAATGGCTCCAAAGATTTCTGATGATCAAAATTATCTCATGATAATCTGCACATAAATGACTTTCCTATGTAATATGATAACAACTTCTTTTAGGTAGCAGTGTTAAGGGCAACATCAAAGTGGAAATAGCAGATTTGATTCATAAGACATAATATAATGAAATAGACTTGGCAGAACAGTGCAGTAAACTATGCCCTCATTGTTCTAAAACTAATAGCAAACTCATTTTTAAAAATAATACTCCTGCAATCAGAATAATGTCGTCAAACCCAAATAATAGATCAACACTCCCAGACTCCTTGCTTTTCCCTTGAAAACAGATAGATAAGATTCCAGGGGGTGTCAGCCCTGGAGCTCTTGCAACTGTGCAATTATTCAAGGCTAATAATTCCCCAACTGATTCTTCTGCCCTGACTGGCTGGTCATTTCCTATCAGATGCCAGCCAGATGGATAAGAGAGAAGAAATATCAACAATTCTCAGAAATACAAATTGTTAATAGATACAGAATGAGTTCTCTGAGGTTGGAATGGGAAACATAAGGGGGAGTAACACAATAAAACTGAATGCCTCCAGTGTTTCGGATCAACTCCCAACTGCCCTGTCCAGCACAACCAATGGCAAGGGATAGATGTAGTAATTCTGTACTGCTTATCACACAAAATATTATCAGGGAAGAAAACATGGCTGAATGGAACAAGTACACCTATTTAGTGTTTGGCACAGCAACATACATTTTATGACCATACAGTGAAACATGGAATTTCTCAAACCTCCTTTCCCAGAAACACTCTGTTTACACTCGCCTGCCCACTTTCCTGACTTTATGTAGCTGACTGGTAACTAGTGCAGCCTACAACTATCTTTTTGGGAGATGTCTTTTCCTGCTTCCCTTATCTCCAGCCTATGTGATAGGACTCGCTATGGTCTTACTTGCAAATAATTGGGATATCACCAAAGTAAAATAATAAAGATGAAAAAGAAAACTAAATTCTATAATGCCAACTCTTCATCTTGTAGCCTCTAAAGAATGTGATTAGAGAAATTAGCCCCTCTTCTTTAGGAAAAGGATAAAAAACATAAATCTGCCATTTAAAAATATTGTTTTTAAGAAAAAATTAAAACTTTCTTTATAACACAATCAAATGCAAAACCCTTCTAACTTAATAGGAAATGAAAATAAACTGGAAATGATTTCATTTGCCTAAAATTCATCTCTGTTTTTTATTACTACCATTCATTAATATCTGAAATGTATCAATTTATAATCAATTTATAATTCAATTGATTTTCATCAACAATAACATGGATAACAGTGATTCCTAATTTGTCATGTTGTGAACCCTTTAATTGAATTGTACACTTCTACTTCTTTGCATATAGTTATCAAGTCTACAAAATCAGACCACCTTCATTCAGATCTGTTATAGTTTTCTTCTTCCTTAGTTTGGCAGACATATTTTTTTCTTATATTTTTACTCTTTTATCATTTCCCCCCCTTACATTCCAAGATGCAATTTTCTTAAAGATATTAGATGGGCTTCTAAAATATTGATCTCTGATACGTATAATGGCTTGAGTTGCTTAAAATTTTCACAAAGCACTTTTTCAGTAAAATAAAGTATAGTCCAAGTTACCTGATGGTGCATCTGTACCAGATCCGTAACAGTAAAGATAGTGCCACTCAAGTTTGAGCACATTTTGGACAATATGCCACAAGCACAAGCATTGTCCAGTTTACCCACAAGCATGGTTATCCTATGTTCTGCAAACTAGGCTGTCTAGAGATTAACTTGCAAGCCAATATACTATTGCTTGCATTACTAGAGATTTTTAACAAGAGATTGTACAACTATTTGTCTGAAATAGTTTAGTCTCCAGCTTGAGCAGGAGGTTGGATTAGAAGACTTCCAAGGTCTTCTATTCTGTTCTATTCTATTCTGAACAAGGTTGCAAATGCAGTAGTTATATATCTAAAATATTATAACCTACGTCAATAGATTTCAAGGTGAAGTCAAAGATGAAAGCAACCCAAACAAACCAGAAGTAATAAAAACGTAGCTATGTGAATGGCTGTGCAACCCAAAATAAAGGATGGTTAAAACAAAGTCAGATCTACCAAAGCTAGGAAGAATGCCTACTTTTCACTTGCCATAGTGAGAGTCAGGCGTAATGGCTTGTGAAATACTTGCCAAATTGGCTTGCAAACAAATCATTAGGAACTTTTGTAAATCATGAATTGGCTGCTCCATTTTTATCAACTTGTCTGTGCCTTTGCTAGACATAGTTACTAGCAGTTAACTGATGTCTTCTTTAACACATGGTAGTATGAGCCAGAGGGGATGACAACAAACACTTCATAGGTTAATCACATATGTAGACTAGCTGGAAGAATGTAGCTTTGTATTCTTGCGAAGGAATTCTGCAAATGGGCCTGTTAATGGAACAAAGGAAAGTAACATGGCATTTAGCTGAGTTTAACAATGTGTCTGCAAATGTCCAGAGATAAAAGGAAGGTTATCATTAGTAGGTTAAGAAAAATATATGTGATTTTGTCCACATGTAATTTTATGGCATAAAAAGAACTTGCTGAATTTCAACAAGTATACTTGATTTGAACTTGGGTCCCAAGTGTATCCCTTTACTTCTGTAACAGAAATAAAGAGTTTGCATTACACCTTATTCTGCATGAATTCATTGGCCTATAGTGCTGACTAACTTGAACCCAGTGTTGGATTGTGCCAACAATTAAAACAAAACAATACTGGTCTTATCATAGTTTTCTTGGAAAGAACAATGAAAAATGGGGACTTTCCACCAGTTCTCTCAGCCCAACAAACCTCATAGGATTGTTGGGTGGAGAAAATAAGAAGAGCAGGTATATGTTTGCTATCTTGAGTTATTTGTAAAACTAATAAAAGTGGGATACAAATACATAAAACAAAAAAAGGGAAGCTGCACGATTGTTGCACGATTTTACATATTACTTTTACATTTTTGTGAAAGATGATAAAAACATGCCTTAAAACTATCTAGAGAGACACTCATATAAGCCCTCTTGAGCAATAGAGTATTGGGAGACACATAAGTTCACCTTATTGTGTCTCCCAAGACTATTGGCTCAAGAGAACATATAAGTGTCTCTCTAGATAATTTTAAGGCACATTTTTGTATTTATTAATAGGGCTTTCAATGGTTTGGATTTAACTGGGAACAGGAACTTTGGAAACTGCAGAAACACAAGCATCTTTGCCTACAGCTGTTTCCAGAATTGTGGAAACCTCTGAAGCAGCTGAGTGATGTTAGAAAAAGATGTGACTGATTAATGGACTGCAGACAGGTGATTGTGAAGAGATACTTTGGGACTCAAACAATCTAATTCAAAGCATAGCACAATGCAACCCACTAGTTTACTCTTTAAAAATCCTCTGACAATTTTCTGTAAATGAATCCTAATGATTCATGCACAAGGTTGGATGGAATTGGGAAGTAGCAATGAAGATGGTGGTAGTATCAGGGATGATAGTGAATCTGATTGGGAATAACAAGATCTCTCAGAATCCAATAGTTCTAAGCAATATGGATATCAAATTAAATCGATGAAGCTTGCCAGAAATAAATTTTAATTTCCCAAGCAACAAGTAGCTGATTGATATTATTTATAGGAGAAATTTAAAATATGGTAAATATACAAGGAACATGTTTGGAGGAACATATGTCGCCAACCTGGAAAGAAAGAAAAGTTCCCAATCAATTCAACTAGGTTTCAAGTTTCTGAATTATAGTAGTCCTGTCTTTTTTGTATCTGGAATTTGGAATAAAGACCAATATCCTCCTAATAGTCATTAGCAGAGAAGGATAGAAGTGGCCCTACAAAGAGAAGAAATTCTTAAACAGCTGTTAGAATATTTTCTAGACTATAGTATTGGAATATTTTATTTGAAGCATTTACACTTTTACTTAGTTTGAGAAGCCATATCTTGTTTTAAGACTTGTTGACATTCTTACTCTTCACTGCTCAGAGGCATTTGAGACAGCTTGTCCCAGAAAGTGAGATAAGGTATACACCCCCAAGGACAGCTTATTAGATAAATGTGGTTTCAAGAAAATTGGACATAAGAAAGAAAGTCCTTGATATGGAATCATTTGAGGGGGGAACTTGATGACTGGACAAAGGGGGTTAATAAAGAAGGAACAGACTATAATGTCTACAACCTGGGCTGGATGGATGGATGCTTGCCACTGCTCACCAAACAGCTTGCTTTCATTATTTTTGACCTAACTACATTTAACTGTCTGCTTTTTTTTAATCATCCCAGAATGATCTTGTTAAGAATAAAGAAATTCCAACACATCCTCAAAAGATACATTGGTAATTGTTAATAGTAGCAAGAGTCAGATCAAAATAGTTAACTACTGATGTGTGCTACTGCTTCTTGATTATTCCTTTTATTAAAATAAATAAGAATTTACATAAGACAAGTTCCCATGGAATTGGATCTTGATGTTCAGTGCACAGGATTGCACTGAGTTTTTTAATTCAGTTCCCATAATAAGTGGGACCGATTCTGGTGATGGAGGGGGCGGAAGCACAAATACTCATAAACTAGGTTTGTGTGTGTAGGTTTGTGCATTTTGATCAATAATAGCAACAGCACTTAGACTTACTGCTTCCCAGTGCTTTACAACCCTTAGAGTCAGCCTATTGCCCCCAACAATTTGGATCCTCATTTTACCCACCTCAGAAGGATGGAAGGCTGAGTCAACCTTGAGCCTGGTGAGATTTGAACTGCCAAATTGCAGACAGCTGCAGTCAGCAGGAGTAGCCAGCAGTATGCCACCATGGCTCATAATAAGATGATTTGCTGGATTTGTTCAACAGGCAATAGAAGTAACTCATCTGAGAAGGGCTACATAAGAATTGGGAAACAGCACTTCTTTATGATCTGCCTCCTCTCAACACATACTGCCCTTGCTAGTGGAAGCCCACCTTATTTTAATTACTAATTTCAGCAAATAATAAGCAACAGCCTTTCTCAAATGTTCTTCTCCATCCATATCCATATTATCCATATTAGATAACTAATTTGTGTTTTACTTCAAGAGAAAGAGTTTTTTATATCTTAAACCTGAGTTGCTGTCAAAATCAGTAATGTGATCTGCAAATGAAACTAAAGCCACAGAGGCTTAAGATCAAGCGTAGGCCAAAAAATGTTTCTTGGTCTCAGCAGTTTCTACCAAGCAACATTTTTTTAAAAAAAAGCCATGTATGCTTTCTGCCTCAGACTTTGGGGCCCTCTGATTGACTGAAAACTTAGGCTTACCTCTTTTGGCCCTGTAGCGTCTGGCAAATCCTTAGTTCAGCATTACATAGCTTTATTCACTGAAATAAGGTAGCTTCCCCCAGTTAGGGCTTTCTCGTCTACAATTCTCTTCATTTGAAATTTGGGCTGAGGATAATTGAAATAGCCTTTGTAGCTGCAAGACAGGGAAAAGGTGTTCCAAGGAGACAAAGCTTCATGGAGCAGCTCTTAATGACCCCAAATAATGATCGGGAAGAAATTACATTCTGAAAATAGCAGAAGCCCAATACACAGCCCTTCAGATGATGCTGGATCATAATTTTCAGCTGCCACAGTGAGCATGAACAGTACAAATTGCAGAGAAATATAGCTTGGTTCATCGAACTCAAGTGGAATCTGAATTCCATAATATGATGAAAGGAATATAGCTGACACCATCCTCTTAGAGATGCTGCTGTTCCTCTTGGCTCCTGTGCTTTTAATACTCATTAAAAGGTGTTTGATGTTGCAGAGGGGAGTTAACTAAGTTGCAATTCTGTTATAAACAGCTTCTACAAATATCTCTTCCAGCAGTTGGGCTGCTGGGCTGGAAGGGATGCTTGTAGTGATTAAAATATTGAGCTATTATTGAGAAAGCCCATGTTTAAGCCTTTTTCAGTAGCTAAAACTCAAGCTTGGTTCAGATATTAAAACAAATTCTCAAACTCTGGTTTTGGGTCTCCTAATATAACTCATGTATTAACAGAAGCTATAGTAAGCTCTGAAAAAACTATGAAATACAGTTATGAGGTATTTATTCACATGAGGAATAAATAGAGATCCTACACTATATACGCCAAAGGCAGAAAACAAATAATCCATCTACTTAGCCATAAGTGAAATCAGGTATGAAAATATTAGTCATATGAAATACTTGTCAATTATTTGCATACATTTGCAGCAGCTTTATAGATTTGCTATATTATGGATAATATGCACTGCTGGCTGGGGAATTCTGGGAATTGAAGTCTACCTTTCTTAAAAGTTACTGAGTTTAAAAAGTGGATCCAGGATTCAGTGCAGGCTTGGACTGAGATAATCTCTAGTCCATAGAGAATAACAATTACTCCATGAATGTTTCAGGTAATTCCATTTTAAAGAGAAGAACAGCTTTGATTTTCATTGTATAATTTCTATATTTTGATATTTAGCTTGAGATTTCCAATCGTGCTCCACATTTATTTTGACTCTGCATATTTTTTAAAACAAAGTGCAGAATTCAGGAAGCAACTTTACTGGAAATCCAGTTTTTTAAAAGGTGTCAGAAAACAGATCAGGAATTAACAAAATTAACAGTAATCTCAGTTTAGTATTGAAAAATTGTTTAATCATACATTTGCACTTCTGTTCTAATCTGGAAAGATAACATACAATGAGTAATATTGTTGCCTGTTATTGTCAGTGTCAGTTATATGAGTCTTCTAACGGGATGAATGAAGAAATCTAATTGACAGTTACTGGTCCCCTTGACTTCCAATTCTTAATTGTGTTTGGTGTTTGTAAATCTCTTACTTCCCTCACCCCTTCAGCGTCAAACCCCTTTTCCCTTCCCCTCCTTCTGGTTCCCTTTGCAGAATGAGAGCCAAATTAATAACAAGAACTTTGCACAGGAACTATCTATTCTCCAAACATGATCAAGCTACCTTTAACACTAAACACAAAGCATTCATGCCCTTAGGCCCATATCTTATTGAGAAAAGAGGGCAGAACAACCTTCCTTCAGGCTATTCAGATATAATTGCAAACTATTTTGCGGCCAAGATAACTTATATTCATGTTGGCAGAAAAATATCACAGCAATGACTTGCAAAGTAACCACAGATTCTCTTGACTTTGTGTTATCCTAGGAAGAGAGACAGAGACCTTACCTTCAATCTATGTTGGCTGGACTTCTTCAGACAGCCCTACCACAAACTATTTTTCAGCCAAGATAATTTATATTCATGTTGGCAGAAGCAAGGAAGATATCATGGCAATGACTTGCAAAGTAACTACAGATTCTCTTGACCTTGTGCAATCCTAGGAAGTGGGGCAGAGATCTTACCAGCACCTTCAATCCATGTTGGCTGGACTCCTTCAGGCAGTCCGACCACCAACCAAGCTGAAGTGGCCCCATACTGGTAGAGCTTAGTACAGGGGTGGGCTTCAAATAGTTTAGCAACTGGTTCTCTGTCCAGTTGCTGGGTTGGCATGGCCATGGTAGGCATGCCCTAGTTGGCCTCCTGCATCACCCTTGTTGCAAAAATGGGCTTTGCGGGGGCATTTTCTCCCCCCCCAAGGCTCCAGAGGCTTTCCTCGAGCTCCTAGGAAGGGGAAAATGGCCTCCCTTGAGGTTCTCTGGAACTTATTCCGGAAGTTCTTCTGGTTCTTCTGGGAGGCCTGTTTTTCACCCTCCCCCAGCCTCCGCACAGGCCCTGCACTTACCTGAAATCCAAAACGTGCCATGTGGGGACTTCTGGGAGGGGCGGGGTCAGCCAAGGGTGGGATTTGCCAGTTCGCTAAAATTAACAACCAGTTCACCCAAACTGGTGCAAACCGGTAGCAGCCCACCCCTGGTTTAGTAAAGTAATAACGAGATAAGAGCCAACTGCTCAGTGAGAAAGCATTTTAAATATTTTTTTTAAGAACTAAAGCCAGTACTGTATTCTACTTTCACTTTTCACATGCTAACAAAAACCACACCGACTTTTAACAATTGAAACAATGGGATTACTAATTGTGTCATGAAACCATCAAGTAAATACTACTTACCAAACAGCAGGAACAGTTCTGAACTTGTGCTTGTCTTAACAGCTCTGTGACAGGCAGAAACTCAGCTCGATGTCCTTAAATACGGATGCAAAGGAAATTCAATATTAATTTCAGGAATCTACATTTCTGCATCGACACACAAGTGGGCTATATCTGCTTGAACTATGTTGTGGCATGTGATCTCCAGCAGCTAGAGCAGGGGTGTCAAACTTGTGTCTTCATGTCATCATCACATGATGTATCACAACTTTTTTTCCCTTTGTTAAAGTGGCCATGGGCATGGTTGGTAAGTTTGACATCCCGGGACTACAGGTATCAAGATTCAGAGGGAAAAAAATAGAAGATTTGGGGAAGTGAAGGGAAACAGAAGTTTAAAAACAAAATTTTTAGGGAGATTTTTTCACCCCAGATTGGCAAGTTAGTATCATATTGTCAAATATTTGACAATGCCATTCTAGCTTGCCAATCTATCCCTGCAATTTCATTAGAAAGAACCAATGTGGTGTTTTGGTTAAGGTACCAGACAAGGAACTAATCTGTGCACTGATTAGACATATTCAGAGCAAATGAATTGTCAATCAGGCCAAAACAGATGTCTAGTGATGGTGTCTTTGATAGCTAGCCTATAGCTAAAAAGAATAGTATCAGCAATGTATTTTATTTTATTTTTATTATATTTATTATATTATTATTATTATATTATTTATTATTATATTATTATTATTTATTATTATTATTTTTATAAACAATTCAAGATGGTAAGCATGTATAATGTTCCTATTTTCCCCACAACAGCTGAGAGTGAGTAACTGGCCCAAAGTCAGCTGGCTTTCATGACTAAGGCCAGACTTGAATTCATAGTCTTCAAGTTTCTAGCCTGGTGCTTTAACCATTAGATCACACTGGTATGTTTAACAGGACCTAGGTAAAGTTATGCTTTCCTCTGAAAACTGCATGCAGTTTTCTGAGAAGCATTTTCAGAAGTGATTTGTCAACTTTTCAGGGCTGGGGGTGTGTGTGACAGGCTTAAGGTTAACCAGCTAACTTTATATCTAAGGCAGGCCTGAAACTCAGGTTCTCCCACTTCTAGTCTAGCATGTTAACCACTTAAAAACTACACATCATTGTGTAGCATGGGAAAGGGGAAGATGAGAGACAATAATATCGTGGAGATGGAGAGCAGACTGTTCATGGGGAAGGTGATTCCACCTTTTAAAACCAAAATGCCCTGTGTTCTGCGATAATGCCTTGTGATCAGAGCCCTAGTGGTTCCAGTTTTGGGGCATTACTGTTGAATGTAAGTCTGTCTCTAATAAGGCACCTCTCATGTGTGATTTAATTGTGAATGAAAAGGTTAATCTTGCATATATTGCTGAAACTTGGTAGAGCATGGGTTTTTTTTAGGGTTTTCTCAGAAACACTTTTGGCTGGGTAATAGTACTGCCAAAATAATATTTACTTTCTGTACTGGGCAAGCTCCAACTCCTTTCTAGAAACAATGTCATCTAGTGGGACCCAGGAGGCATGCCTTCTTTGTTGCAGCACCTACCTCACAGGGCACCAGACTTCTCCTTTATTACTCTGGATCAGAAATGAACAAGTTTTTCAAAGTTCCAATACAGAAAATACATTAGGTTAAAATAAATATAAACACAAAAAACAAGTGTTATTTTACTCTAATGAGCACTCTTTAAGATGAGAAACCTATAGGTAGGCAAATTAAGGGGGAAAAACATCACACACCTCAGCAGAAGTTCTAAAACAGTCATAAATTGCTAAAAAGACTCTTTAAGGGAGATGGGCAGCTCAGAAATTGGAAACAGGAGTAAAATAAAATACAAAGAAAACCTACATTCTCTGGAAACCCAAATTCTCCCTGAGTAGATGCTATGATTAAAGACCAGGACAAAAAGAAGTTGGGAACTCTGATCCATTCACACATTATGAAGCTGAAAATTTGACCAGAACCAAGTTAGACTTAAGCAGCTATCAGGATTATTGCAGGAAAAACTCTGAACCATTTGGCAAGAACTTGTTAGAAAATGAGCAATTAATCGAATGACCTACAACAATAAAAACCACCAAATCCAATTTGAAACTTTTCCTTACATTTTTTATGCTTAGGCATGACTAAGGAGAAGCAAAAATAAACCTATGCAATTATGAAACATTATACTGGATTTTAGTAAGGTTCTGTTTCAAAACCCATTCCTATGAGGATGCTATCTTCTATACATTCAAACAATTAAGACTCACCTGATCTGTTATCCTAAACAGGTAGTAGTTTTCTACTGATTGAAGCAAGTCCCACCTGCAAAAGTCAGAACACAAAATAGGGCTATAATGTGTGCAAAGCAAATCTGTATAACTTTTTGTTCAGTGCTTTGTAGAACACTGTACAATTTTTGTCTCAAAGTTCCTCTCAGTCCTTTGGTACTCTTGTGGGAAACATAGCCTAGTTAAAATATAAGCAATCAAGTGGAAAAGGCATATCATAGTGCTAATATGCATTACAAGACTTCTAGCTACATCTTCTCTATGGCCTATTTGACTTTTGCAAATAAATATCGTTCGTTTCCGGAGCCTACCTTCAAGGATTACACTTGCATGAGTGTAACTCATTTCTCCTGGTGAGAAATCAAAGCAAAAGGTAACAGAAGCTTTGATGCATTGTTCTCTGGATGAATTCAGCCCTTTGCTTTCTGAGACCCGGTAATCATTGAATCACATTTCCCGATATAATAATAATCAGAAAAAACACAGTAAATATACAATATCCCCTAGATGTATGTCCCGGAGAGTCGAAATGAAATCCATCCGAACGGCATGAAGTTGGAGGACTTGCGCCTTACAGAACTAGGTGAACAGCCATCCCAGAACAGTCAATATAGCAGCGAACCAGAGAAACAAAATACACAGCTAGAGTGTAATAATCTTTATAACATCCCTTCTGGACATTCACCCTGTCTTTAAAAACACTTTTCTTCCTCGTACCTGCTAACGAAATAGTTAGTTTGTTGTTAGAACCAAACTTTTCTTAAATTCTTACTCACTTCTTTGCCGGTGGTTAGCAGAAGCGAAGATCTCCCATACGAAGCGAAGAACTCCCACACGAAGCGAAGACCGCCCAAGTCAAAAGACTCGCACAACTCCGCTCTTAGTAAGAGACGCCTTCTCGGTTTATAAACCCCCCACGCCCATTGTGGGATGATACAACCTAAAGTGTTGCAAAGAATGCTGGGAGGTGTAGTTCTGAGGTGCAATTTTTAAAAAAGCTTTTTTGATGTCACGCCTATAATCTGAGTTAATAACTGCTGGGGTTCAGGACGAAGAAGGATCAAGGACCACTTTTAGCAGATTCTTTTTTGAAACTGAAGCTTGTCAAATCACTAGTTCATTTGTAATACAAATAATAAAACGGACTATTTCTTTTTTTTTTTTCCTTGTGGAAGAAATGCTCAACTGCTTTTCTTAAAGCATCAAATCTATTTCACACAGTCCACAATTATTTTGTCATTCTTTTAAAGTAATCCTGCCATCTCCCATGAATATTGAATTTCTTATTCCATAAAAAAAATTGCAGAAGAATATGGTCCCCCCACCTTTGCTATACTTACCTTTGAGGACAGATGCAATTTGTCCCTAGCTAAGCCATCATTTAGGAATCCACTACTTTTTAAATTTCCAGCTAATAACAGTAATGAAATAAAGAGTAGGATGCTCTTCATTTCTCCTCATTAAACCTCCTACTAAAGTGAAAAGAGAGCATGGAAGTAACAGGCAGTAGAGAGAAAATAGAGCTGCTTAACTCATTCTTTGCATCAGTCTTCACACAAAAGGAAACTATAACCTAACCTACCTACAACTATCAAAGACAGAATAGAAATAAAAATTAAAATAAGCAAGAAAATTATAAGAAAACACCTCTCTGATCTTAATGAATATAAATAACTGGGACCTGATGGATTACATACCCAGAGTTCTGAAGGAGCTGGCAGATGTTATCTCAGAACCCATTGTATCATATCTTTAAAAAATCTTGGAGCACTGGGGAACTACCAGAGGATAGGAAAAGAGCTGATGTGGTTCCCATCTTTAAAAAAAAAAGGGTGGGGGGAATAGATCCAGGAAATTACGGAATAATTAGCCTAACATCAATACCTGGGATGATACTGGAAAAAATACTCAAAAAATATATATGTGAACATCTAAAAACAAATCAAGTTATAACTAGTAGCCAATACAGGTTTGTTAAAAAAAGATCATGCCGAACCAATCTTATTTCATTCTTTGGCAAAGTGACTAAATTAGTAAATCAGCAAAATGCTGTGGACATAGGATACTTAGATTTCAGCAAGGCATTTGACAAAGTAGACCAAATCTACTTCTTGGTAAACAAGAAAAATGTGGGATAGACAGCAACACCACCAGATGGATTTGTAACTGGCTGACAAACTTTACTTAACGAGAAGTCCTTAATGGTACTACATAAACATGGAGGGAAGTAAGCAGTGGGGTACTACAAAGTTCTGTCCAGAGGTGGTATTCAGCAGGTTCTGACCAGTTCTGGAGAACCAGCAGTGGAAATTTTGAGTAGTTCAGAGAACCGGCAAATACCACCTCTGACTGGAGATTTTACAGTATCCTTCCCTGCCACTCCCACAGAACTGGTAATAAAAAAATTTGAATCCCATCACTCGTTCTGTTGCAGGCCCAGTACTCTTCAATATCTTCATAAACAACTTAGATGAGATAATAGGAGAACTCATCAAATTTGCAGATGACATTAAACTGGTAGGAATAGCCAACACCCCAGAAGACAAGCTCAAGATCTGAAAAGATATTGACAGGCTTGAACAATGGGCCCTAGCCAACAAAATGAAATTTAATGTGGAGAAAAACAAGGTTTTACACTGTGTAGGAAAAACCAAAGGTACAAGTACAGATTAGGTGAAACTTGGTTCCAAAATAGTAACTGTGAGAGGGACCTTGGAGTCTTAGTCTTTGCTCGCTTTGAAGTGGAGACATCAGAGACAGATAAAATACAATTACCACCCAACTGTAGCCCCCACCTCATTGTGGAGGAATAGGAGGTGAGAAGCATTCTGAGGGCTATGGACCCTAGAAAGGCTGCCGGTCCTGACAGTATCTCTGGCCTAGTGCTTAAAGACTGTGCTGAACAGTTGGCTGGAGGATCTTCAATCGGTCTTTATCCCAGTCCACTATCCCAGTTCACTAATCCATCTTATTTGAAGGCTTCCACCATTGTTCCACTGCCAAAGAAGTTCCCTATCAATAACCTCAATGATTATAGACCAGTGGCACTCACTCCTATCATCATGAAGTGCTTTGAGAAATTGGTCTGCCAGCACATCATTTCTGGTCTTCTGCATACATTTTGATAAACACCAGTTTGCATAGAGAAAAAATAGATCTACAAGAGGACGCTATAGCCATCAGTCTTCACTATGCTCTGATTCATCTAGAACAGCAGGGGGGTCTATGTGAGGATGCTTTTTGTGGATTTTAGTTCTCCGTTTAATACAATTCTTCCACATAGACTAGTGTCTAAACTTCTGGACCTTGGGCTTTCTAATTCAATCTACCTTTGGATTATGAATTTCCTGTCTGACCGCTCACAGAAGGTCAGATTAGGTAATCACACCTCTTCAGCCTTTATTCTTAACACTGGCACACCACAGGGTTGCATGTTGAGTCCCTTACTCTATACTCTTTATGGGCATGACTGCATTTCCTCTTACACTAGTAATACTATTGCTAAATTTGCAGATGATACAACAGTGGTGGGACTTATCTCCCGGGGATGAGTCTGCCTACCAAGATGAGGTGGACCGGTTGCTTTCATGGTGTGGAGACAATAACTTGGTCCTCAACATCAATAAGACCAAGGAACTTATAGTGGATTATAGAAGGAACAAATTAGACATCCAGCCCTTGCTTATCAATGGAGACTAAGTGGAGCAAGTTTCTGGGTGTTAGCCTAAAAGAGAATCTGACCTAGGGTGCCCACATTGCAGCCCTGGTCAAAAGGGCCCAACAAAGATTATACTACCTGAGACTTCTCAGAAAACAACAACTGAATGAAAAACTGCTGGTAACCTTCTACCACTGCACCATAGAGAACATTTTAACATACTGCACCTCTGTATGGTTTGCCAATTGCACAGTGGCAGATAGGAAAGCACTCCAGAGGGTTAACATCATTGCCCAGATCATTGGTTGCCCTCTTCCCTCTTTGGAAGAGCTTTCTAGCTCCCGCTGCCTTAAGAAAGTTCAAAACATTCTCAAAGATCCATCTCATCCTGGGAACCCTTTTTTTTAACTATTACTAACTGGCAAACAGTACAGAATAATAAAAGCAAGGACAAATAGGCTGAAAAATAGCTTCTATCCCAGGGCAGTAGCTTTTTTGAATTATAGTGTACAGTACAGTGTTGGTGTGGTGTCAGGGGTTTTCAGTTCAATGTGTGAAGGGTGAAGGATATGTTTGTGTTTATTTTCATAGTCATGGTCATGATGTACACTGAAGATGGTGTTTGATTTCGTTGTACGAGGTGCAATGACAATAAACTAAACTAAACTGTGAGAGGGACCTTGGAGTCTTAGTGGACATCACTCAAACATGAGTCAGCAATGTGCATCAATAGCCAAAAAAGCTAATTGGTTGTATAAACAGAGGTGTAGAATCAAAATTGCGTGAAGTATTACTACTTTATAATGCCTAAGACTACACCTGGAATATTGCATCCAGTTTTAGTCACATTACAAAAAAGATGTTGAGACTTTGGAAAAAAAAAGTGCAAAGAAGAGCAATTAAAATGATTAAAGGCCTGGAGACTAAAACATATGAAGAACAGTTGGAAGATTTGGGTTTGGCTAGTCTAGAGAAAAGAAGGAGTGGGGGGGCATGATAGTAATATTCCAGTATTTGAGAGGCTGTCACAAAGAGGAGGGTGTCAACTTATTTACCAAAGCACCTGTACACAGGACAAGAAACAATGGAGGGAAACTAATCAAGGAGAGAAGTAACTTAGAACTTCCTAACAGAAACTTCCTAACAGTGAGGATAATTAATGGAACAGCTTCACTGGAGTTTTTAAGAAGAGACTGGCCAGTCACTGCAGTGGTATAGGATCTCCTGCTTGATTGGGGGCTGGACTAGAAGACCTCCAAGGTCCCTTCCAGCTTTATTCTTATTCAGAATGAAGGACTATTGGGTATACAAAATATTAAAAGTTGGATAAAAACAAATTTGCAAGCTACAAATTTGCATCTCTCTCTCTCTCTCTCTCTCTCTGTCTCTCCCTCCTCCCAACAGTTGTTCACATTCAACTATCCCTCAGAGCTCTGGAGGTAAGATATAGAAAGAATCTGAAAATAGCAGATTAGGGAAGACCGGCCCTTGATAGAAAAACAGCAGGCAAATCAAATCTAAGGCGAGAGCCTTAGGAATATGCTTGATGAAAACCAAAATTTATTACAGCAACAAAAATGACACAGACGGCTATTTCGCACACGGAATCTCCCATGCATTACGAATCGTGGCTGGTCCCTTTTCTGCACAAGTAGACTCCCCCGTTCCACGCCACGAAATGACCTCAAATCTTCCAATGAGAGAATATGACCCACCCTTTCTCTCTTGCTTCGTCTCTAGCATAATCTTATGAACCGTCTTCGACAGCGTAAGGGAGCTAGCCAATGGGCGATTGGCAACTCTCCCTGAGTAGTGGAGGTGGGGGGGGGGGGAAGGAGCGCGCGGAATCCCAGCCCAGAAACTTGATTAGTGAAGAAAGTTATATCCCGTCAGCCACTGGGCCGCGGCAGGACGGCGTTTCTTGCGTCGCGTCAACCAATAGGAGCGGAGGACGCAGTGATACATTGGCAAGGTGAGCGAGGGCGGGCTGGGTTTGTCTTTACGCTGGTTGGGAGAGCCGCGATTTTGAGGGTTCAGTGGAATCTCTGTTCTAGAAGGTGAGCGGCGTAGCGCTTCGGAGAGACGGCGCAAGCAGGAGTAGGCGCTGCACTTGAAGGAGGTGGGGAGTTGTGCAGGAAGCCAGGGTACTTGAGGGTACAGACCGCTAGAAAGTAATGATTAATGATAATAACAGAGAATCAGAGTTGGAAGGGACCTTGTAGGTCATCTAGTCCAACCCCCCGCCCAAGCGGGAGACCCTACACCGTTTCTGAAAATGGCAGTCCAATCTCTTCTTGAAAGTCTCAACTGATGGCGCTCCCACAACTTCCGAGTTCCATTGGTGTACAGAGATGCAATGAAGTCAGATAGGACCGAGACCCCCCTCCCCATGGTATTTTCACACACCCCCCAACAGGTTCTTATTTCTGACTAACCAAGATAACATGGCTTAAAATCTCTCAGGGTTTCTAGAAGTTGCAGAGGCTCTTCTCTGACAAATTTCGGAGACCTCCCAACCTGTGATTGTTGAAATTACTGTTATTGAGTTAGATCTTGTCAAGGTATAATCCTGATGCCAACAAGGAATAGCTCCATTGAACACGGTGAAATTGGCTTCTGAACAAATATATATTTGACTGATGTAGGGGAGAACAAATGAATGGGTGGCTCTACTCTGATCCTCAAAAGCTGTTTATGTTGTGCTGTACCCATTTTGAGAAACTGCCAAAACAGATAAAGAATGAGAGCTTAAATGGGAAAAGAGAAATGAATAGTGCATCTAAATTGGGCAGGTTGGGTATTTGTAAAGAAAAAAAATTAGTGGGATGCTATTAGTGATGTGTTCTAGCATCTGGAAAAGGTTTGGTTAGAAAGTAGAACTGAGAAAAGAGATTTTATATGAGATAGCTGTAGTTGCACATTTGTAACAAGTTGATAGTTTTCTTATCACTAACTATATATAGCCTGTAAAAAAAAAGGAAAAAGAATTCTGTTAAATATCATAGCCATTTTAACTTATCTACTTTTCTGGTAGCTTTTCATTATCTTATGGTAATTATATCAGTACAAGTCAGTGTGACAGAATTAATAGCTATCACATCCCTCCCTCCCTGTTCACATAAAGTAACTTAATGACCAATCCTTGCATTTATCATCCTTCAAGGTTTGTAAAACAAAGGAAATCCAAAGTACAGCCATGATTTCATTTAGCAACACATTGCTTAACAACTGAATTGCCAGTCTCAATTATGGTTGCTAAATGAGAACTAAATGTACCATTTCTTTTAAATCTGCCATTTAAGTTTGTATTTATACTTTGTTAAAAAATATATTAGTAATGGGGAGCCAACAGATAAAAGAAAAAAAATCTTTATAATGGCAAAATATTGCCATTATAAACGTTTTTTTCTTTTATTGTCCTATAGTGGCAGAGATGTGTGTGTGTCTTTTTTAACTCCGTGATTTTTTTAAAACTATGTGTACCTCATTGTAGCTCTTTTCCTTCATTCAGGACAGTCAGAATGCAGACTCCAGTAACTCTTCTGGCTTCACCAGCTCTGGTATGGAATGTTTGCCTTATACCTGACTTAATGGAAAAGTAATAAATAACTTCATTTTTCTTAAATTATTTGATCTTCATTTCAATATCCAGCAAATATCCAGCAATATCCATGCATCTAATTGATGCATGATCACCAGCATATAGATTGAACAAAAATAGTGATAAAATACATCCCTGTCTAACTCCCTTTCTGATCCTGAACCAATTTGTGTCAACACTGCACAGAATAAAAGTTTCTTACTGTTGTCTCCTGATCAGTGTACAGTATTCTGATAAGTCTGATCAGGTGGGTTGGAACACCAAAATCATGCAAAGCTGGCCATAGCTTATTGTGTTCTACACAGTCAAAGGCTTTTCTGTAATCAATAAAACAGATATATAGATTCTTTTGATATTCACATGCCTTTTTCATAACCCATCTAATATTGGTAATGGGAACTTGAATGTCACACTCACATCCCAGACATAAACTGTTTCAACTCCTTCCCTCAAAATGACGCTATAGAGTACTGCACCAGAACAACTAGATACAAGAACAGTTTATTCCCGAAAGCCATCACTCTGCTAAACAAATAATTCCCTCAATACTGTTCAACTATTTACAAAGTGTACACTATTATTACTGTTAATCTCTCATCTCTCCTTATCACCCATCCCCTCCCACTTATGATTGTAGGACTGTAACCTTGTTGCTTGTATCCTTACGATTTATATTGACTCTTTCCTAGTATGATTTGATTGTTGATTGTACCCTATGACTATCATTAAGTGTTGTACGTTATGATTCTTGATTCTTAATGAATGTATCTTTTCTTTATGTATACTGAGAGTATTTACACCAAGACAAATTCCTTGCGTGTCCAATCACACCTGGCCAATAAAGTATTCTATTCTATTCTATTCTATTCTATTCTATTCTATTCTATTCTATTCTATTCTATTCTATTCTATTCTATTCTATTCCTCTTTCTAAAGCCAGCTTGTACATCAAGTAACTCTTGATCTATGACATTCTGTGGCCTCTGTTTAATGATCCTTAACAGACTCTTGCTTGCAGGAGAAATCAGTGCAATCGTACAATAGCTGGAGCAGTCTGGTGTTTCCTTTTTTTACTAATGAGATAAAAACAGATCTTTTCCAGTCCTGGGGCCACTGACATGTAATCTATATCTCTTCACATAAGGCAGAGATGATATTAACTGGCACTGGTCATAGTAATTCTGCAGGTATTCCATCAACACTTAGGGCTTTCCTAATTCGGGGGACATCCAATTCTAGACCCTGATTTGTATCTGTTCAAATACAATGTGTACCGAGTCTTTTTCCCATTGCAGTCTTTAATAGTTCCTTGCCATGCTGAAAAGCTGGATCACATATTTTTCACTATGGCAAACCTAGCTACTTCCAGATGTTGACATTGCTTCTCCCACCTCCTATTTTTGTCTTTCCCAGCTTCAGGTTGGAAAATTGCATTCAGCTTTTTAACTTCACCCATATTACCTTTGGTTTTGGCCAAAAGTAATAAGGGCAAAGTTTTTGCTCTTCGCTGATCAGCTATTTTGGTGGTATGATCAGAAAGCCATTTGGCATGATACATGCAATCCAGCAATGTCAATGATAGATTGGATCTCTCACTACTGTTCATTTGGAACTTTCTAGATTCAGTGGTTCAAAGCTGTTCTTAACTTCTATGGCATACATAGGTGAAATGTTGTTCACATTGAATTTTGGGGAGATGGTACCTTTTTTCACTCTGTGCTTCAGTTTAGCCACTATTAGCTGGTGGTCTGAGCTACAATTATAAGCACCAGGAAGTATCTTAAAAGAATGCAACCAAACTTTCCCAGCATTGTTGGCATAAGATGAAGCCTATCTGATTTGTCCATTTGGTGCTGTCCATGTGTATAAACGTCGCTTGTGTTGAATGATATAAAAAAGATTCTTTTTTTGTATGTGCTTGAGAACATATTGAAGGTCACTGTAAAAAGTTCAATGTGAATGTAAGGAATTTTAAATCGATTTGGATTAGTTTAGCTTTGATTATCTAGCTTAGGCTACTACATAGATTTGTATGTAATTGGATATAAACCAAAATACTTTTCTCTCTAGCTTCGCTGTTGTTCTCGAATTCTAACTAGGCCAGCTTCCCTATCTTTATTGAGCAGGCCTGAGACTCAAATTGTGCAGGTAAGTATAAACAGTTATTATTATACATTATATTCTGGAAGGACATAAATGGGCTATATTTGACCCTTGTATCTATATGATATTAGTAGTTTCCTGTTACATTATTTTACACCACTCAGAGCATTAGAAGAATTTTATATAGTCCGATGCACATCTGTGTTGGTCTCCCCAAAAGAGAGCTATGGCATTATAGGAAACTATTCTTTCCGTATGATCAAGAATGTTTAATGTTACTTAAATAATACCAGAAAGAATTATTTTGTAATGGTTCATAAACCACAAGCAGAGGTGTACACAAACATGGGAAAGAAGAGAACATCCATCCTCATACTATTTGCCACTAGCCTTTTCAGTGTCCTAATTGCCATCTTCTCAACAGGTGTATCTTTACCTTTCACCCTCAGTATAAAAATTACTTTGAATTAGATGGTTCATGAATTTCAACTTCCAAGGACCAGTTAAATACCATATTTTTTGGAGTATAAAACACTCCGAAGTATAAGATGCACCCAGTTTTTGGGAAGAAAAACAAGAAAAAAAAATCTGTCTCTGCCTCCCAGCAATTTGCCTCCTTGCAGCAAACAGCCAGTTTCAGTTTCAGCACAGCCTTATTAACACAAGAAGCTGATTGTCGGTTGGATCGGTTGCAGAGATTGCCATAGCCTATTGCCACCTCCATGCACCCCATTTTTGGCCTCCGCATCCCATTTTCAGCCTTCGCACACCCTATTTTCTGCCTGTTCCAGATGGCGGAGATCGGAATGGCAGGAAAACAGAACACACGGAGGCTGAAAATGGGGTATGCAGAGGTGAAAAATGGGAGGCGGAAAAGGGATGTGTGGAGGCGGCAATAGGCTATGGCAATCCCTGCATCCTGAAACATCGGGAGGCCGATCCAACTGACAATCAGCTGCTTGTGTTAATCAGGCTGTATTGAAACTGAAATAGGCTGTTTGCTGCAAGGAGGCAAATTGCTGGGAGGCAGACGCCGAAAGGTGGAGGCAGGCAGGTCGGCGGGGCTTCAGGGCTTCGGCAATATTTGCTGTATAAGATGCACAGACATCTCCACCCACATTTGGGGGTGGAAAAAGTGTGTCTTATACTCCAAAAAATATGGTAAACATTCATTCATTCATTCAATGTTCATGCTACTTGATTCCAACTAGCTGTATTTCTATTATTCTTGTTCAATTCTTTTCTGGAGTTTCCTCTTAATCATAAAAGATCACACAATTAGGATCTCTTAAGGACTAAAAGCCTTTAGTCCTCCAGATGCTGTTGAATGCCAGTCTCTATCACACTTAGTATCAAATATGCTAGCTGGGGCTGATCAGTGTTAAGAGGTCAACACTATAATGAAAGTTACATTTCTTCTATCTTTGGCTAAAAGTTTGGCAAGACATTAATCTTGCTGTTATTTCTTTACCCTCACACCTGTCCTTGATATATCCTAATACGTTGCCAGATAACTGCTGAATTACATATTTTTGTGCAAGAAAACCATGGAACTTTCAGATGTTTGGCTCAAACTGTACAAATAATTATTTGCTTATTTCACAGCCTTTCGGCTTTTCCACTCATCAGCTGACTCATCGGGAAATCCAAACCAGCTCTGTTTCCCGTGATATTGATACAGCTGCTAAGTTCATTGGTGCTGGTGCTGCTACAGTGGGAGTAGCTGGTTCAGGAGCTGGAATTGGAACAGTGTTTGGCAGCTTAATCATTGGTTATGCCAGGTAAACTTAACATGCAAGAACTATTTCTGTGTAGTTCGAATCTATTTTATGACCTTTATCCACAAATAAATCCATCTTCTAAGAAGTAAATTTTGCTGATATTTGAGAAATACTAGAAACCTCGGTTAGGGAAGACTGCAGAAGAGACTAGTGAGTTCCAAATCAAATTTTGTATTAAATATCTTGCTGAGGGGATATACAGATATCATTCCAGATCCACTGTTTATGTCAAATCACCCTTTTTAAAATCAGTACCAAGCTAAATTTTATAAGCAGACATAATTATGTATTGTGCTAAAGTTCCTGCTGGAGAGCAGGAACTGTGCATACTATTTGGTAGTAAATCCTGAAGTTCGGAAGTGAATTAATTAAGGTTGTGCAAGGTACCCTGTAAAGCTGGGAATAAAAGAGGGCATGCTTAATGGATTCCAGTTATCCTGACTCATACGGATATAATGGTGGTGATATCTTTTTGTGTACTTTCCATTAATTCTGTAAGGAAGGCATTGCAGAAGAGTAGACTCAAACCATCAAATTGCAGGAGAGATGCAGCTCATGCTGTGATGTATCCCATCCGTCCCAAATCTTTGTAGCTTGGTGGTCTGGCTGGGGGGACGGGAAAAGGGGAACCGGGCCATGTGAATGGCGGGCTGGTGTGCACACATGCTTACAGCTCAACTTATGCAAGTCAAGCTGCAGGTATATGTAGGCTGGACCACGGCCCAATTGTGAATAGGCCGTGGGCTGGTAGAGGGCTGGGGCTTAGGAACCCCTGATTTATCCATTGATTAAGAGAATCATAAACAGTTCAAAAGTTTGCAAAGCATACTTGTCTTAAATGCATGCTTTTGTCACCTGGGACACTATCTTCTTTTTTCACAAAACAATTATATTTCTGTTCCATTGTCATTTTCCCCTGTCTGTATGGTATATAAAACACATATCTTTGTAAAACTTTGAATCAAAAAGCATGTCTTGATGCAGGTATTTGACTTAAGACCAAAATTGACCCTGAATTTTCCATTGTTAAGCAATGATTGTTATTAATTTTGCCCCATTTTATGATCTTTCTTGCCACAATTAAGTGAATCACTGCAGTTAACAAGATTGTTAAGTGCATCTAGCTTCTCCGTTGGGTTTGCTTGTGAGAAGGTCACATGATCCTGGGACGCTGCAATCTTCACGAATACATGCCAATGTCAAGCGTCCAAATTTTGATCACATGACCACAGAGAGGCTGCAACAGTTATGTGAAAAAATTGTCATAAGATTTTTTTTTTCAGTGCCATTGTAATTTTAATCAGGCAATAAATGAATGGTTGTAAATTGAAGACTACCTGTAAAGCATTTTGCATTTAGGAACATCTATTATTGAGTTTAAACTTAAGGGAATACTGAGATTGTATTCAACTCTTTCGGTTTAAATCAGTGGTTCCCAAAGCGGGCCGTACTGCCCCCTGGGGGTGGGTGGGATGACTTGGGGGGGCACTAAGAGGCAAGGGGGGCGGCAGGGGGGTGCTAAGAGGCAAGGGGGAGGGAGGAGGAATGCTGAAGGTGGGCCTCTTGCAGGGTACAATTCAGGGGTGGGATTCTACTGGTTCATTACCATCCCTGGTAATATGGAGAACCAATAAAACAGGCCCCTGGCTGGCCCTACTCCTCTCCACCCGCCCTCCATTCCCTGCCCAGTCAGTCCTTATTGCGCATGCATGACAATCCCTGATGGCCACAGCAGCACATTGGAGAAGTGGAGCAAGCAAAGCCAGAGGTCGGTAATTTTTGCTGCAAAAAGCCTCCAGTCGCCGCATGTTTTTTTTGGTGCAGCCGCATCAAAACAAAGAGCAGCGTCTGGAGGCTTTTTGCAGCGAAAATTACTGACTTCCAACTTTGCTCTGCTTCTCCAATGCGCTGCTGCGGCCACATTCTAGGCGCCAGCCATGCAGGCTCATCCCATTGACTCCTGCACCACTCCATTCAGACTTGCTTGGGCAAGTCCCTCCAGTGCAGCAGGCTTTATGGGATGGACCTGTGAGGCCGGTGCCTACAAAAAACTCCACCTGCACCGAAAAAAACATGCGGCGGCTGGAGGCTTTTTGCAGCGAAAATTACTGACCTCTGGCTTGGCTTGCTCTGCTTCTCCAACGCGCCACTGTGACCGTCAGTAATTGTTGTGATGTCGTGCATGCACAATAAGGACTGGGCAGGGAACAGAGGAGCGGGCAGAGAGATGCCTGCAATCCAGCCGCACTGAAAAAAAAGCAGCAGCTGCAGGCATTTGTGACAAGGGCAATGTGGGCTGACGGGGAGCCCAGCGACAACTATGGCTCAGCCCTGCCTTGCCTGCCCTGGCTTGCCTGCCCTGGCAGCCAGCCGCAGGAGGAAGGTAAAGTCACAGCCATGGGACAACGAAAGAGATGGTCGTGGGGGAGGAAACAGGCGAGATTAAGGGCCGGGGCCTCTGAAAGGGGAAACAGGGTGATGCAGGATTAGCCCAGGCCTTTGACAGATTAGGCCACGCCTTCCTGGTCAGAAAATAGGTAGATAGGTTAGGGAAGGGATAGAGAGAGGGAAAGAGAGAAAGAGAGAGAGAAAAGAAAGAAAGAGAAAGAGAGAAATAGAAGGAACAGACAAGAAACTAAAGGAAGAAAAAGGGAGAGAAAAGAAGAGAAAGGAAGAAAAGGGATAGACAAAGGTGGGATGGAAGGAAGGGACAGAAAGAAAGAGAGGGAAAGAGAAAAAGAAAGGGAAAGAAAGAAAGGGAAGGAGGAGAAAGTGAATGGGATATGGAGGGAGAGAGAAAGAGAAAGGGAAAGAGAAGGAAGAGACAAAGAAAAAGAGAAAATGGAAAGAAAAAGGGAGAGAGAAAGGAAGAAAGGGGATAGAGGGGGCGATGGAAGGAAGGGACAGAAAGAGAAAGGGAGCGAGGGGAAAATGAATAAGATATCTAGTCCAACCACCTGCTCCACCAAGGTGAGAAGGGTGTGTGTGTGTGTGTGTGTGTGTGTGTGTGCGCGCGCATGGCTGTCATAACTCCAAAAACAGGTCAAGTAGCTCTGGGGAGGTCAGTCATAAATTAGAACACTTGCTAAGCAACTGGCCATTAAGCAAAGACCACTTGTATTTGGTTTGCTAGTCACATGGCCACTTGGCCATGCCCACCCAGTCATATGGCCACCAAACCACATCCACCCAGTCACGTGACCATCAAGCCATGCCCAGCTAGCAAGCCACAATCACCCAGTCACATGACCACCAAGCCACACCCACAAATTAGGCCACATTCACAGAACCAATTCTTAAAAAAATTGAATCCCACCCCTAGGTGGCGGCACTAAGGATGAGTTTGTAGCACCAAGAGGGCGGTGGACTGAAAAAGTTTGAGAACCACTGATTTAAATGATCTTTCTTTTGAGAAAAATAATTCCAGCTTCATTCTAGCTTCCCGAACCTCTCCTTCCATTCACTCTAGGGACAAAGACACCAGAAGAAAGGCTAAAATATGTCATCCACTGCTGGCAAAATAGTAGTAGTTTCCATGGATATATAGTCTTTATTATGGTCAAGTACCTATGATCTATGCTGTTTAACACTTATCAGTGTCCATGATGGTTTGGAAAAAATTGTGTAATATTTTATTCTGGAGAATTCAATAGTAATTTATGTCAGGCTTTTCTTTTGTTTCTACCTACAGGAACCCGTCCCTCAAGCAGCAATTGTTTTCTTATGCTATCCTAGGTTTTGCCCTTTCGGAAGCCATGGGGCTCTTCTGTTTGATGGTGGCATTCCTGATTCTGTTTGCCATGTAAAAAACCTCTGCTGTCGTCTCAGTTTAAGCCTGCTGTTACAGATATAAGCAAACTTTAATAAATATAATTCAAGATTTTTTTTGAGTTTTGTCATTCATTATTCTTTATGCTTCATATAGAAACAGGGAATTGTAGAAAACTCATATGACAGAAAATGACCTAATGGTTCATTGAGTCTGACTTTTACGTATTTATTTTTAGTTTTTAAATTTTTGTCAGATGATGGACATGTGTTTATCCAAACATGTTTAAACTCAGTTATTGATTGACTCACTACCTGTATTTGAATTTGGTTCCAAGTTTCCACTATGCTTGAATAATTAAAACAGAAATAAAACATGTCCTAGTAAAATAATGTACTGTACTTTTATCCTATTTTTTCTTTACCTCATTGTTTATGAAAACCTTGGGATATTTCAATCATCTACAAAATATATTTTATTCCACAAAACGCATAATAAAAGGGATTCTATATAATATTGGTATTCAAAAGTAAGTAATGAGATTTGCAACTAAACGTTGCTATATAGTTTTGCTTTAAATCGAGAAATTGCCAATCAGCATTCACAGACTCCATCTTCTGATACCCATTTCTGACCCACTTCTAGAGGGTCAAAGTTGATTGTTTCTTGCAAACAATACATTTAATGTAAATAAAGTTTATGAAAATTAAAGCCATATTGAATTTTTTTCTTTTCCATCTGATGTTTTGCTTTTTAGTTCTGGGGCAAAAGCTTGATCTCCCAACACAAGCACAAAAGGTTGCAGAACATTCTGAATATTGCATAGTTCTTCATAAATAAAAAATAAATAAATACATAATAAATAAATAAATGTGGGTGACACATTTGTTTCCTTTGTGTTTTCAGCAATCTTGTTTTGATTAGATTTTGGGACTGACCTAGAGTTTTCTAAAAGTATCTTGCTATGAGCAATGGAGGCCAGTTAACTCTGAGCAATAATGCCTTTCTAAAACGGACTTGAAGTTCTCGCGGACGCCAAAATTAAGAGCATAAAAGCGATGGTACTGCAGATACCCCTTAGCTGGCACGGAGACTACTTCACAGGTAATCTTGGGAACGGAATCTACTTCCAGAAAGGCGCGAAGGCGGAGCTTATGCTTGTTCGCGTCTGAGCAAACTACGCAAGAAGCGGAAGGGTGGTGTCTACACCCGTAAATGGGAATTTTTGAAAAAATTACCTGAGTTTCGTAGGATTAACTATTGATAAGGAGTTTCTTTGAAAAGATATTGTGTTAGGTTTTGAATGCCCGTTCCGAGAAAAAAAAAGGTATAATGTAGGTATTTCGGAGGTTCCGGGTCGATAATCTAGCATAGATGCAGAAAGGGATACAGAGATGCAGGGTTGTTTCCCCCCCACCCCCTTGAAATTTGATTCCCGATGCAAGAGCCCTCCATGTGCAGATCAAGAGAGTGGAAATTGAAGGTGACATCAGAATGGTCATGTGGGAGATTCCGCTTTGGCACGTGCCGTGTGTTCAGAGTCGTGCAAAATGGTTTTATTTCCCCTCATAATGGTCTGTAGATATTTTCAGTCATCCGTGGTTGTCCCAAAAGTAGTTTTTCAGGAGGCAACGGGACTGTCTTTTTTCTTCTTCTTTGAATACGTTTTGCTTCTCATCCAAGAAGCTTCTTCACCTCTGACAGGATGGTGGGGAACGGGAAGGATTTATATTCCTTGCAGGCGGCTTTCTTGGATGGGAAGAGAAACGTCTTCAAAGGAAAAAAAAACCCGAAGCCTGTAGCCTCCTGTAAAAGCATCTTTGGGGTTCCCCCTCATAATCTTTTTTTAAAATGGCGTGCACTTTAAAAAAAATATCACGCTGCTTTGCAAATCAAGTGAAAGATTCAGCAATGAAATGCTTTACCCAGTTTAATTTCTACCTGGCACCTAATTTTTAAAGATACAATTGGGGGTTGTAGTTCTACAAAAATAAGCATCATAAAATCAAAACGATGGTTGCCTGGGAGGAGATGACGAGTTATGTTCCTTTTAAAGGCATTAAGAGATTTGTCGATGCGCCAACACAGAAGGGTTTTTTTTAAAAAAAATGTCCCAATTTTCGTACCCGAACTTCTCTGAATAAAGTTAAGCAGGGTCAGATCTGCTTAATACTTGGACAAATGGCCACGAGGAAAACCCAACAGCTGTCAGAAAAACATCCCGGAAGCTTGGGTTTTGTTTTTGGCCATGCTACCACAGGTAGCAGAAGCTTTTCCCTTTGCGATCATTTTCGTAAGAACTTTTTCACCCACGCCTGATAGAACTTAACTATTCGGAACCGGAAGTGAGGACAAAGCTCTAGAATTTCTATGCAATCAATGTTCCATCAGCTGCGACTTGAACGAATTAACAACGTGGGACGCTCTGGAACTCTCTTCCTCAATGGTTGATATGTCCCCATTGTCAATAATAGGCGGAGCATCGTGATCCGCTCTGCCCACTTTTGTCGATGGTGTGGGAAGTCCCGGAAGCGTAGCCGGGACTGTTGGCGATGATGGCGGAGAGTCCGGCTGCTGAAGAGGTAGTAGCTTCGGCCGCGGTACTGGCGGCCCCGACAGGCGGAGGACCGGGTGCCGGAGCTGGTGGCGGAGGCACGGGCGTCTTCCTACCAGCAGAGCTCTGGGCGGTAGCGGGGTTGGGTTCGGCAGGAGGAGGAGGAGGGTCTGGAACGGGTTCTGGAGTCGGTTCTGCAGGAGCCCCAGTGCCTGGGATTCCCCCTGCTGCTGCCGCCGCTGCCGCCGCCGCCGGAGTGCTCCTTTCGCATTCGGCCTTTTGGGACCCCACGACTAGTGGGGATTGGGACGGAGAGAGACCGAGCGCTGCCTGCCTGCTCCGTATCAAACGGTAAGGAACTCCGTAAAACGAAACTAGGAAGTTGGAGTTAGCAATCCCGTTTTTCCATTAAAGAATGTAGCCAATATCTGGCTAAACGTGAATTGTTAAGAAAGGGCGGTGTTTCTGAGCATGTGCAGAGTGCTTAGTTCCGTTCCCCACCCAAGTGCCCCGCATTTGGGGTTAATGCTTCAGCAGTTCAGTCCTTTCGAAATATTTTATATTCCTGCTGGTGATAGATTGAAGCGTTGGGACAGCTTCATCTCTTTCAATCCTGCATTTTATTGTAAAACAACATATCTCTAAACGTATTAAATACAAATGGATAAGCTTGTGATTACCAAAGCCTTATGCTTTCCAGTCACCCGGCAATTCCCAGAGTCCCTGAACACAAAAATCCAGTGTCATTATTTAAACCTTAATGAAGACACTGAATGAAAATTGCTTTCATTGTAAAACTGACTTTGTTATTTTGCATCAGAAAGCAATTGGTATTTAACATATTTACAACTTCAGTTAAATTTCTACTAATGAGTATACTCAAAGAATATGTTCTGTATATTTATAGCTGTCCAAGGAAGGAGAATTCTAAGCAGTAATTCTAAGCTATATCTTTATTTGATTGCATATTATTTTGTAGTCTTTTCTGTATGCATTTTGTCTTGCATCAACAGCTTTTAAAGGCAAGCAATCAACATTATTTTGTTGTGGAGGTTATTGCCCAAGGACGTATGTTGAATTAGTAGTAGAAATAGATCTGCATTCATTCCTCCAGTTTGCTTTTGTGTACTGGTATTTTATTGTACATGTTTATTCTTATCGTCTCTAGGGTTAATAGAAAACATTTATCTGTTTAAAAGATATTCAACATATGTATCCAGTGGTAACTAAAGGGTGCAGGTGAACAAAGATTTTTTGAGCCTATATAGCCTCTTCTTTTAATTAATCTCATTAAATCATGCCAAAAAATGCAGTAGAACGGAAGTCCCTTCTGTTATATGCCCAAGTAATAGGTAACATATTCTTTAGTACAAACAAGGCCACAAGTTGAATCTTTGCCTGGGCAATTAGATGAAACTTGCAGTGGAGATTCTGAGCATGAGAACAGCTGCGGTGGGGGGGTGGTGGTCCTTGGTGCTCTCTGAGGTTGGTTGTTTTCTTGCAGGTGCTTCATTTCCAACAGCTGCTAAGCAAAGTTTACTAGGCACCTGGTTTAATTAAAGTACACCTTTCTTTTAAAACAAAAAAGTGAAGACCAACTATAAAGGACAGTTTGAGGTTATTTCCATATTTAGGCATACAAATACTTAAGAAATAGTTAACAGTTTTATGTAACCACAGTAACAAAAGTTATATTATTGGAATTATATAGAGCATCAAAATGAAACTCAACTTGCAGGAGTATTTCTCAGAAGTTTGACTGAATGCCTCCAGGGATTTCGCTGTTATTTTCAAGCAAAACTATTCTTTTAAAGTACTATTGATATATATTTTGTACATTTGGGGAATGTAAGACCACTATGTCCCACTTTCAATTTATTTCATACTTTAGTGAAAAGAAAGTAGTAAGAAGTAAGTTGGTGGGTAGCAACTTTCAAAACAGCTTGTCAACATAGACACTTTTGTTGATAAATGTATGCTGACAGATTGAGGGATGAAGAAACAGTTCCTTATGAAAAAGCATGGGCTATGATAAGTTGTTTCATGTTATATCCCCCCTTCTTGTGGGAGATCTCTTTTTCTCTCATTGTGTTTTACACTTATGTGATGATATAAGACTAATAAATTGCAATAAGCAGAATTATGAGTCTTAAATTTAGGTAAAAGATACTTATTTTGAGCACTATTTAGGGCAGATTTTGGACATATATTTTTAGTAAGAGTATTTGTCAGTAATTTAAGACAAAACTTAATGGGTTACAAAATACAGAAATATATTTATATTTCTTTCCTAGGGATATCATGTCAATTTATAAGGAACCACCTCCTGGAATGTTTGTCGTACCTGACCCGCATGATATGACCAAGGTAGGTGGTATTCAAGTGCTCTGTAGTCCTACTAAAAGGTTTTTCTAACCATTTTAAAGAAGTACTTCATAATATAATGACTTGGAATATGTGAACCTGTCATTATTGGGAAAACTGGTATAAATAGCAAAATGAGATTAATTGATTAAAATACCACATTAAGAAACTTTCAGTAATGCCCAGCTCATATTGCATTTATATTGGGAAATTAGTTGAAATGAGACAAAACAAAGGGAGTAGTAGCATTAAAAAAGCAGGATATATATTTGGATTGCTATTCCTAATATTTTTATGTTCTATGCATTGCTGTGAAAAATATAAAGCACAGATCTGCCTTTCAGGTTTGCAGTCAAGAAGACGGAAGTGGAATAGAAAATAGGTGGTAAGGAGGAGATGAAATTGTTAAAAGGTTTATATAGAAATAGAACTGGGCCAATTTTTCCCTTGGTATTGATCTTTAGGAAGACATGCTTAGTCTTGTAGTCTTGATTTTTTTCAGTCACAAAATATTGTGTGTCTATGAAAGAAAAAGGCTGACTCATGGAGATACCAATTTTTAAAATTTATGAATGTGTTAAGTACTACAGAGACTTCCTTACAGATCTCATTTGAGTTCCTTACAGAAAATAAAAATAATAATTCTACAACTCACAAGTTGTATATTCTTCATATATGCCCAAGAATCTGCCACTGGAATTCTACAGAGGAATTACTGAGTCTGTCATTTGTACCTCAGTAACCTGGTTTTGGCCTAGCAACCAAACAGGACAAATAGAGATTTCGACAGATAGTTAGGATTGCAGAAAAAGTAATCGAAATCAGCCTGCCTTCTACTGAGGATCTGTATACTGCACGAACCAAAAAGAAAGCTGAGAAAATATCTCACATTCTGGATATAATCTATTTCCACTTCTCCCCTCAGGATGCCGCTATAGAGCATTGCATGCCAAAATAACTAGACACAGATACATTTTTCCCCCATGCCATCATTCTGCTGAATTCCTACAGTATTCCTGTCTCATTTCCCATCTTTTTTCCTCATCTTTCCTATTACCTTCTCCTTTTGGTTGCTTATGATTTATCAATTGTTGTTTGTAGCTTATGATTAATGATTGTAACTATTATCTTTGCCCTATTATTTGCTGTTTATATGTATATTATCAGTTTATTCACTGGAGACATTCCTTGTGTCTCCAATCACACTTGGCCAATAAAAAATTCTATTATGCTATGCTATGCTGTGCTAGGCATCGTAGTGGTGCAGTGGTTGGAATGCAGTAGTGCGGACTAATTCTGCTCACTGCCGATTGCCAGCAGGTCAGCAGTTCAATCCTGAGTTAACTCAGCCATACGTCCTTCTGAGGTCAGTAAAATGAGGACCCAGAATGTTGGGGGCAATATTCTGACTCTGTAAACTGCTTAGAGGAGGGTGTAAAGCACTGTGAAGCGGTATATAAATGCAAGTGCTCTTTCTATTTCTATTCTATTCTGTTCTGTTCTGCCAGATTAAGCTATGTGACATTAAATTTTATCAAGTACTCTGAGCATTGCCATTAGAACTGCAAAGAAAATAATCTGTGGATTTGATTAACTTAGAATAATAAACACATAAAATAGGTAGTGGTAAATCTGAGTAGCATTTATTTATTGCTATTGTATTCTGCCTTTCACTCCAAAAGTTCTTTGATGTACTTAGTCTCCCTCCCATTTTTCCCTTCAAAAATGCCCTAGGAGGAAAATTGTAATGAGCCAACAATATTTAATGAGCCTATATTTCCTAACAAGATTATAAATTAGAGTGGAAAAGTTGTTACAGTCTATTGTTTTAAGCACTGGACACTGAGTTTCAGCATTAGTGACAATATTCTTGTTTTGACATGCCTGCAGTTATAACAGATGACTAGTTTTTAAAAAATGCTCCATCTCTGGGTTTTCCCCAAACGCTGTAAGACAGCAACTTCAATCTACCCTTGGCTGACAGTAATATTATTTTTTAGTTATCATTCACACAGTTTTAGTGTACCTAGAGTCAAATAATGATCAATTCATCAGTTGATCTTACATAATAAGATTGATCTTTATATATATAAAAGCAGAATACCACTCAAACATCATCATAAAATCTCTAGAACTGTAAAGCCTACAAACTTGAAATTTGGCACATACGTTCCTCTTGGCTTCTAGATGCTCACTAAGAAATGATTTTTCAAAATGACCATCAGAGCATTAGTATTTCATATATTATTATTCACACGCTCTGATGCTAAGGAGTTCTATTCCCCCACCCCACTTGAAAAGAAATCTGTTCCAAATGCAAAACACAAGCAGAGGGGAGGCGTTTCAGTTTCAGTTTTAGCTTCACAGCAGCAACCAGTTTTAGTACAGAACAGTTGAGCTAAGCCATGCCCAAGCTCCTTGATGTTTCCTTCTTGATCACACAGCAAATACTTTTCAGTTTCTAAACAGCCCTCAACTCTCACACATTGACAGGATGCTAGCCAGATGAATACCGATGGATGCTGGTAGGCAGAGGCAGAATTTTTTCCCATATTTTCTCCCAAAAAACTAAGCCCGATCATATAGTTTCATAGCGAAGCACAGGTGTCAAGCTAGTATGATAATATAATTGATCTAACAACCAAATAGCGTGTCAATTCAAAGTTGATATACCAGTATACTCCTAAGGATCCCTTGGAAATTGAAATTCTCATTGAGAAACCTCCATATTAATTTGTAACATTTTTACTAAGCATTTGAATTTTCAAACAAATTTGAAATTTAAATGTTTATTTACTTTCAAAATATATTGTCCCATTTTTCATTCAGAAAAGTTTCCAGCGCAATTCATAAAAATTAAAACATCGCTTTTTCATGGTAAACTCTTGCTGGGTTAACTAGCCCAGATGGAAATGACCCTGACACATTTCAAAACCAGACCTCAGTGGAATTCTTGTAAGCAACCTAGTGAGGCAGCGTTCCTCAGAATGGCCCTCATGCAACCAGAAGCTAAAGCTTTGCAATTACCTTCTTATTTGATGATATTATTTCCAAGCAAAATTTAGAGTATTGTAGGACAGCTGTAGCTGATCGGTGTTTGAGGGAGAAGATGGGATCCAAAATTAAAGCCATGTAACTGGTGAAGATAGAGTGGAACCACATTAAAAGTCATGCAGTAAATAAAACAGGTGAAGTAAAAAAAAGTTTTAAAATTGCACTTAAAAGCAAAGCTAGAATAAAATTTGTCTAATTTCAGTGGGAATTCTGTAGATGTGCAGTAGATGCAGAATTGACAAACATGTCTTGAGCTTGCCAACTATTAGGAATCTACAAGAGTCACTTGACTGATCTCAAAAGTTAGACAGATTCACATTGAAGAGGGGAATACTTCACATGTTCCCAATCCATTCAGGGATTTAAAGATCAAAACTATTGGTTTAATTTAATTATAGATAGTCCTGGACTTAGGACCAGAACTGGGAATTCTGAGCAATACAGTTGTAAGGTGAAATGTCATGTGACTTAGCAACCGTAATCCTAGTAATTCCTTTTGCCATCATTAAGCAAATTTTACCGTTGTTAGCAGAGGATCCATTCCAATCCATTTTAGGCTTGGTTCCTCCCACTTCCGAGTAAGGTAAGGAAAAGTCTCTCTACTCATTATACCTACCTGTTCCCCCCTCCCCCATTTCTGTCCTTTTGGCCTCCTTACACCCTATTTTTCATGGTGGCAATCAACCTCAGGACCGCATGGCTTCGCCATGCTTTGACAGCCACCCCAGGCCACTCTCAGTTGCCCTTGTCATCGTGAACTCTGAGAGTGCCGCTACCCTATGCACAGTACCTTCTTGTTCCTTCTGCTGGGCTGAGCTGGGGCTGGCTGCAAAAAAGGAAGAGAGCCTTTCCCTTCTTTTTTGCAGCATGAAGCCAGCTCCACTCTGGTCCAGCAGCCAGGCTAGCCATGTCTTAAAAGCGAGAACAAGAAGAGGGTGAAGGTCAGCTGGGGTCAGCAGGGGCCCCAAACGGTATAGACAGGGGAGCTGGGCAAGTGGGGAAGTTGCAGTGCTCTTGTGGTCGTAAGTGCATGTGGGCTGCAAAGTACCCCAATTTTAATAATGACTGTGAGGGTGCTGCAACTGCCGTAACTTCTGGCGTGGGTCATAAGTCTCTTTCTTCAGTGCTGTTGTAAGTTTGAACAGTTGCTAAGCAAATAGTTGTAAGTCGAGGATTAACGCTAAGAAAAATAGAAGAAGCTAGAGAAGCTATTGTGGAATTCTCCACCACATTGCAAAGCAGTAATATTTTTCACTGCTTCAACTAAATAAGTAGTAATGAAATGTAAAGTAATGAGACTTGTACCATTTAACGAAGTGTTTTGAGTTTTTTTTTTTTTTTTTCTGACTGCTTGCAGAGAACCTTCTCTGCTTCTCCTGACTTCTGTCAGCAGCTGTTGGCACTGGGCAGGTGCTGCCACTGATGCTTCCATCAGAAGTGTTTGCGCAAGCCTGGGCTTTTCTCTTGCAGATTCATGCGTTGATCACAGGCCCCTTTGACACGCCTTACGAAGGGGGTTTCTTCTTGTTCCTGTTTCGCTGTCCTCCAGATTATCCTATCCATCCGCCGCGGGTCAAACTGATGACAACTGGGAATAATACAGTGAGGTTTAACCCTAACTTCTACCGAAATGGGAAGGTCTGCCTCAGTATTCTAGGGTAAGGACACATTCAGCTAAAGCTCTTTTCCAGGGGATGCCCAGGTGCGTGCTTTGGAAAGGGTTTTGAGCAGTTCTTTTTCTCAAGGACCTTATGCGAATGTGTGTTTTTCAAAAGAATAGGGAAGAGGGAAAGCATGAAAATTACAGCACAGTTGGGCAGAATCAACCATATAACTGCAAGCTATCTCTGGCCACAAGCTGCTGTTTCTCATCTTTTAATAAAGAGGCAAACTTGGGGCAATTAAATATGCATACTTTTTTCTATACCCTTTGGTCAGCTTTATGCACTTCCAGTGTTATGCCAGAGACACAGGGTCAGTAGTGCTTCTTTTAACTTTCTAGGGCAGAGGTCACCAACCTTTCGACCTCAGGGATCACTAAATTCATAATTTTAAATCCCACGAACCACTAATAATGAATCTAGTGCTCAGCTCACTGAAGCGCCTGGACTCCCAGGGGTGGAGTGGGGTCCTTCAGGCTCTTAGCTTGGCCACCTGTTTCTGCAACCTTAAACACTCAAAGAACCATTTGGACCCGTTTCCCACAGAAAACAAAAAAACGGTATCTGTCTCATCTTTCCCCCCTCTCCCCCCCCTCTTCTCAGCTCTCTCTCTCTCTCATATCTCTTTCCCTGTATCTCTTTTGTTCATCTCTCTCTCTAATCTCTCATTTCTCTCTCCCCTCTCTTTGTCTCTCTCTCTGTATCTCTCATCTCTCTCTCATTCTGATTCTCCAGTGCTTTCCGAGTCTTGTGGGTGCTTCAGCTGTTATTTGTGCTGGATGCACCTCAGTCGCTTGGAGGGGACACACGACCTGCTCTCCACCACAAGACACTTGCCCAACTCAGCTGCAACTGATGCTCTGAATTGTAATGGGCTTTAGGAGGAGGAGGGAACACTGTCTCCCCCATTGTGAAGTATGCTAAATTTAATTCTGCTGCAAGATCAGTGGGAAGGCCATGGAGCTGCCAACAGCAGTGGTGGGGATAAACAGCTGGGTCGGGTCAGTGTCTCGAGGCTGAGAGGAAGTCACACATTTCCCCGAGCAATGCACGCATGAAGAAGAAATGCCTGCAAGACCCAGCAAAAGATGAAGCTTTGCTCCCACTCTGGAATCTGGAGTGAGTCTCCATCCCCTTCCCTTCCCTTCTCAGGCCAGGCGAGGAGTGACTGGGAGGGGAGGATGAGGGGTGGGACCAACCACTGGTGGGTTCAGCCAACAGGAAACCACAGCAGGGGGACAAAAGAGCCTCAGGTTGCCAACACCTGTTGCTTTGGCCTGCCTGCGCCACCCCCCCTTGCTGCAGCAGCACCATTACCTTGTTCTGGTTGGTGAGGGCTGTGCTACTCCTTGCACGTTGCGCCACTTGCAAAGTTGCAAGTTGCGCGTACCTCCGTCTACAGCAGAGATTTCCAGCCCCACCATGAGCTGTCTGGCCAGTCTCATATTCCAGAGCTCTAGTCACAGGACTGGCCCATTGGTCATCCCAGAGCAGCTCCTCCACCAGGGTGCGCTGTGGACCACCAGAATTTTCTCATGGACTACCAGTGGTCTGCAGACCACCGGTTGGTGACCTCTGTTCTAGGCTGTGTTTTTTTTTTTTCCAATCTAGCAATGAATACTGTTAAACTTCTGTATGTTTGTTGGAATGTATATATACATTTAGTTATATACATATAGAAAAAAAGAAAACGCACACATTCAAAAAATGCATGTATACTGTTTTAAACCATAAAGAAATTACTTCAAAAGATTGCTCCATACTCCTGTATGCCATCTGCTTGTTTCTAGTACTTGACCTTGTGTGGATCCAGTAGAGGAGAAGGCTGCTTTGGAGCTTCAGTTATGATTCTTTTCTTTTTTAAAGAAAAAGAAAGATAAACTAATTAAATAGAGAATAATTAAATAAAGGAAGCAAAAGTGGTTGCTGTTATAACCATTAAGTTTGTGGCCCCTTCTATCAATACTATATGTGTATCAGTTTAAAACAAACAAGATATATCTGGAGAAACTGTGTGAATGTTCCAAAGCTAACCATAGGCAGCACTTGACCAACCACTGTAATTGGGACTGGCCATAAAGTGTGATATCACATGACCACATTCCCAAGGGCATTCCATTTGCTGTTTCAGGCAAATCCCACATGATCGTTCTGCATGATGTCACATGATCACCATTTGTGACCCGCTGGCTTTCATTGCCTTTACTTGTGAGAAACAGACAGTAAAGATGGCAGATGGCAATCATGTGACTGAAGGATACTGTGATATCAAAACTCTTAGCAGGTTGCCAACCTCCAGAACTGTGATTGCATGACAGCCACGTCAGATCATAAGTCTCCCCATTCAGCACCATTATAACTTTGAACTGTTGCTAAATGAGGACTACCTATAATTGCTTTCTGTAGTGTTTATTAACCCACAAGCATAGATACATTTGTGAACTTTTTATTTGGTTAACTGTTTTGTTCTTTGATATTGAATGTATCAATTCACAAATCTCTTCTTAGGACTCCAAATCCAATTGGAGCCCAGATCAGTCCTTGTGCCATAAAACATCTTAAGTGTGGAAAGCAGTATTCCCAACAGCTGTAAATTCAGTCAAAGGAATGTCAAAAATTGATGTCTCGCTCAGGAAGCTCTACACTTCCTACAAGACAGATATTCTGTGCTTAGAGCCAACTTTTATAATCGTGGTGAATTTAGTCTTTATTTGAATTTTGGTCAAATTCAGGTGAAAAAATGGAGTTCAGCACTCCAACTGGGCTGCAAGGTTTCAATCACTGTAGTATCCAGGTGGATCAAAATATAAAGCATATCTACCCCACATTGTGCGATTATGGACTGCTATCCTAGAAGTATGGTTGCATTGGCTATCTTTAAACTACTGTCATTTGATCCTCCATGTTCCCCTTTAAGAAATCCTCTATACTGTTACTTTTCATCTAAAATGATAGTAGGTTGTTGATAGTAGGTTGTTGCCAAAAATAATTTCCAGCAAGAACTCTCCATATCTCACCCTGTCTAGGGACTTTTGGTACTTTTTTATACTTAAGAGACAAAAGATAAAAACAATAACACCTTGGGATGGTTTGGCAGCACATCTTATCAGAGATTTAATCATAACTTTAGATAGTTGAACTTCTGCTAAGGATAATTTTGTTCTTGGAGATGGTGTAATGATTCGAAACCCTAGATAAGTATGTATGTGCTAATCATTGGGTATTTTCTATAATGGCAGTCCAAGCTTTTGTATTATTGTATCATAAAAACAAAAGTTTTCTAGCTGACAATTATTAAAATATTAAATTTGATGCCTGCTCAGAACATTAGCATATATTATGGTACTTTTGTGAGACTGCATATCCAGTCTAATCTCTACACTGAGTTGATAACCAGCAATCCTAAATTTGATAGCTTCACATCTCAGGATTTTGAAAGAGCTGCAAGATGTAATTTCGAAGCTACTGAATACAGTATAGCAGGGGTGTCAAACTCACGTTGTAGTGGTGGCATCACGTGATGTATCTGGACTTGCCTCCCCTTTGCTAAACCAGGTGTGGGGTGGCCAGTGAATGATGCATCCAGCCCGCAGACTGGGAGTTTGACAGCCCTGCAGTATAGTCTTTCAAAGATCATGTTACATAGGGGAAATACCAGAGGACTGGAAAAGAGTTGCCATATTTCCAATTTACACACACACAAAAAGGAAAGGAATGAATCCAGGAAATTATAGGCCTATCAGCTTGACATCAATACCTGGGAAAATCCTATGAAAGATAATTAGGCATAGGATTTGTAAATATCTAGAAACAAACAAGGTGATTAGCAGAAGCCAGTATGCCTTTTTTGATAAAGTAACTAAATTAGTGGATCAGCCATGTGCTGTGGGCATAGTACATTTCAGCAAGGCATTTAACAAACTAGATCACGGCCTACTTCTTGATAAGATAGGGGATAGACAGTATCACCATCAGATGGATTTGCAATTGGTTGGACAACCACACTTAGTAGGTAATCTTCAATGGAACTACATTTACATGGAGGGAAGCATGCAGTGGGGTACTTCAGGGTTCGGTCTTGGATCCAGGACTCTTAAATATCTTCATAAATTATCTAGAAGAGGGGATAGAAGAGGAACTTGTTTGCAGACAGCACCAAGCTGGGGGGAATAGCCAATACTTTAGAAGATAGGTTCAAGATTCAGAAGGATCTTTGCAGACTTGAACATCTATACCAGCAAGATGCAATTCTGTGGTGAGAAAAGTAAGATAGGCAGGAAAACCCAAATGCATGGATATAGTAAAATGGTACCTGGCTTAACAGTAGTAACAATGGGAGAGAAGAGTCCTAGTAGATCAATATTTAAATATAAGTCCGCAATGTGCTACAGCTGCTGAAAAAGCCAATGGAGCCCTAGGCTGCATCAACAGCACCAAGACAATGAAAAGCGATAATATCACTTTACACTGTGCTTGTGAGACCACACTTGTGAATGAAGGCAAATATACATGTCTCAGGATAATGTTGCAGGATCTGAACTGGGTCTTCCAAGCCTTCGACTCCTGTTGGAACCCATCCTCAGGGAACTTCTCTCTGTTGGACATTCCCTGAGGATGGGCTACAGCACAAGTCCGAAAGCTCAGAAGACTAAAGCTCTGATTTCTGTGACTGATCTGGATTGGATTCTGTAGACCACACTTGGAATATACATCTAGTACTGGCACCACAATACAAAAAAGATGTTAAGATCCTGAAAAGTTTGCAGAGAAGAGCAACAGTGATAAAGCATCTGAAGGCAGAATTGTATGACAAAAGGTTGAGGGAGCTAGGTATGGCTAGCCTATTGCAGAGGATTGGAGGGGGCATGATAATTGTCTTGCAGGACTGTCACAAACAAAAGAGGATTGGCCTAGGGTACCAGAGAGCAAAACAAGAAATAATGGATAGAAACTGTCAAAGAGAGTGCCAACCTAGAAGTAAGGAGAATTTTTTTTTACATTAAGAGGAATTAATCAGTGGAATAGCTTGCCCCCTGGTGGTGTGGGTGTTCCATGACTGGAGGTTTTCAAGAATAGACTGGACAGCCATTTGACCAGGATGGTATAAGGGTCCTGCCTTGAGCAAGGGGCTGAGTTAGAAAACATCTGAGCCCTAAGATACTATGTATATGGCCTTAGGCCTAATTACAGAAGATTTTGGCAATTAGTTCAGATCTATGGTAATGTATTCTTTCCAAACAGCTCAGAAAAGTCAGAGAAGAGAAGGCATACAACACATTAAGGTCTAAACTTATCTGTTGCTGACTTTGGACGACTTACTTATAGCCAACAATCTTCCTAAAGAGAATATTTTCTGATTAGGACTATCTTATCTCAGGTTACTACATTGATTACTGCCTATAAGTAAGTTTTCAATAGCTGTTAAGGCTATACATTATTGCTGGACAAAATATATTGATCTTTATCGGTATTTTTCTTCTTCATGTTGCTAAACATTTCATAAATGTAATATTTTTCTTCTTTGTTTCTAAGTCTTGACAAGCTTCAATTTGATTTACCATTTTGTTGACTAGATACAGTGCTTTCAATTCAAGCAGAAAAAGGTACTTGAGCCTCTTGGAGGATTGACATGGCATTTATCTGAAACTCTTTGTAATGAAGTAACATCTTTTCCCTGCGTATATTAGGTGTCTTTTGCAGTGGCCATATGATCCCAGTAAAAGGCACAACTGCTTAAAGACTTGGGGGACAGGTATTATCTACGTGTCCCTGAAAGTTTTGAAGTACCTTTTTTGCCCTTGAATCCCAGGAGCTATTTCCCCCTACTACGTAATATCTTTTTTATTTAGCTGGGTTCATAAATGTGATAAGCTACATCAAAATACATTGAAGTCCCTATGTGTCCATTAAGAAATTATTTTGTATTTGCACCTGTGGAAATAAGCTTATTGTTTTTTTGCTATCTCACAGCACATGGACTGGTCCAGCCTGGAGTCCTGCACAAAGCATTTCTTCGGTACTTATATCTATACAATCTTTAATGACCGAGAATCCCTATCACAACGAACCTGGCTTTGAACAGGTAAGGAACCCCGATTTTGAATTATATGTCTAATGGGACATTTTTTCATTGGGTAATTGAAAAAAATGGTGTAACATGTAGGTTTAAAGAAGCTAGAGAAAGCTTGCAGAACATGACTTCTAGACTTTTCCCTCCGTTTTTAAATAATAGCTTCTCTCTCGATTACATGACCAAAAAGGAGGATGGAGAAGGGGTTGTAGAATTGAGGAATCATCAACGTTGCAATTCAGTATTGGACTATTATACGATAGAAATGCATTGGGGAAAATATTTCCTGCATTCTTTTTTCTACTTCTCAATATTTTCAAACATAAAAATACAGGAATACAAACACAAAATACTAAGAAATCTGGCAAATAGCAAGATATATTGAGCACCTAGATATTCTTTTAAATACAGATTCCAGTTCCAGAGATAAAGGGACTTTCAATTTTGTATCTGCTTCCTAATTATAGTTAAGACCTATTATGTTATGAGACATATCAAGAATTATTAAAGAGTTATGAAGCCTTCATAGGATACTAAAGGACAAGGAACTCTTTTAAAAGTAAGGATTGTTCCCATGGATCCTTATCAATGGGATTGCAGCTGGATTGGAGTTAGCACTGTGTGCCATTTTCTTTCAGCTTCAAAGTCTTTCATATACAGGTAATCCCCGGGTTATGAACCTTCTCATGCTACTGATCTCTCATGATCTCCTGATACTTTAGGCCTCTTTTCTCTGCACACGGGAACCTGCAGCAAAAGATCTGCAGCAAAAGGCTTTCCAATTGGAGGGACGCACTGAAACCTTGAAGCATTCCCTCCATTGGCAAAGGCTTTTCCATCTTCGCAAAAAGCCTTTGCTGCCAAGAATTGAGGCCAGGAGGGACACATGTGTCTCTGAAGCTTCGTTTTGAGAAAAAGGCCTTTTATCAAGGTCTCTGCCGAAAGGGAATGGAGCCCAAGGAGGGAGAGCACATTTCCTGGCAAAAACAGAGTGCCAGAATGAGGTGGCGCTCTCCAGGGGTTCTGTTCTCTTTGGCAAAGGCCTCCTCAAGCCTGATGGAGTTCTTTAAAGTGGCGCCCCAAAGGCACATAAACTTTTCTGCAAGAGGCTGAAAGCTTCTGGGCCCCATGATCTCTTGCAACTTCAGGCACCCATTCGCTTTTGCAGAGAATGTGTGCCTGAAGTCTCGCAAGATTAGCTTCCAGTCAGTGCACAAAAGTTTTTGCATACCAGCACAAAGCTTGAAAGCTTTGGAGGAGAGTCATCGAGGCTGCCTGCCACTCCAAAAGTGGCAGGCAGCTTTGGTGAGTCAGAGAAGTTGAGCAGGGCGCGCTTGTCCTACTCTCCCTCTGCTCTGCCAGGAGTGGGCAAAGAAATGGGCTGGAGAGGAAAGAGATCTTCACAAGGTAAGTGATCAGCATGGCAGGATGGGGGACAGCAATTGTGGAAACCCCAGGGGAGGGAGAATGAGGTATCTCGGTGGGTTGGGGAGGCCTTGGGTGGTCTGAAGTAGTTGGCCAGTTTCATCGCTAGGCCCCCCCGTGGTGTTCCCAACCTGAGATATCTAATGTGCACTTAACAAGCTATGCATTTGATTAGCGAATGCATGGGTGAAAGGAGGGAGTGATTGTATTCAGATTACGTAATTCTATGAATCCTTGGTTACAAATGGAATGGGCGGGCTCCATTACATTCGTAACTCAAGGACTAGCTGTAATATAATTTCATATAATAATATTAAACATCTCAAATACTTTGGCCACCTAATGAGAAAATAAGAAACATTGGAAAAGATTGTTGTGGCCTGCCAGCTGCCAGTGTAGTTGGCGGCAGACTTGGACAGTGAAAAGGTTTGGGAGGAACTTGGGCCAGTCCTGGAGTCTGGGGAAGGCTCTGATGGATGCTCTGCATCTGAAGCAGAGATAGGGCCAGGGCCATCTGACATTTCCCAGCTGCTTACGGAGTCGGAGATAAGTGGGGAAGAGGAACAGCTGGTGCATGTTCCAGATGCGCGTATATGCAGTGTTGAGGTAATTCCCCGTTAGGAGAATGAGTGCACACAGGGAGATGTAGTGAGAGTGATGTTGAATAACGCACGACCAGCACACAGATACACTGAATAGTAAAATGTAGGTTTTACTTCCAGTAAACGGTTAAGCAAAGTCCAACAAATAGTCCAAGTCATTCATGATTAAAGCAGTCAGTTTTCAGTCCAGGGATAATCCAAATAACAAAGTCTAGTATCATACACAGTTCAGTAACAGATTTACAGCAAGCCAAGGAGAACGATGATCAGTAATAGTCAATAGGGAAAATGCAGAAACCAAAAACAGTGAACAGAACATCTAGCAACTAGCAACTACCAACAACAGAACAGAACAACCCAGGTTTCTGGCTCCATCTTATGGCCGTTTGAGGAACAACACCCACTTACAGTTTTAGCATTCCCTTAAAGAGACAGTATTAAATGTCTATCCTGATTTATATATTTCCAACCCAACTGTTAGATGACTATCAATTCCTAAAATGCAGAACTGTCAGGAGAAAAATTAAGAAATGGGCCAACTCGGAAGAAAAGGCATATGTGGATGCTGAGTGGCCATTCTCTGGGGAATAAATAGAAGCAAAAGGGGAGTGGTGGTTGCAGGAGACAATTGGTTCATATTTCTTTTGGAAGATTTGCTTATCAGAGTTCGTGCCTCACAGAGACTCCTTGCCAGGTATTTCATTTACAGCTTTGGGACTGGATGCTCTCAGCCTGGCAACTATCCAATGATTGTTAAGGTCTGTTCTTGCAATTAACCCTTGGGAGGATTATTGCTGGGACTTTTCTATGTGTGAATGCCATGAATTCACAGTAACTAAATAAAGAGGGGCTTATCGGGACAAGCAGTCTGTTTCTTGGTTCTGCTAAGCCTGGGTCAGAACAAAGACCCTGATGTTGGGGAAAGGCTGAAGGCAAAATGAAAAGGAGATGGCAGAGGATGAGATGGTTAGGTAGTATTGGTGCAATGAACATGCATTTGGGCAAATTCTGTGAGACAGTGGAGACAGGATGGCGGGGAGGCTGGCATGCTATGGTCCATGGGTTGCAAAGAATCGGACATGACTTAGCGAATAACAACAAATGTAAGATTATATATTACTTTATAATGATTGTAAATATATATTGACATATATTAATATTTTTGTATCCAATTTTTATTTTCCTTTTTGCTGAATTATTTATTTTCATGATAGTGGGATTAATATTGGTGATGGGGTATATTGTGAATAATTCTTTTTTCTGTTTGTTTGTATATGATAAGTGAAGAGGTTCTCAGCAGTTGTTGTTTTGTAGGAAAGGCATCCAGGAGACAGTAAAAATTACAATGAGTGCATCCGACATGAAACTATTCGCATTGCTGTATGTGACATGCTGGAAGGGAAATGTCCTTGTCCAGAACCTTTACGGTATGTTTGCAGAGACATCATGATTTAACTTTCAGGTTCACTTTCCATTTAAAAACTCAGAAAATATATTTCTGAACGAGGCTTAGCTCATTTCTAGGGAAAATGGCAATATAATCTTCACCATTTGAGTGTTCATTCTCCACTGCTTTTATAGCCACATAATTAATATTCTGGGAGATTCTCCATGCCAGTCTAGAAAAACTTTGCAGTTTTATAATACAGCTTCCCAAGCCTTGTATCTACCAGTTATGTTGAACGTTGGCTAAGGGTGATGGCTGTTCTAGTTCAACATGTTTAGTGTGTACCAGATTGAGGAAACCTGGTTTAGGTAAGTAATGAGATTGCAGTGTGGTAGATACAGCAGTACTTTTCTTCTTTTCTTTTGGTCAAGATGGGAAAAAAGATTGGATCCAGCCAAAAAAATTGGTAGGGACCAAAGAAATCCCTTCACATGCTGTTGCCCCCCCTTTAATGAGTTTAAAAGTTCTGATAATTAGAAGGACCCTGTTCAGATTTCTTCTTCACAGTCTTAGGCCTTTAGTTCACTCCCTCTTCCACATTCCAACCTTTTAATAGAAAAGTACTAATATCATCAAGTTCAATTTTGGTTTCCTAATGACTGCACCAGCAGTTTCAGTTTATCATCTTCATTATGTTTCCATCCCCCCAAAATTAGAACAATTTATAGAATGTTTGATTGATTTATATATTAATGAACGTATATGTGAAATATATTTGTGATCCTTCACTGATGAAAGCATTGCCAATATATCAGTGTTTTCGTTCTCCAGGTGTATTTTCAATAGCCATGCTGGCTGGGAATTCTGAGTGTTGCAATCTATCTGGAGCTCACTAGTTCCAGAAATGTTGGTGCAAGTTGTTTTCAGAGACTCACCTGAAAATGAGTTAATTAATGCAACTAATGCAGTTGATGAGAAAATGCAAAGTGCTTCTCTAGTGTTAGGCTAATTTAAAGTAATAGACTTTTTGTGAGATTATGAAGTTAACATATTTTGTCAAAACAAAATAAAAGCACAAATTAAGCTGGCAATGTATTCATTCCTATTTTATTACTTGTGGTTCTTCAAATTTAGCTCTTGACATCTAAATCAGCTAAATTTGTTGTTCTCTAAACAAACAAAAATAATATTTTTTAAAAGATTTTCATATAGTAAATAAGCAGCATTGGAAGGATGTAACATTTATGGATGTTTTCTTGAAGCCAACGTTGGAGTAATAAACTAGCACACTTGCTTTGAATAAGATTGCTGCCTTTTTACTTATATAAACACAGCTATATAGATATTTTTAATATTTTTGAAAGAAATGACCTTTGCATAGTGAAAAAAATTCTTATTGTTCTTAGAGAAGAAAATAGTGTGATCCATATAGACATTTAGTTATATGTAATAAACATAAATGAAAGGATGATCTGCCCTTACATCGCTGGACTTAGGAATATTATACATAATGGGAATATCCTTGTTGAAGATATGTCCAGTTTACAAACTGTTGTTTTGTGTGTGTGGGTTTGAAAAGAATAGTTTTCAAAACTGGGCATTAACTTTTTGATGGGAAAAATGGCTTTATTGCTGGTAGGTCTCATACTTCATTGTTTCTTTTCTACTAGAGGAGTTATGGAGAAGTCCTTCATGGAATATTACGATTTTTATGAGGGGATATGCAAAGAGAGGCTTCGCCTCCAAGGACAGTCCATGCAGGTAAGGACGAGTTCATGTGTACATGTTGACTGGCAAAGATTTGTTAAAACACTAGCAATGATCAGGGGTTGATTTATCATCTTCTGATCTGAGAAAATAACTTTTCATTCAGCAGAACTTTTTTTCTGAACAGGAATAGGAAAATCTGAATTATAATCCTCATATTGTTCAGAGATGCTAGAGCAGTAGGTGCTAGTATATTATAGTATGCAGGAAATGATTACGAACAGTGGGAGGCAATTTGGATCAGTCTTGACTTGTTGGACAAGGGGAATATTCATTTTTTTTCATATATATATTAAAAATAAATCCTATTATTTCATCCACAAAATGTATTAAAAGATAAAAATAAAATACAGGTAGTCTTTGACTTATAACAAATCATTTAGTGACCATTTGAAATTACAACGGTGTCAGGTTTAGTTGAGTGTTGACAAACAGTGCTGGAAAAAGTGATTTAGGACAACTGAAGCATCACCATGGTGACGTGACCAAAACTCAGGTGCTTGGCAACAGGCATGTGTTTATGACAGCTGCAGTATCCCAGGATTATGTGATCACCTTTTATGACTTTCTGACAAGGAATGTCAGTGGGGAAGCCATATTCATTTAACAAGCATGTTACTAACTTAACAACTTTGCAACAATTCACTTAACAACTGTGGCAAGAAAGGTTGTAAAAATTTTCAGTGAGGGGCTCAATTGGGCTCAATTGTGGTCATAAGTTGAGGACTACCTGCATTAACAAAAAAATAAACCTCTACAACTTATTAGTTTCCTCCCATGGATAAGTAAGAAATATTTTTTTTTACCAAATGTAAATTAACTTCATAACTCTTATTGTCTGAATAAAAATGTCTTTGCTGAGGGAAGAGAGCTGAGGTATGCAATCAATAAACTTGCATGTCATATTTCTGTATTATTCTGCTTTAGTTTAAATACTTCCCTAAACACATGGAATGTTGGAATAGTAAACAGAAAATTACTGTAAACCTCTTCTCTATTAACTACTGGCTTGTTCTATATGTTTGCCTGAAAATTAGTTTACCTCTTTTTCTAAAAGAAAAAAACTCTGCTTCCTAAAAAAACATCAGGAAAAAAACCCCAAGCATCGTGGCCACATATATGTGACATGACTGTACCTATTTTGGACCATTGCTTTTGCTCTCCCCACCATATGTAAAATACGAACCTATGCTCACCAAAAAGATTGCTCATCCCCAGTCTAAAATAAGTTTGTTTAGAGATGCCATTTTCTTCACAGAAAGAGCCATCACAGACTTTAGATTGTTTTTGTACTGGTCATATTTTCTCAATGCAAGATCCTAAATGTAGACTGTTCATTTGATACTGATATTTGTCAATATTTTTGATACCGACAAGCTCTTTAGTAGTTTTTAGCTATTGGCTGTTGTTCAGCTCATTGTTCTCTTATGTATGTTCCTCTGAAATTATTGTGCAAGAATTTTTTTGGTGAATTCTGTTTCTAGACCATAGCAGCATCTTAAAATGCATGCTGGATATATACTCAAAGTTTCCATTGTAGATAAGCTATATTTGAGTTTATAGGATGCCATTGGGAACCCACATCAGGTGTGTGCATAGACTGACTGGGAACACACAGCATATTAAGCTACCTTGTGTTTGGCTAATTGGTGGCTCAGTATGTTGTTTGAACTAAGTCAGTGTGGTTATTCTATGGTTCATTGTGTTATGCAAGTTAGTTCAAACAAATCATAGTTATTAGATTAGCCATTTTTTCTCCCCCAAAGCTCTGCTGCCAGATCTCTTCCTTCCCTCTGTCCTCCTTTGAAGCAACTCATCCTAGCAAAGAGCCCGCTCTGTAGGGATTTCAGTTTTAAAACATCCCTTTCGGAGTCAAGGCAAAAAATGATTGAAAATGCCTGATGCAGGGCAGCAGGGCCAAAACCTGCCCACTTATTTTGTCCAGAACAAGATTGTAATTGTCCATGCAGAAGAAAACACTGCTTGAATAAATAGAGGATGTCAGAGATACCATTCTACGGCAGGAGCAAGGATGTCATCAAGAATGCCAAAGCAGCTGAGAAATCAGTACTGGTACTTAAATTGAAGAAATTCTGAACCCACCAATTAGTATTTCTCACAGAATTTACGTATCTCTTTCCAGCTTTTTTCAAGCTCTTTTCATTTGTTAATGTAATTTAGAGTGAATATAGAAGAATAATTTTATTACTGGAATAATTAACTTGATGGATGCTTAAATTCCTTTTGATTTTTACTGGTCTGCCAATGGCCCTGAAATCTGCATTTTTTTCCCTCCCCTTCCAGGACCCCTTTGGAGAGAAGCGAGGACACTTTGACTACCAGTCCCTTTTAGTACGTTTGCAAGCAATCCGCCTGAAGGTTCAGGAGAAGCACCAGCAGGAGAATCCAGAGATAGACTCAGAAAGCAGCTCTTCCGAAACAGAAACAGACACTCAGGGGAGCATTAAGATTTAGATGCCTCCTACCTGATTACTTGGGAATCCAAAACGTGAGGGTGGGATCTTCCAACTCCAGGTGCTGTGGAGGACCCCAGAGAGACCTAAGAACTGTTTAGGTTCCAGAGTGAGCACACAAGTGGAAAAACAGCCTTTTGTTACCCTCAAGGGCTCTGGTACATCCTGTTAAAAGAGCTAACTGGGCTTGGGAGAGGCTGCATTTAAGAAATCACCCTTCCCTCTGCTGGACACCTCTGAGTGAATGACACGCCAAAAAAACAAAAAAAAAAAAGCATTTTGGAAAAACCTGTAGGCAGGTTTATGTCTCCCTTTCCACCAAGTCTCGAAAGAGCATGAGATAAAGCATGGCTCCTTGTCCTCCATTGTCCTTGTTTCATAAATGTACTGCATATTCCTAGCACTTCCCTCCCAGCTTGTTTCTACATTTTGATGGGCTCCCAGTAATTGAGTCTGGTAAAGCACTTTTTGACTCTTTGTACATCACATCTTATTTCTTTAAATTTAGTGCACTGTAGCTTACCAGTTGGTTTGATGTTGCCTGTCTTAAAGACAGACCAAAGAGGAAGAATTTCTGCTGAAACTGGGTTTCATGTTTTCTTTCATTTGGAATTTTTCACAGCTTTATTAAATTCTCATTTTCCTGACTTTCATCCAAAGTCCCGGCAGGAAGAATAAAACGCAACCCAGGAAAAGAATTAAAATTTATGTTTAAACCTATTGTGCATGTCAATCTTCAGCTTTCCAAAGCAAACTTTACTTTACCTCATTTTACTGACCATTTTTGGTGGCACTAAAGGAGGAAAAAAAATGCTCTCCTTTGGTAAGATGGACATAATTTTGGAGATGAGTATTGTATGGGAGAAGTAATGATTGCAGAACTGAAGTACAAATAAATGCATCAGCACCAACGAATTAGCATGTTTATCTGAAGTAGTTTTAGCTTCCATGCTTTATTTTTGGGAGGCAGGGAGAACATAACTAGGAGCTTCGTGACAGAGAAAGAAGAAATATGGTCAATGCCTCTTAGACTGTTAAGCCTAGGGAATACATTATTGGAACTATCCAGTCAAAGGATCAGGTCTTATTCTAATAAGAGTTTATTGAACCTGAAATATGGAGTCACGGTAGTGGATGAGTTTCTATAAAATCTATCCTAACTCCATTCTTCCAGATTGCATCTATGACACAAAAAAGGATTCCAGATTTCTGGGGGAGGAAATTAATGTAGGAATTTTAACTCTTTCTATAGAAGATCCAGAAGACTTAGCACTTTTAGAACTGGCTCTAAGCCTTTAGAAAATTGAGGGAATTGATGTTGATTACTTGATGCACATGTGATCTGAAGCAGGAGCCATTCTCTATAGGAAAGACTATATTCAGCCATCAGCCTAGTAATATATAGGATTCCATGCTTGTACCTGCCATCCATCTCACCTCTCCCTTTAAACATCCTGTACATTCATAGGCAGTATCCTTCCAGCTGTTCTTGTCCTTTGGGATATAAGAGAGGGCATTTCGCAGCTCAAAATACCCTTTAGCTTTAGGTGAAAAAACTGATTACACCTAAGAATCTCTCCCCAAAAGGAGTCTGTCCAAGGAATATAAATAACTGGTAGTATCTGGAAAAAAAACCCATTGCAATACAAGTTTACGTGTAGATGCCTTGTAAAAGGGAAGGTCTTGAGACAAATTTTTTTATCATGTTCATTTTAATCTCTTTAGATACAATCCAACAAAAGTCAGATTTACTTATCTTTCTCACTTCCTTCAAAATTAAAGGAATCAGTGAGACTTAGGCCTTATGCACTTTGTGCCAACTGAATAAATTTGGGTTTCGCCATGTTATTCACTAGGGCTAGAAGTGCTTCTGGATTAGAGTACTATGATTTCAAGGCATCTTAACTCCAGATGCATGTTGGCTGTTGAAGTATTGCATACATTTCTTTAAAACAAAACATGGAAAATGCCTTATGTGATTTTTTTTTTCATGTGGCTCGCATGTGGGTGTAAGAAAGGAATCTGATTTTGTAGCTGCCCATAATTATCTGTCTTCTGAACGTTTCCATTTTAAAAAGTGACAATCCTAGACGACTGATCTAGACAAATGTTAGTGACATAATTTTAGACCTAACAAGCTTAAGAAAAAAAAAACAAATGCACAAGGATCTTCAAATAAAGAAACCTTGTTTATATACAGTTGTATATAAGGAGTTTTTTTTTTTTTTTTTGGTGCAATAAAGTTTGTTTTGGCAGGATCTGGAGTTCAGCTGTGTCATATCTGAAATATAAAAATGCCACCTACCCATAATATATGTTAGAGACTGAAAGAACTATCTAAATATACATAATATATGCTATTTCTCCAGCATCATTAGTAGATCTGCAATGATGGGATTTCCTACAGGAAGCTAGATTGTTCCTCTCCAACCTATGATCTTGAAAGAGTTCTAAATTCTGTTCTTCCAAAAGCAGTGGAGATAAAGAGAAAAATCCTAATAAGCATTCTAAATAACTCCCATTGCAAAATCCAGATGACATAAGAAATATGTGTATTAGATGTGTGTAACATGTTCTCAGGGCAGCATATAAACATTAAATCCCTTGGTGCTTCCATTCCCCAAAGCTTCCAAAGATCATGTGGCCAAAGAATGAAAATACAGACCTGGATAATAAACATGTGAATTTAAGAATACATTAAATAAAAGCACCTTTTTGGAGTATAGCTTCCAATTAAGAAAAAAATGTCCAGAAATACATTGAGCCACACTGCTTTCCTGGGCAAATTGCAAAATAGTTTCACATATTACTCTAAGCCATAATGTAAGCTTTGTTTTGGCTGGTTAAATAGGTTTTCCATGCTAGGTTCTGGGAGGATTTGAATGAGTTGCACAAGAGAAAGGGGAAAAAAAGCCTTCTAACCTGCCATTCAATCTCGTTTTGACAGTAGCTGTCACTAGCATTTGCAAGCAATTCACAAGAAGGGACTACCTTTCTATTTGTGAACACATAAAATTTGACTCTGTCTTACCCCAAATTAAAAATAAAATTCTGATTCTGGAAAAATGATTGTGATGATTCCCTCCTTTCCCCTTCATGTTCCACACTATAGAACAGTGTGTGCATATGGGTATGTGAATGTGTTTTAATATTCAAGGGGATATCATATACACATGCCTACTTAGGAGGAAATCCTATTGAGCTCTATGTGAATTAGTAAAGAAATTTAGGATTACACTGTTTGGCTGCAGTGCATGTATACTAGAAATTACTCTGGAATACAACTTTCTCCAGAGTAAACTTATAGAACTGTGTTTGCAAAAGCAATAGGAAGGTGGTGCTTAAATGGCTTCAAGCAATCACAATGGAAGAAATTCATGCCATCAATAATCAAGTAGATTTTTTTTAATTAGGCCTAATAAATAGAGAAAAATACAAACTGATATAATTTCAGAGGAGACAGAAAAAAAAGCTAAAGAGATTCCAATACTGTTAGGTGGTGTTTCTTTTTATAGCATGAGTTAAGCTCAATCACAAATAAGAAATAGAAGCATCAGATCTTATATCAAGTTTGGTTTTTGATAGTCTTCAAATATTGGCTAATCTGAATCCTGAAAAATTATAAGGCATCTGGAAACCATACATTTCAACCTGAAAAATAAAAGTTTTGTTTAAAAAATAAGTTGTGCATGAAAGGAAAATGGCTTTTTGTATATTTTTGGTTAACAAGAAAAATGCCCAGAGCACTGGTCTGCTTTGTTAACAAAGTAATCTTCCAAATTAATGTGAAATTCAGATTTTATTTTTTGTACATCGGAAGTACTAATTTTACATTCAAAATAGTTTCCTCTTCATTTTATTGCCAATATTTTATCAGTATTGTTTCTCTTGATAGGGAATTATAGGATACCAATAGTAAAGTAAAACATAGCTTAGATTGAGTTCCTGCACTACAGTATGACTCTGTCCAGTAATTTTTGTGGGAAGTCATTAGCCTATTACTTGCATATTCTAGATAAGTAGCTGTCTTTTGATCTTTTCATAACCTCAATACCATTGGATAGAGCATCAATCTATAGCAGGCCAACTCTGTACATAAATTATTCCCAATCAATTTTCCTTTGTATTTTGTATGAAGTCATAAGATGATTCTTAGGATGTTAAAGGAAGCAATTTCTTCTTCCACATGGCATGATCTGTGAATATAGCTACAGGAAACTCTTTTACCAGGCTAAGTGTAACTTTTCAGTCAGTCCTCAAACAAGTTTTATCCTGGGTTTTTTTGTATGCATGAATTATATAAGAATATAAACCTATTGTTTTATGGAAATTAGTAAGACTTCAATGCAGTCAATAGCTTTTCAAATGTCGATAAAGTTTTATATCCACAACATGAGTTTAAGACATAGCTTTATGAATTTCAACTTTGTATGTGCACTGCACAAATATGGAAGGGTATATTTACTGTTTACAGATTTCAACATGCTAAGGCACAACATGGTTACGGTTGTGAAGATATATTTTCACACAGTATCTCAGGTCAAAGGAATCCTGACTGCCTGAATGGCTGAAATTGGACTAAGCATTACCCATGACTTTCTAAACAGTCTTTCCAGATACTTTTGCTTTTTTTAATGAAATTGTGGAAACCTCCAATTATGATTAAGTTGGAAATAATAATTTGGTCCTTTACCCAAAATCTAAGTATTAATTTAAAAATTCAGCTGTTTCATAATACAGAAACAACTTAACACAGAACCCTTTACAAGTAAGGGGATTCAGTATGTATATAGTTCAGTCAATATACTACTCAACAATCTTGGGATAAGCAATTGAAAAGAAATCAAAACAGTTTTAGCATCCCACATCAGTCCTCATCCTAAACATTTACAATAACTGAAAGAAAAGGCTACAATTTTGGACAGACTCCCTCATCCCCATTACAAGAACCAGGAATTTGCTAATGAAATAAAAATCTTCATTTGGCAGAAATCCACATTTAGTATCAAACATGTGAAATCAGGTTTTAACAAAGCAGAAATTTTCTTATGTTTTGAGATCCAAGGTAATAACTACTGTTCAATATTACCATATTAACAACCAGCAATTGACCTAATTCTGTGTTCAGTTATTACACATCTTTGATATTGTCAAGGTAAAGCTTCCTTTGCTTCTTCGGGTGTGATTTCCTGAGAGTACAGTTCCGTAAAGAGGGCAGGTAGCCAATACTGTGGCTCTCCTGGAGCTTGTGTATCAAGCCAGGCCATCCCTTCCTTCAGCAAATGATCCTATTGGGGAAGAAAAGAGAACAAAAAAAGTAATCAAAAGTAAGTGAATTATGGCACGAACTGTAATAGGCACTGAGCTTATTTAGTGACCATGAAACACCGGCTCATATTTGGGAGAGAAGGTGAGAACAACAGACTGAAATGCCAAATAGGGAGAATTTCATAATTACATAATTATAAACACCTTGTCACAATGCAAAACTCAGCTGCCTTTTTATGCCACTGAGTCATCTCAAGCAACTTTATATATTATTATTTTAAACAGTTGAAAAAGCCTATTTTATATTTCAGTGATATTGCCCAAAATCTCATGGCTTTGATGGTTGCCTAGAAACAAGAAATATTTCAAGAACAAATACTGAAATATTACAAAGTATAGTGTAATGCTGGTCCCATTACTTAATTAAACAAACAAGATGCCATATGAGGATTCTGTAAATGTTATCAGCTTCTGGAGAAAACAATATTTCCAACTTTTTAAAAATCTGAATTTGAAACCCAAATAAAGGCAGTTCTTTATTATATGTCCAAATTACTGACATACCAGCACTTGCTTGGCTCGTTCCATTTCCCACTTTAAACTGGACTTGATTTCACTTATAGTCACATACCCCTTTTTCTGAAATTTAGAACGGAAAAAATAGGATTTCAGTAAATTTGCCAAGGCAGAAAAAGAATGCATAAAAAATAAAAAGAGAATAAAATACAATTAGCGACTGCTGTTTTGGAGGAGATATAGCAAAAACAGAACATGTGCTTTGCATCCCCAAACATCAAATAACACCCTAATATCTCAGATTTAAAATTAATTTTAGAAAATATTTCCTTACCAGTTTTTTTCCTAATGAAACTATAAGGAAACAGTATCATGTAAAATAGCACTTACTCAAGATTTTTCACAGAATTCTAAAATCTGTCTGGAGAAAGAACTGAACTGTACAGATTGGGAAAAAGAACTGCTCTGTTTAAATGCTGTCTAATATGAAACATACAGTAAGTTTGTTTTTTGCTTAGCGCGGCACTGAATAGAGATCTGAATCTATAGTTTGTTTAGGGTAATAAAATAGTTTGAAATAATAATTTGGTATTGGCTTATTGACTGTGGGTTCAATATGATGTGCATAGTTCTGTGAAACAAACATATGTTAGATGAAAGAAATTGTGAACTATGAATACATTAATCTTTTGTTGACCTACTTACTTTTTTATTTTTAAGAAACATACAGGACCCAATACAGATTGGAATTGCAGCATGCAAAAAGGGTGAATTATTTCTTCTCTCCCCAACTAGATCATATAATCCCAAATTTATCTCCTCTGTAGTAGTTCCTATTCAAATCTCTAATTCAACATGCAGAAACACTTGTTCTTTTCTAGTATAGGTACCTCAGCAAGCTGTATCACAACAGTGTGATCCATGTTTAGTTCAGCTGGCACAGACTGGATCAGGTATGTCCCGCCAACAGGAAGAATCCCGAAGCCATTTCCTAAAACTTTCAGCTTCTTAATTGCTCGGATAAGGTCATCTCTGTGGAATCAGGAGAGGGAAAAATAAGGCACAAATAACAGAAATGTTCAACTGTTTCCAGGGCAATACATTTCAATTCTTCAACACAACTTTACACAAAATACATAGAAAGTTGCACTGGGAAATATAGAATGCAATCTCCAACAATCATTGTAATTGTGTCAAAGCCTATGCCCCAAAAGACAAATTTCTAGCCTTTATGGTTATAAAGATGTTGTGAAGCCAATGTGGACCCTCAAGAACTCAAACAATGGAAAAGTAAAATTTGCAGTGAGATACAGTCTAATACATAACAATACAGTTTAACACATTCTTTAGCTCAGTATTTGTAAACAGCAATGGATCATGCCCAGTATTTCCTAGTCGAACTACAGACAACTACAATGATCTAATACATATCGATTTTACAGAAGACAATGTTGAAAAAGCACTGCGCAATCTAAAACAATCTCTATCCATTGGCCTGGATGGAATATGTGCCTACTTCTTAAAAAGCTATCCACTGCCATAGCCAAACCTCTAAGCATAATCTTCGAAAAATCTTTCAGGACCATCTCCTTGCCAAAACTCTGGTCACAAGCCATGGTCATCCCCATCTTCAAAATTTACAGACCAATCTCTTTATGCTGTGTCACCTGTAAAGTCATGGAATCAATTATTAACCAATCCATTATCCTCCACTTAGAGACAAACAAACTACTCTCTAATAAACAATTTGGTTTCAGAAAAAAACTATCCTACAATCTGCAACTCTTACACTGCAAAAAAAAATGGACTACACAACTCGATCAGGGCAAAGCAATAGACGCAATCTACATAGACTTCTATAAAGCCTTTGATTCAGACAAACTACTCCTAAAACTAAAATTTTATGGTTTCTCTGGACACTTGCATAACTGGATAAAAGCATTCTTCTCAAACAGACAACAAATGGTCAAAATTGGGAGCGTCCTATCAAATTCTGTACCTGTCAACAGTGGTGTCCCCCAAGGCAGTGTTCTAGGACCTACTCTCTTCATGCTCTACATAAATGACCTCTGTGATCATATTAATAGCAACTGCATTCTCTTCGCTGATGATGTAAAGCTGTTCAATACCACAGACAATACTGCTACCCTTCAAAAAGACCTCGACTAAGTATCAGAATGGTCAAACAAATGGCAACTTCAAATCTCAACAAATAAATGCTCTATCCTATATATTGGCAAAAAAAATATCAGAAAATAAAATACATGTGGAATAGTCAAGACCTTATTGATGATCCAAACTCTGTCAAGGATCTTGGAGTACTCATCTCTAATGATCTAAGTGCTAGAGCCCACTGTAACTACATAGCCAAAAAGGCGTAAAGAGTTGTTAACTTAATCTTACGTAGCTTTTTCTTTGGTAATATTATGCTAATAACTAGAGCATACAAAACCTTTGCTAGACCAATACTCGAATACAGCTCCTCAGTCTGGAACCCACATTACATATCTGATATTAACACAGTTGAGAAAGTCCAGAAATATTTCACAAGAAGAGTTCTCCACTCCTCTATTCGTTGCAGAATACCTTATGCCACCAGACTTGAAATTCTAGATCTAGAAAACTTAGAAGTACGCCGCCTTCGGTCTGATCTAAGTATAGTATATAAAATCATACATTGCAATGTCCTACCTGTCAATGAATACTTCAGCTTCAACCATAACAAAACAAGAGCAAACAATAGATACAAACTCAAGGTTAATCCCACCAAACTTGATTGCAGGAAATACGACTTCAGCAACAGAGTGGTCAATGTCTGGAATACTCTACCTGACTCTGTGGTTTCTTCCCCAAACCCCCAAAACTTTAACCTTAGACTGTCTACTATTGACCTCACCCCTTTCCTAAGAGGTCTGTAGCGGGCATGCATAAGCGTACCAACGTGCCTACCATCCCTGTCCTATTGTTTCTTTTATTTTTCTTATATGTATCCATGTATTCATAACTATGTTTTTACTTATACCTATTATCTTGTAAGCACTTGACAAACCAAATAAAATAAAAAACAGTGAAGTTTAAATTTGTATAACGCCTTACTGTTAGAGATAGGATATGAGAGAGAAAGGGGGGAAACTCAAGGTGTCTTTTTGAGAACTCCTTCAGACTCTCCCCATATATTAATTGTATTGCTTTCCTGGGAAAGATCTTGAGCATAGACTATATTGACTGTCTTCCTTTTGATGAGAAGGACCAAATGACTCTCATGGATCTCATGGCCATCATTCTTGTTGATGCTATATGTGTTTTTCGTGATACAGCTTCAGGAAACCATATAGCCAAATATTTAAATGAACTTTACCATCTAGGGCAGTGGTGGTGAACCTTTTCAGCACCAAATGCTGAAACAGGAATAGAAGAGCAGCTCCCCACCATGCGTGCGAGAGCACCGGAAAGAAGAAGTTTAGCTTCCCTCTGATCTTCCGGTTTCTAATGCGCATACAAAGACCAGCTGGCCAGTGCATACATGCGCACCAGGGAGCTACTCTTCTGGTTTCTGGCACTTCTATGCACATGAAGACCAGCTGGCCAGTGTGCATGTGCACACCAGAACCTGGAAGAGCAACGGATGACGGTTAGTGTGCCTGGAGAGATGGCTCTGCATATCACTTCCGGCATGTGTGGCATTGGTTTGCCATCACGGATATAGGATAAATCTATGTCTCCTGGTCTTTTGTCAAAAATGACTACCTTGGTTTTAGAAAAGTTTTATCTGTAAATACTTTTTCCTGCAGTATATGCCTCATTTTGTCAGGATTCTTTTAATTCCAAATAATGATGTTGATATATCATGTTGCTTGCATATAGTAATTAGGGGCCTTTCTTGTTTTAATTGATAGGGCATGCAAGGAAGTATTGTTAAACTCTTCTACAATGTTGTTTATTCAAAAATTAAAGAGGAAGGTGTCCAATATAGAGCCCAGGCAGACACATTTTGTAGTTTTAATCTGATTTATTAGGGAGCCATTGTAATTTATTTATACTTGTATTTAAGTGTCTTCACACAATGTATACGTTAGGTAGTCTTTCCTTCTATTTATTATATTATATAGATCAATAAATTTTTCATATAAATATTTTGAGGGCCCATTTATTGATTTGTGAATCAGATGTTGTAAGGTAAAGCAATGATCTATAGTACTGTGGTCCCTTCTGAAACCAGCCTGTTCTTCTGCTATTATCTGCTTAGTATCTGCCCAGTCAGTCTATTTGGAAGGTATCTTGTATATAGCTTACTCCTTATGTCGGTAAAGCTTAAAGATACAGTCTTAAAGTTGCCAAGTTTAAGCAACTCAAACAAACCATATCTGGTACAACAAACTATTCATTTTTATACAATATATTGGAACTATAGCTCAATGCAAAAACTTGGTCACTAATGAAAATACTGTGGTCACAACATATTACCATAATTGTTATGGTTAACATGATCAACTATTACCATTAGCTGCATAATTTTTTCATTAATTGTTAAAATTACAGACCCCCACAGAAATTATAGTCATGAATGCAACACTTACTGGCTAACATCTTGAGCAAATTTTCCTCTTCCTTTGAGCACTTGTTGATGGAGTTCATCCAATATTATTAATCCTAGAGGGAAAAAGGAAACAACAAGCAGATTTTAAGAAAAGTTGACTCTTATGAAATATTTTTAAAATTAACACTGTAATTGCATAAATCAATTTTCTCCAAGTTGTTGCCATCTGTACATGTCAGGACTATAATATTGGTAAAAATTTAAGTGAGTTGTAATCTAAATGGAAACTAGATTAAAGAAGAGGTGTGTGTGTGTGTGTGTGTGTGTGATGACCCAGGGTGTGACACAGAAATAACAAAGTCACCAAAGTAGAGTAAGTTCCCTTTAATACCTCTAACTTGGCCCCAATGTCCAATTATCCTCAGCTGGATATCAAATTCTTCAAAAAACAGTATAATAAAAAAACAACACAAACCACATTGAAGTAATTAACATGGCAGGCCAAGATGATAAATTGCAGACTTTAAAAGGATAATGCAGCACCCACAGTTGGGAGGATGCCAAAACCCAGATAAGTCTCGACCAAGATAATGCCCGCTTTGCTTCCAGCAAGAAGCTGTTGTGCATATGCCCCACTTATACTCTTTTCTCCTACCTGCAACTAAAGAAAGGGATCAGGGCCTTTTCCTCTCCTGTAAGCCATGTTACTCCCTTCTCCTTTCCTCCCTGCGTGCCCTAGGATGAAGAGGGGATGGCCCTGGGTCTTCCTCTGAATGCCCAGCCAGACTGTGCCCTTCCCCCATTTCTTCCACAGCCACCGGAGCCACACTCCCACTCCCTGTCAGCTCCTCAATCTCCCCCTCAGAAGCAGACTCCTACAAGGGCATGACAGTGTGTGTGTATATATAATCCAGTTAATATATTAATAATTCCGTTAACTAAAAGGAGGCTAATTTCTTAACAGCATGCACAAGATTTCGCTGCCATCCCATACACACTTACCAAGATTTAAGTTCCACTGAACATAGTTGTATTTGCTTCTGAATAAATGTGTATAGGATTGCAATGCATTTTTTAAAAAAAGAGCTTTAAAAGCATAAAGCCATTTTTTGATGCCACTAAAGCAGGCAGTCAAAATTATCAATGGTTTAGGGAGAAAAATGGCAATAATCTGGCAAACACGGAGCTAACCACTCTGGGGGTCTTTAAAGGAGCTGCTGGGCTGCACTTAGTGTATTCATCTTGACTTAGCAAAATGTGTGAAATACGCTACAAATATGAATAAAGTTTTTAAGGATGCTCTCTCAAATTAAGTGTCTCCAAAAGCAAAAATAGATTACTTGGTAGCAAAATATTTTGTATGTTAACCCATTACAATGGATCTATTACTTGGAATCCTGACATTGTATTTGGTTGCACGTACTTAAATTAATGGAATTACCTTTTTAATTATGATATATAACACTGAATTGTTAATTTTTCTGGAAAATAGCATTCATGTATCTATAAAATTTGGAGGCTATGATAATTACAAAAGTGCATTAGAAGTAGTCCTCAAGTTACAATCACAATTGACCCTAAAATTTATGTTGCTAAATGAAACATTTGTGAGTTTGTCCAATTTTACAACTTTTCTTGCCACAGTTAAGTGAATTATTTTAAGTTAGTAACATGGTTGTTAAATGAACCTAGCTTCCCTGTCAACTTTGCTTGTCAGGTTGCAAAATGTGATCACATGACTCTGGGATACTGCAACCAACATAAAATATGAATCAGTTGCCAAGCATCTGAATTGTAATCATGTGACCATGGGATATCACAATGGTCGCAAATGTGAAAAACAGTCATAAATAACTTTTTTCAATGCTGTTGTAACTTTGAAAGGTCACGAAATGAACTGTTGTAAGCAGATGACTACCTGTCTTACAGAGATGGGCTTAAGAAAGTGGGTTTAGGAAAACTCAAGTTTCTAAGGCTTGAAGGTAAAATTATTGGAACAGAAGTAACATCACCATACCAGGTGAGAAAAATGAACTTTCCCTTTAATTTTAAGGGAATGAGACTATGAGGATTCTCGCACTCCCTTAATATTGCAGAAAAACAAAGAAGGCCTAAGAAAAACATTAATTTGGTTGGGGGAGACAGGTGGGAATGGAAGCAGAAGGCTTCCTACATGTAGAACATTTTACCAATGAAATTCATCAGCAGAAAGTTGGGGCCTGCACGAAATTACTGAATACAATTACCTCCATTTCTGTGCTTGAGAGCCAAGCAGACTTCAATAATTTGGACACCCAGCTCATAATAAAAATCTCCTACACCCAACATTTCTGACCAGAATCCTTTACCAGCTGCAAAAAAAAAAAAAAAAAAAATGTAGGTCATTTTAGGGAAAAAATGAGCCATTTTCTCAGCGGGACATTCCTCTCCTCACCAAAGTCTCCTTGTGCTTAAAGGGAAATCTCTTTATGCTTTAGAAACCATTTCCTGTCTAATGCTGATCCATTTCCTCTCTTATCCACCTGATCCATTTCCTCTTTTATTTTCATTTCCTACTGAAACAAGCCAAGACAGAACAGTTTACCTTGCTGCCAATGATAACAAGGAATTCTATGTACGTGAATAGAAAATGATGAAGGATGGAATAAAACAGTATTTCTCAACTTCAGCAACTTGGGATGTTTGGAGTTCAGCTCCAAAAATTCCCCATCCCAGAGTTGAAGTGCACATATTTCAACATTACTGAGTTTGAAAAACACTGAAATAAACAATGTTATCCATTCTGCCATCCATCTTATTTCACTGCATCCATACTTTTCCAGTCACCTTGGTCGGTAGTTATTTTATTATTTTACTATATTATAATCCTACATTTCCACATGATTTTCCCTTTAAGGCCTTTAAATCTTATTTAGTGAGAAAAACTCTGAAGACTAGTCATACTTGTGAATTAATTTACTAGGCTATTCTAGAGATTTCTCATTTGCTAAAAAAGCTTCATGATGATTCTTTATTCTAAATAAATAAGGCTCAGAAGAGACCATTTTTATATCTAAAGCACACAGAAGACCAGATATTGCTTAATTCCTGATACCTGCAGCTAACTGAGAAATGCTAGGTTTATTCAAGCTCAACTAAAGAGCTATGATACCCCCATCAAAGTTTTCCATTCCTTCCCCATTGCTTACAGGCTAGTGGATCAACACCAATTGTTGCACACATGTTTTGGAACTGGACTCTGAATTCAGGATTTTTACGGATTTCTTGTTTGTGCTTACTAGCAAACTCTTCTAGGTTACTTTTAAACGTCTCCAGCTGCTTAGACATCTGTAAATTTATTTGGAAAAGACAATAGAGCAACAAAATTAGCTGGTTTGAAACACTACTAAAGATTCTTTTAAATAATTTTCCACACAAGACAACATGGCACAACATTGTGAATTACCCAATTCAAATATCAATGTTGAAAGCATTGATTTAATTCAATGGATCATCTAACCCAAGCAACAATCTACCAAAAATGACCACAATTTATAGGAAGTTTGCAAGTATTTAAATATTACTATCACACATTTTCTACATGGTACTTTTTTTAACCTTTCTCCAAGCTGCTGATATTCTTGATCATTTGTAATTGATCAATTTATAATTGATTTCCATAAATTATAAGCATATTTTGCATAGAAGGTTAGAGTTACAGCTTAATGCCTGGGATCACAGCTACAGATATCCTTTCAATTCCCAAAACAAATGTAGGCATTTTCATATCTCACCTGGGCTAACTGATCTTCAGCCAAAACTGTCCCACGTTCCTTATATTTGGCCTAAGAAAAGAAATAATTAATTTTTAGTATTATTGATAGTTTTAGTCATATTATGATTGTGCTATTCATATTGACTCTTAATGACCAATTTTCTCCATGGCATATTTTGATACTGAAGGCTTTTTTTTTTTATCAGATAGGGATATCCTTTTCCATAAAGATTTTATATAACGCTTTGTTAATTATGTTTGTACAACATACTAAACCATAACCATGGTTAAAAAACAGAGTAGCTATGTTCATGTCATATGCTAAGCTAGGACAAACAAACCACATTCTGATGTATCCAGAGAGGGACTTATTCATAAAAGGCACAGAGACTGTAAGATCGGTATTATAATTTCTCCTCCTACCACTTTCCAATGAGGAACAAATTAATAACTGTTTCTTTAAGAACCATACTGGATAAACCAATTCATTATGAAAGAAGTGGTCCTGAAGGTAACTGGGAGCCAAGCCATATCAAACTTTTAAAAGCCAGGTTAAAAACAGTATGCTGAATTGCATTGACAATATTGGAAACCAATGTAGGGCCCATAACACAGATGCAAAATATCTACAATAGCTTTAAGTCAACCAGGTCACTGCATTTTGCCTCAACTGCAGTTTCCAAATGGTTTTCAAAGATAGCCCTATGTAAAATGTATGATCCACCTTCACTTGGGCCATTGGCTCCAGCCAATGTATCAGATTCAATGATAGTATCTAGCCAACCTTGGCTAATCTCAAAAACCTAAACAAGAATTGACTTTTTAGAACATAGATAGGAAACCTCAAGGAAATGTCAAAGCTATAGGTTACCCTGAAGAGTTGCAACATCCTGGAAGAAAATTAAGGCATCAGGAATTGACCTCTACTCAAGGTAGTCTTTATTCTAACAAATCCAGCCAGATAATACATTGTTTTAGGATGTACCATAAAATATTGAGAATGGTTAGAAAACAGATGGTTAGAAAACAGTGTCACTTCAGTGCCTCTGGAAGGCAAAGCTAAGTATGGGATTGGCTGCCCCGCTCGTGCTGGCCGAAGAGGCCTACTGTGGACCCCATCAACCAAGGACTTGCAGTTGGTGGGATACAGGAAAACAGACTTGATCTTTGAAACATCTTACTGCAGGAGATGAGGTCTGTCCCCATCCTTCTGGCCTTCAGGGAATGTCTTAAAACTTGCCTATGCTGGAAGGCCTTGAAGGATAAGCTCTTGGCTAGAGGTAGCTATTGTAATAGCAGAAAAGTCATCACCACCACCTTCTGCTCTAAACCTGTGGTTCTCTAGCTAATTATTTGTAATTTTAATCTGCTTTTATACCTGTATTTTTTACATCCATATTTTTTTATGTTGTAAGCTACTCACTTCAAACCACGAAGTGAGCACCATATGCATTTGATTAATAAATTTGATAAAATATCAGTCCTTCTAAAGTATGGGTCATTAATAGAGGAAAATAGGATGTAGGAATTTTCAGAGATAAAGTTACTCAAGAATGCAGAATGGGCTAACTTTCTGGAGCTGATTTAGCACAGGAAATGAATAAGAAAAAATAAATTAGAAATTCCACCAGTTAATTTCTAGCACAATCATTCCTGAAGTGGAATATACCTCTGGGCATGTGCAAAGTGTCTTCCCCTCACCCTAGAGCAGGGGTTTCCAACCTTGGCCTCTTTAATCTGGCGGATTTCAACTCCCAGATTCTGGGAATTGAAGTCCTCCAGACTTAAAAGTGGCCAAAGTTGGAAACTCCTGCCCTAGAGTCTAGTAGTCCCTGTACAATCCCGACCCAGACCTCCTCCCCACTTGGATACACGGCACTCCCGAGGCGGAAAGGCCTCGCCAGGAAACTCTCTGTTCTTTTCTCTAGGAAGGAAAATCCTTTTCTTCTGGAAAGCATAAGAGAGGAAAGAAGGACTTCGCTCCTCTGAAGGAAAAAGGACCTCACCTCTGCCAACTTTTTTTTGGCGATGGCGCCGGCCCCCACGCCCCGGCGGTGCATCTCTTGCACGGGGGTGGGGAAGGGAAAAGGAGAAAGCAGCACTCGGACCCGAACGGCTCGCCGACGAAGGGAGCACTGGAGGCAGCGGTACACCGTCTACCAAACCCCGTCCCTCCTCATTGCGTCATCAGCATGCGACAAGCAGGAAGTACGCCTGGATTGAGTAGTTTCCTTCGATTCTTTCATCGCTCTGACAAAGAAGGAAGCCGTTTGACTCGAAGTGGGGAAGGTTTCTTCCACTTCATTTGTCTGATACTGAAATCCTAAAAAGGGGACCGGAGGCTAAAGAGAGAAATTTTCGCCAAAGCCATCTTCAACGGACTTCCTCCCAACCTTTGGCTGTCTAGACTAGAGCAGAGGTCTCCAACTGGAGAATTCTGGGAATTGAAGTCCACAAGTCTTAAAGTTGCCAAGTTTGGAGATCTCTGGTCTAGAGCCACTGGACTGCAGCTCCCATGATGCACAACCTTCCGCGTTGTGGGGGGACGACGACTGTCGCAACCCTGGTGAACGTCAGCCGAGGAAAGATGTTCAGAACGATAATGATAAAAGTCCTGGCACGCTTTCGGATCAATTAGTTGAAAGCCCGAAAGTAGCCAAGGTAACATTGTAGGAAATGTCCAGGTGTCAAAATTCCACAACTGGCTCGCTAAGGAAATAGATTTTTCTCTCCCAAATTCAATCATTTTCTAAGTTCCTGGGAGTTTTTACAATCAAAAAGTAAGCAACTTCAATAAGTAAAAAAATGGGCTGCAGCTGTAGTCTTCGAGAATTTTGAGAAAGTGTTACTTTTTGTAACGTGAGAGATTAAAATAAGTAGGGGGTGTGCATAAGCGCACCAACGTGCCTACTGCCCCTGTCCTATTATTTCTTTTTATTTTTCTTATATATATACATTTCATGTATTTATAACTATGTTTATACTTATACCTGTTATAATTGCTTGACAAAATACATACATACATACATACATACATACATTTCACTGTATTGTGTGAATCCAACTAATGTTGGAGTAATTTAATAAAATGTGGCCCTACTTCTGAAGGCAAGCTGTTCTATTGGTTGATTGCTCTCACTGTTAGAAAATTTATCCTTATTTCCAGGTTCAATCTCTCCTTGTTCAGTTTCTATCCATTATTCCTTGTCTGGCCTTCAGGTGCTTTGGAAAATAGCTTGATCCTGTCCTCTCTGTGGCAGCCCCTCAGATATTGGAACACTGCTATCATGTCTCCCCTGGTCCTTCTCTTCTAGACTAGCTATGCCCAGTTCCTGCATTGTATGTTTTAGCCTCCAGTCATCTAATCATCTTAGCTGATCTTCTCTGCACTCTTTCTAAAGCCTCAACATTTTTTTTATAGTATGGTGACCAAAATTGGATGTAGAGCTCTAGGTATGGTCTTACTAAGGCTTTATAGAGTGTTATTAGTACCTCACTTGATCTTGATTGTCTTCCTCTGTTAAACTAGAGCTGTAGACTTTTACAGATGTTTTAGGATCTTAAGCTCCAAACCTCCCAGCATTGAGAATTTCAAACTAACACATTTGGAGAGTGCCAATCTGGGGAAGGATACTGTTGAACATGCTTACGACAATGTTTATAGGATTGTATAACCCCCTTGTATTTAATTATTCCTTGACAATGGTACTTTCCTGCCTTGACTCCTTTAGCTATGCCTAATAAAACCTATTTTTCTCCTTGTATAAACTATCCCACATCTTCAAGATATATATAATCTGTACAAGTAGTTCTTGATTTAGACCCATTTGATTGGTGACTGTCCAAAATTGGCACTGAATTGCACAGAACAAAGTGACTTATGACCAGAGGTGGTATTCAGTAGGTTCTGACTAGTTCTGGAGAACTGGTAGTGGAAATTTTGAGTAGTTCGGAGAACTGGCAAATACCACCTCTGACTGGCCCTGCCCACATCTATTTTCTGACTCCTGAGTCCCAGCTGATCCGCTGAGTCTTCTTTTGTTTCCCTGAACAAGAGAATGGAAAGCAGATTAGTGGGATGGGGAAGGAATGGGATATTGCAGTATCCTTCCCCTGCCATGCCCACTAAGCCACACAACGCCCACCAAGTCACGCCCACAGAACCGATAGTAAAAAAAATTTGAATCCCACCACTGCTTATGATCAATATTCACACGCAACCATTGCAATATCTCCGTGGTTATATGATCAAAATTTGGGTACTTGGCAACTGTCATATATATATATATATGTCAGTTGCACTGTCTTGGGGGCATGTGATCACCATTTTAATCTTCCTTCTGACAAGCAGAGGCAATGGGGGAAGCCAGATTTGTTTTACAACTGCATGATTCACTTAGCAACTAGACTTTGAATGTACTTTGAATGCTCCAGGCTGTTGTGAGCATGCTTCATTTCTTTTTAAAAAAAATACAATTTATTGATTTTACAATTAAAATAGACGAACAACACATACATCAGTGTAAGAGAGAAAAAGAGAATAAAGAATAGAAAGAAAAAGATAGAAAACAATTAAAAACATTTTCATCTTCAACAGTTTGTGAGACCTCCTTTTTATCCTTATTTTATGCAATATACACAATCGTTGCATATATCTGCATATCACTACTATGATTCTATCATATCTTCTTTTGCCTTTTAATGTGAAATCTATCTTTGGTCTATCCATTTGTACCAGCAGTTCCAGCTGTCATAATATATTGAAGTGTCTTTATCTTTTAATGCCAAGGTTAATTTGTCCATTTCTGCACAACTTAAAGTTTTTTGAATAATCATCTCCTCTGATAGAACATGAGGCTGTTTCCAACATTGTGCAAAAGCCAATCTGGCCGCTGTCAAAATATGTATTATTATATATTTCACTTTTTTTGGTAGTTGTTTATCAAAGATCCCTAATGGAAAGGACTCTGGGTTAAATTCGATCTGTTCTCTTGTCATTTCCTCCAGCCAATTTCTAATTTTCTGCCAATATTTTTGAGCTTCTGTACAAGACCACCACATATGGAAGAAAGTTCCCTCTTTTTTTTGCATTTCCAGCAGTTCAGACTCATATGGGGGTGCATCTTCACTAATTGCTTCATTTCTTCTAGTGACAGGACAACCCCCAAATAAGCTATCTCTTTCTCACCATTTGCCCTCTATGCCTTTTTGTTTTGTGTTCCTTTTATATTCCTCATCCTATCCTTGACATTAGATTCCCTTCAAGTGTCCAAGGAGACCAGGAGACAAAGCCAAGCCCTGCAACTTTAGTTGAGGAAGAAGAGGCTGTACTAATCTACTTTCACACAATACATATCCTGAAATGCATTCCATTTATTTGGAGTTGCAGAAGCTAAACTTTTCCTCATTGCAGCATTCAGAGAATTAGAGATTTTTGTTGCTTATTTGCAAATTTATCTGCAATTCCCAATTTTGAAAATACTGTATTTCTCTTCCAAATTATTTTTATTTATCGGGATAATTGAAGGCTTTGACTCTTAATTATATATAACCTCAGATTGGTTGTTTAAATCTAAACCTATGTTTGAGATGAAAGTTAGAAGCCTCAAATCATTGAATGACTTAGAAATAAAATGTGAACCTCTTTCAGGATTTTATACACAGCCTATAATAGCTCACCAATTAACAGATAATGACCTTTTCCAACCAGATGTTCTTTTGTTTTGTTGGACTACAAGCTCTGTGAGCATACTGACTGGAAACAATGGCAACTATTAATGGCCAGTACTGTGGTTCCCATCAGAAGTCTCATATCCCCATTTCTGTTCTTATTAAATAACAAGCTAAACATTTATTGGCTTGAGAATAAATCATTTATTGTCATTGTCAGCATTGGCAAACTCATTAATAAAGGGTACAAAATAGAAAGTTCAAATTAAAAAAGAAAAAGTAGATCCAGCTTCTTCCTCTAGGGATCTATGGAATCCTGAAAAGTTATAAATGAAGATGGTGAAAAATCTAGTTTGGTAATAGCCTGATGTTTTGAGGAAAAAAAGACAGCGTATGATCAGTACAACCATTTTAATACATAACTTATAGATCCCAAACAAAATTTTCCATTTGAATAGTTTCACTATATTGGTTAAATGAAATTTCTGCAAATAATTACAATAAACTGTATATCTGTATATATCTGTATATTTATCTGCAATAAATATATAATTACTGACTAGCAACAGTGAATAATACCTGAGAAATTCTATCACATATATTTTGACTGTGGACCCCCTCAGTAGACAGGATAGTGTTTTTGTGTTTCAGTGAAACAGCCATGAAAACTACCATGTGTTTTTATGTACAGTTGGTACGGTCCTAGTCTTCCGAATAAGGAAGGTGTGAATAAAAGAGTGATTTACTCACACTAGCTTACAGAGGTCAGCAAAAATCAGCCACACCAGAAATTCTTGCCTCTGGATGTTCTTCCATTCATCTGAATCCATTGGAAAGGAAAGTCTACAAGACAAAGACTTTGGAATCTCAGAGACCAAGACAAGCAAATAAAAGAAAGAGTTACTAATTTGCTGGATGGAGCTGTGGGGAAACCTCCCCCCCCCCCCATTTCATAGTTGTCTAGGCAACCAAAAATATTAGGCCAGTATCTAGTATACAGAGCCCATTAAGGCATTTCATAAGAATTTTATACTTGACAGCTATTTCTGTCTACAGCATTTAGAAGAGATTGATACCAATTTGTAATTGGTTACAATCATCAAACTTAATCTGTACAGCAGGGGAAAAAAACCAGTTCAAGAGCCTAAATTAAAACTGTTACCATTGCTTTGTATATAGCAAAGGTGGAGTTTATGCCTAGTTAAATTGTCTCAGTAAATATACAAAAAGTGAGTTGTATTCTTCACTTTTATGACATGTTATTTTTAGTCTTTCCTGCTTTTTTTTTTTTGCTTAACCAAACTGTGCGATCACAGCCACTGTAGTTTGTAGTCCAGGGTTTTCAAAGCCATTATAGTGAACTGGTTAAAATGCATTATTGCAGTCGTAGATTTCCCTCAGTCAATGTTTATCTTTCCTAATGTTTGATTGAGGTTTACAATAATTGTAATCCAAAATAATTGGAAATAATATGGTTACTTAAGAAGGCTGGTTTTGTTTTTAATCTGGAATACAAACACTTCTCTTGTGATAAAAATAAAATAAAATCTTCAGTGGTTATCTTTTCTCACCTCTGCTTTCCTATGATTTGCAAAAGCCATCCAACATAGTCCTTTGCTTCCTGAGTCTTTTCAGCTTCATCACCTTGATTCTTTTCATCTGACATTGTAATATCAGCTTCTCTCTTGGATGGTTCAAGTTTGTTTCTGTCGTGCAGAGGGGTACAAAAGGTTTAACTTGGGAATTCTAAGTGCTTTATATATATATATATATATATATATATATATATATATATATATATATATATATATATATATATATATATATACTAATTTATATTCAGTTCTAACTAAGAGTTAAATGAAGCAACATATTTATCCCATCTAATGCTATTCCCACAATAGAATATTTGGAATAATATTTTAAATATATTTTTCTGCATGCAGACCTGCATTTTTCTGCATTTAATCCAATCCTCTAGTATAATTTTCACTATTTGCTTTCAGTGTAGAACAGACAGATGATTCTTTTTTTTCTCTGGGCGAATATTTGTTTAAGATTTTGGGTTTTTGTTAAAACAATAAAATACTTAAGTAGGAATGGTATTTATATTATATCCCTTCAAGGATGGATACAGTGAAATTTTTATATCATTTGTGGTCCAAGAGTCTTTAAAAGTTAAGGAATGTGTTAAGGATACATGTGCATTAGGATACCTATTTTATTTTATTTTTAGTTAAAATCAATAACAATTGTACCAATACTGCTCAGAAGATTGGCACCCTTGAAACTTTATGCAACATCTGGTCTATGGGTTATATTTTATCTGTCCTTGTTATATCACTTCGGTTCTGAAAAATTTATCTGTCTTTCTGGTTATCCCTCTGATTTTATCATATTAAGTTCCCTCTTATTTCTGAAAAGCTGATATAGCATCCAAAGAGGTTATTCCATTTAAGAATCAAAGTGACCTCAGCAGAAATTTTTGTCCATTAACATGGCATTCTATCCATGAAGCCATACTAAAAATATGTAAATTCTTTCTTTCTTTCAAATATATTCAGTATAGTATTCGATAAGAATATTTTGTAAAGTTACAGCACTTAATCATAATTAGAGGTTGGTTTACCTTGAAGAATTTTCCTAAGGACTGAAACTTAGTTTAGAGTTCCAGAAAATCTGAACTAATGCCAAGGTTACCTTTCACATATTCATTTCATTTTCTTTATATAAATGAATTATTTCTAGCAATTAATTACATCAGGAGGTAATTTGGAACCATAATAATAATTTGGAACTCATAATAATTATTTCTTGGTGTACTCATAAGGTGAATTAATGTAATATAGACCTTGGACAGTAGTGTTGTTTAAATAAGAATTTTGGGTAAAGAGTTGAGAAATTTATCAAGAGGTAATTGCAAGGCCATCTAACTTTTGAGACCCCACTATAATATCATTAAGTCTAATTCATTATTTTAATTAGAGTTTAAAATGGCTTTGCTGCGTGAGTGATTTTATCTTAAGATTAAAGCAATGGATACTATGATTCATGCCAAAATGAAAAAATAAAATAAGATCTAAAGAGATGGCCAAAGTTTCTAAAATGTTTATAATTTGAGCCCTAGCATGTCACATATTCTTTTATAAAATTGCACAAGATTTCAGTCATTTATAATTTTAATTGGAAATTTGATTTTGTCCATTCATAGACACATCCAGAAAAATTGCAAATAACTTATATGCCTATCCTACTCTTAACTAGCTTGCTAAGTTCTGGGGAACTTTTTTTTTACAAAAGAAAAGCATATTGTACACATGAAATACACTGTCGGCTTTTGTTAATTTTTGGTTTACAAATCACAATTAAAAAAAATACTTCATACCAACATCTAGATATATGATCAAATATCATAATGGATGGAGACTTACATAATTTGCAGCACGAAGTTGTGGAAGATTGGTACTGAACATACATTATAGCTGAAGTCAGTCTTAAATTCATTTCTCCAATGTTACTGGGCATATTTACAGTATATTCAAATAACTCATTTTTAACACTGCTATAAAGTAGAAAAACAATAATGATCTTCTTATATGATTTTCCTTTTCTTATGTGTGCACTCAATCTTTCAAGCTACAGATTCATTAATATATTTCTTATCCTGGATGAATAAATAAAAATTGTGATATTGACTTACTCATTCTTGTTTTCCCTATGGTTCAAGAGCCACTCCACAAAGTTCTTCTTTAGCATGTTGTCCAAAGTTTGACTATAATCACTTGCTAAAGTTCCCTCAGAATATCGCCTTTGCAGAAACGTGGAGTCTCTTAGATTTTCCCTAAGAATATAGAAGAAAAGACATGGGTCAAGTTTACATATTGTGTCAAGATATGTTCTGTAAAACTATGGTTTCTTGAACAAATGCTATTTGATTGGGTTTGCCCTGCATGATAAGCTAAAACTAGCCCTGTATGTTGAGCACAGTGACTGACCCTAATCAAATATGTACTTGCATGTATGTGAGAAATCAATTCCTCTTTTCCATTTAGGGAGATAAGTCTTCTAACAATTTATTGATTCAACATAGTTTGTCATAATAGGAATGCATGCAGGGGAAGTACCAAAAGAGAAAACCATTCAAAAAACTTCAAATGATTATTTGGAAAACCATCTCAGTTCAGCTTTAAAATCTGAGACCTAGAAATGTTAAGAGTTGGCGTACAAGTTTAATTAATAATAAATAATTATGATGATGATAACTTTTTAATTTAATATCATTTAAGTCAATATTTCAATGTGACAAGAAACAATCTGCAGATTTCCTATAGTCTTAAACAAAATTCTGTATTCCAAAAGGCAGAGAAATTGGAAAGAGTGTGGAGAAGATCAACAAAGATAATTACGGGACTTGAGACTAAAACATAAAGAATAGTTTCAGGAACTGGCTATGTCTAGTCTAATGAAAAGAAGGACTAAGGGTGAAGTGATAGCAGGATTCCAATATATAAGGGGTATCAGGAAAAAGAGAGGGTCAATCTATTTTCCAAAGCTGGGATCCCCCCCTCCCCCTCCCCCAGTACCAATCCATGGCCTGATAGAACCTAGGCTGTATAAATTAGTGAAGCTTAATCTGTACATGCATGGGATCCGGGTAGCATGTAAGACTATCCTCCCCGGTCTGTGGAAAAAATTTCCACAAAACTGGTCCCTAATACCAAAAAATTTGGGGACTGCTGTTCCAAAGCACCTGAAGAAGTAACACATGGAAATTAATCAAGGGGAGAACCAATCTAGAACCAAAGGGAAATTTTATGACAGAACAATTAATCAGTGGAACACCGATTAATCTTCAGAAGTTGAAGGTGCTTCTTCACTGGAGGTTTTAAGAAGAGATTTGTCTGAAATGTTATAGGAGCAACTTTCAACTTCTGGGCAGATGATGGAGGGACCAATCTACCAAGCCTCTGGAGAGCTAGGACAGGACCACTCTAGTGAAACTTCAGTTAGCAGAGCGACAGCACTGAAGTGGCCCCCATTTTGGCAAATTTCTATCCCACAGGGATCATGAGTACAAATTTTGGATGCATTCTATGCATTATCCCCCTTTGGCTGAAAAATTGTTGCCCTTTGGTGCACCATTTTGCCCAATTGAAGATTACAGACTGAGAGTTTTATAGATACAGATGAAGCTGTTATATCTTTAAATGCCCTGATTAAATATGTTGGGTGAACATAGCCATTTGTAAACATATTTTACACATGTAATATAGAAATATATTTGAGTAACCATGAGGAGCATTACTAGATGGGTAGAAAAGTGAAATCGAGTTTGATTGTTCAATATTGACACAGAGGTAATTTACTAATGCAATTGGCAAAAAAAAATGAATATCAAAGCATCCCTATTTGTGTATTTACCTGGTGCCATTTTCTTCCATCAGCACAAAACCCAGAGAGATCAGAAGGAGAGAGACAACTTTGAAAGCTACCATGTTCACAACTGGAGTTCTGCCATTTAAAAGCAAAGGAAACAGAGAAAGAAATTCTTGTGAACCAGAGCTTGAAAGGAATTTCTTCTATTATGAATCTTCCAAAATACAATTTTCAGAAATTGTGTACAGAATTATAACGCAACCTTATGTGGAGAATATACATTTGCATCTAAAGTCAGCAGAATGAAGCAGGTGCCACAGATTCTAGGATCATTTTTTCTTGAATTCCTAACTGTACTCCTAACCAGCCTTCTGTAATCTAGTGCCTTCCAGCTGTGCTAATTTTAACTTCTATAAATCTCAGCCAACTGAGAATTTGGCAGCTGAAGTCCACCCTATCCAGTGATGAATTTCAGATGAAATAAAAGACTACTCCCTTGCCCACATTAAAAATAAGATTCCAGTAGAAATAGTATTGTCTTCTGTGTGTAGAATGGAGAGGTAGATTGACTGTTGCCTTGAGGCTTAGAATTGTCCTCATCAGTACTTACAGCCAAACATATTTATCAGCAGTTTATCATCTTTCTACATGGCGAGCTACTGTATATTCCTACAGACACCACCATATAGCACTTATGTGATGCTCTTCTGCTTCATAAGGGCATAGATTTGGTTTGGGGGGGGAGGAAATATCAAACTGCATTCTGTGGATGTAGAAACTGCTCACATCAGTATTGTATCAAAACTTCAACACTTTTGTAAAGCATTTTCTCAAACATTTGGGAGGAAAACATTTTCCAACAAAGGAAAAAGTAGTAAAATTGTGGGATATAGTATTGTTCCATGTACATTAGTCATGAGATGACTGTGGGCTGTTGTTTCTCATGGGTAATCATTCTATTAGGGATGATTATTTTGTTTGTTTTAAATGAGAACAAACCAGCCCTCTGACCTTTAGAACCCATCTGCTTATTCTACTGAATGATACTAAGGGCCACAAAACTAAATTCCTTTATAAGGACATCATTACCTACCATAGGATATATTTACTCTGTGGAAAGATTGTTTAACTCCTGCCAGGCTGAGAAATTCTGCTGCACGAATTTTGTTCAGTCAAATGTTAATTCAATTTAAGGAAAGAAAATTGGTTTAGATTTTTTAAAAAATTGAATGTCATGGAGACACTATCTTGGGGAAGGAAGATTAGAAGAGGAGCAATATCAATCTGGATAACAATTAAGTAGCCCATCTACATCACACTCATCATCACTGCCATTTCTTTATTTCAAATCGCTTTCTTCCCTTTTCCAAAGGGTCATTGAGCAACAGCATTATTTCTTAGTGTAGAATCTGATCCCCTGACAGATGAATGAAATCTGAGAGCCTACCTGGTCAAGCTGCTTTTCATGAGAGGATCTGGCATCCAGCAACAAGGATTCCTTATATACCCAAGGGCATGACAAGGCAAACCATTTCCTTAGGAACAACACAGGAAGCTCTGCACCTAATCAAACTAAATTAAAAGCAATTTAGGCTAGCTACTTTTAGGTTCACTGACCTTTGGAGCATGAAAATGCCCTTTTAAATTATGTTTGTATTCCTGGCAATTAAACTTGTGCTGTGTTGCTAAAATGAAGATCCGGTGCATTTTCTATAATTAAAGCCATTAAGCATCCAGATTTCCCCAGAACCACTCCTCAGTTAATTAACAGAACCTAAGGGACCATGCTACTGTACTTTGTCCTGGCTGAGACAATCCTGCATTTGGGTTGCTTTGCTTCTTTGATTTTAGTCGGTTATCTTTCCAGCTGACAAAATGACGGATGGTTTAGTCATTGATCCAGTAGCAGGGAATACAAGTAGGTACCTAGCAGTCTATTGGAACCATATTTTTTAATATTTGTTATGGATACATACAAAGCTGGAAAACTGATTGTGACAATTCTTCCCATTTTATTTTATAGAAAATAAAATAAAGTAGTTTCACAGAAAATAATACGCCTATGTTTTATATTATTTTTTTATCAATCAAATGACTCCCTCTCCCTTATTTTTAAATGCTAAATTTTGCTTTACATTTGCATTCCTTGCTTCCTCATGTAAATAGAGAACAGCAAAGAGACGGAAGGAAGAGAAGAAGAGGCAGTGGAAGGTGTATTTCAACAGGGAAGGTTAGCAGTAGCACAGGTATTATATTTTCATGTTTGCAAGTTTCTGTCAATGTAGCTTTACAATAATGTTGAATTAGCTCACCCACTTATTATTGCTATCTGGTGTACTCCACGAGGCCAATATCAATTTTGCAAATATAGTATCAATTTCACCTGTCTCTTTTATAGCCTGAGAAATTGGGAGATGGTCTCTTCTGGACATCCACTATCTAACTATGCACTATGCTGTTTCTTATTTGACTGTTTACTCTGTAGTACCTCCCAAGTCTTTGTCACATAAGTGGTAAACCATCCCATTCTCACCAAAAAGATTATCCACGGAGACAGCAGAAATGGGCATTTAACACATGGCAGTTTTGAAATTATTTTGTAATGGCTTTACTGTAGCTTTGGGATTCTGGGACATTTACCAAGAGAAGTCTGACAATAGCATCTGACAATAAAAGGTTAACCCCCTCTTAAACAGAGGATTATTTTTTAAAAAGAGCCATTCTCTTTAATGTTCCTTGTTATTCTGTACAGAAAAGATAGATTGTCACCTGGTGCAGGAAAAAGTGTGGATTTGGAATAATATTGGATCGATGCCACATATAAAACAGTCCAAACAGCCAATCTAAGCATTATAAGCAGAATTGGTAATCAATTACCAATGGAAGCTATTTAAGTTTGAAAACTATTTAGCTGAATGATTTTATAACCTGTGTGTTCCAGGCCTTGCGCTCCAAGGCAAACTAGATATCATATCACGTTTCCACAAAGTACTACTTGCACAATTGTTTCTCCTTCATTAAGTGCTTCTATGAAATGGAGAGTAAATAGCATGGAATAAATATCTTGTAATATCACAGACCTGCTGTTAGAAGCAATTGCTTCCCCTTACTTCCTATCAGCCTGTTAGAGCAGCAGGAGGAATTTACTTTGGGAAAGGCAACACTGCTCTGAAAACATCTTATCACACATTTTATATATAGTACTTGGAAGAAGAACCATCATTCTGGCAACTGTGAAATGTTTGGTTTTCGCACCATTTTATAGTCATTGCTGTTTCCTTCTAATTGTGCCTTTGGTGGAGCAAAATGTTGAACAAGTTGATTACCCTTAAAATGATTTATTTGCTTGGGAAGAGGGGGAAAAGCTATACCCATAATCTTCACTTTCCAAGTGCATCTTTTAACAATGATTCATACATAAAAAAGTAGATTTAGGTCTGGTCCTCAGACTTACAGTCATCTCAGTGTGATTGTGGGATCACAGTTCAGGCACTTGGAACCAGCACACATTTATGGCAGTTTCAGTGTCCTTGGTCACATAGTTTCCATTTGTGACCTTCTTACAAATGAGAAGCAAACTCCTTAGGAAAACTGGCGATAGGTTGTAAGTTGTGGTCATGTTATGTCATCCTTAATGGCAGTGGATGATAATGGCACTTAATGATTGCAGTGAAATAGATGTCATAAGTTTGATGCAGTGTGATGTTTCATTTAATGACTACTTTGCTTAATAACAAAGTTGCCAGTCCCAGTCATGATAATTAAATGAGAACTATCCATACTTTTACTGAGTCAAGGATACTTCAAACCCTGCTGTTGCAGACCTTCATGGCAATACCTTGGGTTGATTCCACAGTCAGTGACAATATCATGGGACAATATATACTTATGAATACATCCTTAGTGATCTGGGAGTTCATATATCTCCATAAATACAATACCTTTTGAACAGAACTGGTTTCTCCATTAAAGCTAGAATAATTGTGAATAAAGGTTAGAAACCTTATTGTGAATAAGATTAGAAAGCTGACTTTGCAAATAGAATTCATCATGATTAAAAAACCTTAGCCCTATTTTTAGTTGTTGTGATGCGTGTTTTTTTTCCCCTTGAATGTCAAAATAGAATATACAAAATCTTACCTCATCCCATTTCTGATCCAGAATGTAGGATGAAATTGTGTGACTGCATGAGTTATTATGCAAGGTGGAATCAAATTATGGCTATTCTTACATGAATTCAATTTATAATCTAGGAAGCAGGTAGAATGAGACATGTAGCTACCTCATGGATAACAAATGGCCTCTTTCACAAAATTAATACAAATTAAAATGTGTTCAACATTTGCAACTCGAGCTCCTTTTTCCTAAAATACCTTTTAAGTACTGCTTCTCTCTGATATTAAATCTTTCTGATTCATTTAATTGATTCTTCTTCAGGCAATCAGATTAATTCAGTATTGAGTTTTCATTTCCTTCCCGCCCTCTCTCCCTCCCTCCCAAAATTGCAATCTGCAGAATGTTAACCTCCAATGCCACCAGAGGGGGCCAGTTGGTCATTTTCAATCTAATATTCTTATTTCAGGGTGAGATGGGGCAGGTAGAGTTTCAGCTTCTCTGAGTCCATTAAGCCTGTGGAGTACTTTCTGCTCTCGGCCATTCTCCACAGGACCCTGCCTCCCTCCTTTGCCTTTTGTATAGCTAGAAATACCAAAGGGACAACATGCTGAATTAGAAAGACCACACTCTGCTGAATGAATTAAGGCAAGGAAAACACCATAAACTTGCCTTACATTTTGAAGAATATGACATGATACACTTATTGTGCAGTAGAAAAAGACATTATTACAACTCCCCTCATTGCATTTATTTATTTATTTTAGTTTGTCATTTATTTATTTAGTTTCTCAATGTATGAGAAAACAGATACAAGTATAAATATAACATATGAACATATAAGTATAAACAGATATAAATATATACATAATAAATGAGTATGAATAAATGGGAACAGTAGAACAGGACGGTAGGCACGCTGGTGCACTTGTGCACGCCCCCTTACAGACTTCTTAGGAATCATGGTGAGACAGTTTAAGGTTAAAGTTTTGGGGATTTGAGGATGTAACAATAGCGTCAGGCAATGAGTTCCAAGCGTTGATCACTCTGTTGCTGAAGTCGTATTTTCTGCAATCGAGTTTGGAGCAGTTTACTTTGAGTTTGTATCTATTGTTTGCCCGTATGTTATTGTGGCTGAAGCTGAAGTAGTCATTGAGAGGTAGGACGTTGTAGCAGATAATTTTGTGTATTAAGCTTAGATCAGAACGTAGGTGGCGTAGTTCTAAGTTGTCTAGGTCCAAAATTTCAAGCCTGGAGGCATAAGGCATTCTATTGCGAGCTGAGGAGTGGAGTACTCTTCTCGTGAAATACCTCTGGACTTGTTCAATTGTATTAATGTCCATTATCCATGCAGATGAGCTGTATTCAAGAATTGGTCGGGCGAAGGTTTTGTATGCCCTGGTTTTCAGTTGAATGTTCATTTGTACTAATTCTTTGCACATCTTGCAAAATTCTTCTTTCTCTTCCAGTGTGAGAAACAATATATTTCTGAAGTCCAAGATGGCAGATATCCAAGAATATAGGGTTACTGTTTGTAGCATTGTCTACAGGGAGTAAGAAATGTTATTATTACACATGTTAAGCAGTGTAAGTATAAATTACTTTCTTTTGGTTTTTTTGCTCACTCACAAACAGAGAGAGAGCTGTTTGGTTGTTTTTAACCTGACGTAGCCAATTACATTATATTTTAGTCCAGGAGTTAGGGGTGTGATGACTGGCCTGCTCAGCTCTTTTGTATCAGAAAATAATGTATTTATTTGTTTATATATACTTTAAAGACAGAAAAATTAGAAGAAGAAAAAACTGAGAAATTTGTTTCTGCTTTCTATCAGCTGTATTATTTTCCTCTCAAAAGGAGCATTTAGAGAGAAAAAAACATGTAAGGAGGAATTACTCCTTAATAAGTGGTGCCAGTGGTGAAAATTATGACAGAAAGAAGAAATGCAAAATATAAAGCTTCAATTTATAAAGTAATAGAGAAATTTCTGAGGTTAAAATCTGTTTTTTATGACACACATCCTCCTCCACATTGAAGTGCAAATTAAATTTACTAAAAACATTTTAAAACAATTACCATAAAAATAACTTATGGTTAACAAAAGTAATGATGTGCTGAAACATAATATTATAGTATGTTCCTTAGCAATACTCAGCCTATCCAGCCAAGTGTTCCTTCATCAAGTTGTACTACTGACCCAACCAGTGTTGCTTTTTGTTTTGAAATGTGTTATCATTCTGTGATCATTGTACATAATTTTTTCTCATTGGACTACTTTTAATCGCTTCTTCTCCTCATGTATTAATTGGTCAGTAGATTTATTAAAATCAAAAGCAGTTTCTTGAATCTCTGTTGTTAAAGGCAAATATCTAGATTCAGTCCTTCACAGAGATAGTTGGCATCTCTCTGTTGTCTGTTGAGGATGTCCTTTAGGCTATTTTAGAAAAGGTACTTTGAACCTTGGAAATAGGGACATTATGAAATAATATTAAATCATCCTTACAGTTGTTATTAGAGGTCTTGGCTTTTGCTAATCTTCATAGTGTTTCCACTGATGTATGCCAATGGAAGCGGGTATAACTAGCAAATCTTAGTTTAAACCCATTACTATGAAGAAGGATGAAGGATTTCAGAGAGACTTAATGAATTATTTGTTTCAGCTTTTATTGTAAAGAGAGAGGAGGGGTGGGGAGAGAAGAGACAAAAACTTGGGAAAGCTGTGGCATTAACTATGTTTTTGTGGTTTCTCTTTATTTGTTGTACTTGTTTGTTATGTATGTAATATATATACATATATGTGTATATTTAACATTGTTAGCCACGCAGGGTCATATTTGAGATAGGCAGTCATATAAATCTATTGTAATCAGTAAGTAAAACTAAATAACTTACTTATATCTCATTGTAACAATTCATTTGAAAGTTCCCCCAAATAATGAAAATGACAAACCATTTAGAAAATTAAAACTCCTGAAATATTAACCTTCTTAGTTTTAACATTGATCCCCCTGATCTTATGATAAACAGTTAAATCTCTATAAAAGGAATTGAGAATGGTGGCAGCAATCCATACAATTTACAAAATATTAGCAGACCAATCTGTAACTGATAAAAATATACAAGCGTACTTGTATAAACAAAATTGTGTCTGTTTAATCTTGTAGAATTATCTGATATAAATTAGGAATGCTCACCATATGGCTTGGACTACATTGTCCATAATTTCTGTTAATTATTTAGGCACCACCTCTGAAGGACATCACTTTGGAAAGACTAATATATATTTGTTTGACCTGGTCTTTGACCATAAATGTGTGTGTGTATTTATTACCTTGAATTATGTATAAAAAGGCCAGAAAAAATAATATAATCTTGGGTATTGACAAAATTTCCATCTGTCATTACAAAAGGCTACCCTGATTGGATCTACACATATACTGTGTTGATACATTACCATACTCTAAATTCTGGGAAGAACTTGATACATATGCATTTTTTTTGCAATACCAGTAAAGAACTGGCAATTGTGATTTCACATTGTTGTGTACATAAAAATAATTTTTAAAGCCCATAAATAAATAATAATGTACTGGATTTTCAAAGAGATTTTTTTTTTTGCAAAAATGCATTTGTTTGGAAACAGCTGTCAGTACCTGTTTTAAACGTTTGTTTGTTTTGGTCCATTCAAGTCAGTTTTAGACTGCTGTAGATTTCCTGGACAAAGCCCTGCAATTTTCTTAATAAGATTTCATTAATGGTTTGTGACTGCCTCTTTCTTAGGCTGAGGGAGAGTTTGGTTCAAGGTTACCCAGATGGCTTTGTGTTTTGTGTCTAAGATAGGTCTAGAACTCATGGTCTCCCAATTTCTACCCTAGTGTCTTACAATCTTTAAATTGATGGATTTTAGGATTAGAAAATGATTAAATAACACAAGAGGCAGGAAGGATTAGTGTAATATTGCTTTACTTTGGAAATCATAGGAATTGGCACTAGAGTAGTATATGGAAGGGTAACATACAAGGAGAGATAACCAACTTCAGAATTGAAATTCTAAATATAATTTACTCAGGCTACTTAAGAACCTCAATATAAACAATTACAGCAAATGTCATTTAATAGAAAGAAATGGAATCTGTAACATATTTTTATAGCTTGGGATGCTGGTGCTCAAGATTGCAGTTGCTTCATCCCACCCTAACCCCTTGTGTGTTTTTTTCTGTCTTTTTAATTAAAATTGACTGCATATTTTCAGTCTTCACTGGACATCTTTTCAATGGTTGAAATGTGTTTGAATATTAGTAGTTTGGGTTGGTAATTAGGCTGTGGGTTGAAGCTCTGAGCTTGGCAGTTTGGTTGCAAATGTTTCATCACCATTTGGGAAAACATCACAAGCACAATTCAAAACGCTCTGACAATGTCTCCTTGAATGGTGACGTTTGCAACCAAATTGCCAAGCTTGGAGCTCAAACCAACAGCCTAATCTTAGTTTGCTCGTTAGATATTTTTTCCCCCTTCAAATGTCTTCTATTGTCTCAGAAAAAAATGTAACTAGCAATTTAAAATTATTATGGATGTATGGGTATATGAATATATAAAAACAGCCAGCAATACTCACTGTGGAATTCTAAGAGTTGAAGTCCACATATCTTAAAGCCACCAAGGTTGAGAAACACTGCTATAAAAAAGGGGATGCTATATAATATTTTTACATCAATCTCTGGTGCATCTATGTTTAGATTATTATGCACATTCTGGTTTTTTTAAAAAAACAATTGTATAACATAATAATATAAAAAAGATGTAAACAATTCTATAAAATTTGGGACCTTTTCTATCAATGGTTGGATGATAAAATACAATAATAGAATATTTAGAATTTTAGATAATAATGAATATATAAAGAGATTTTTTTCCTTTTTTATTTGATATCACATCTATAAAATGTCTTCAGGATAGATTTGGTATGATTATATGATTTTTTATAAAATAAATTAAGTAAATTATGGTTATCTCGCAAAGTATGAATGAATAAAATCATAGTCAAATGATTGTTTAATAGTGATACTAGGGTATATAATTTTTGATTGATAATATGAGTTATTATGTAATGTAATTGTAATTGAGACTACAAAATGAATGCACAAAAACTGGTAAACCAACCGACACACTGTTTGTATATTTATGAAAGAAAGCTGGATGTTTTTATGCTTTGTTTGTTTTGTTTATCTTTAAAAACTAATAAAATTGTTTTAAAAAAAAATAATAATATAAAAAAGATGTTGAGAATGCAGAAAAAGGTAACAAAGATGATTAGGGAAATGAAGGCTAAAACATATGAAAAATGGTTGTAGGAATTGAATATGTCTACAGTTTAATGAAAAGAAAGACTAGGGATAACATTATGGGCGTGTTGTAATATCTAAGAGTTGCCACAAAGAAGAGGGAGTCAATTTTCCAAAGCACCAGAAAGCAAACAGGAAACAATGGATAAAAACTAATGAAGGATAGAAGCAACCTAGAACTAAAGAGAAATTTCCTAACAGTGAGAAAAATTAACCAATGGAATGGCTTGCCTTCAGAAGTTATGCATACTTCATCACTGGAGGAGTTTAAGAAGAGATTGGATAACCATTTGTATGAAATAGTATAAAGTCTCTTGGTTGAGGAGAGGGTTGAATTGGAAGACTTTCATGGTCCCTTTCAACTCTTTTATTCTGTTCTATTTGTGATATTGGGAAAGGAACAGGAAACGTATAGTTGGAAGCAGCAAGAGTTTAAAACATCTTCTACATGAAGAAAACTTAAAATGTTCTTCCCTAATCTCTTTCAAATAAGAAATGGGCTGAAAATTCAGAAAATTTCAGTCTCAATCTATTTGGGCTCCAGGTTGGGAAGGCTGTCTGAAAGATATGGGATATTTTAGTTAACAGGTGATAATTTTGATGGTGTAAAACTTTGCAAAATGATAAATGGAATGAAGAGAGGAGATCATTTAACTCACTGTTTTTCAAATTTGTCAATTATAAGATGGGTAGAATTCAACTTCCAAAATTCTGGCTGGGGAATTCTGAGAATTGAAGTCCATTCTTCTTAAATTTGCCAAGTTTGAAAAACCCAGATTTAACTCTTCTCCATGACTGTCCCTGAAGATGTTTTTGGTAATACTTCTTACTTTTAGTGAGGGAGAACTTCTTTTTAACTGAAAATTGCAATTTTAGAGAGGCAATATCTATGGAGAACTGGTGTAGGGTTTCCTGCCTAAGAAGATTGGACTAGAAAACCTCTAAGGTCCCTTCCAACTCTGTTATTCTAATTCTAACTGCAAAGGTTATGAATTGTAGAAACATACATTTGTAGTTTATTAATGTGTACAGATTATGCTTTTTTCACATTCCCCAAGAATGTGCATTAACAATATAAAAGCATAACATACAAATATACATAATTGGGATGAAAGTAATAATTCAAATATGTACTGACAAGTATTTGCACCTTAAATACATTGATCATGCTTTTATATGCATTTGCAGGTTTGTACATGCATTTGTATGGAAGACAACACTTATAGGTTGTGAGTCTTTCTATTCCTTATATGTTTCTGTGCAACTCTCACTGTGTAGGTATTTTTCCATTCAATTATAGAATTTCGTTTTTAACATAATTTTAAAATAAAAATATTGTAAAAGTAGCCCTGTGTTTTGGTAATCAGATACAAAATAATAATAATAATTACCTCTGGAAAAATTGCCTTGTGACCATCCTTCCTGTGGCATGGATCTATGGAGCAGTGACATTTATGAGGACGAGTACAAAAGGAGGAGGGGGCTGTTGAATCCACAAGCATTTATAACTGCTCTTGTATCTGTGTGACTTTTCACTCATTCCTGATTGTGCTGAGTGAGGAAAAGAAAAAGCAATCTCTGGGCTTAAGAGGAGGACATTTTGGGGAGCTGTCACCTCTCTCTTCTTCCCTCAAATGAAAGCTGCTTGTAAAACATGGGTATAAATTTACCAAACAATGTACAGAACAGGGAATGCAGGCTACCAATAAACAGTTGGAACAAGTTGGTAACTGCCTTTACTGCGGTAAAGAGGCAGATCGAAGGGAAGTAGTTCTAAGGGAAAAGATATAAGGCCCCCAATGTAGAAAAGTAGATTTTTTTTTAACTCCAGCATATTCTCACATATTTTGCTTGTGGGGCCAAAACACCCAAAGAAACAGTAACTGTATGTGTGTGTTTTTGATTGTAATGATAATACACAATTCCCTTCCTGCCCAAAAGCTCTTGTCATTTTCAACTCCAGAGCTCCCTCAAATTAAGCCCCTTTTGTATAAGTTGTATTGTGCTGGTTAACACTATGGAGGTACATAAGGTTAGTGATGTAATAATCTGACTTTCAGGATGAAAGGTTCACTAGTGTCTCTAATACCCTGCACTGACCAACTATATTGATATCATTGGGTAGGATAAAAACAGGAAGATGGCACTACTAACTTTTCTGTGTACATATGAAAGGTGAATATATGACCACGGATTTGCAAAATTAATGATGTACAGATTGATAACTTTTTTCTCTTAAGGCATCGGTCATAAAGACAAAAAGCTTGATAGCTTTATTTCAAGCTTCATTTCCAAAATAAACGAAGAAAATTTTGTGTAATTATTTTCACCAAATTATTCAGTTCCAATATGCAGCACTACTGTCTCATTTAAATTGTTTCTTAGGTATGTCAAACTTTATCTCCAGAATGATTAGATGAAATCTAATCCCTCTAAAGATTTACATCATTATAAATGAAGTTGTTTGGGGCAATATTACATTACCAGATAGAAAAATGAAAAGCTTATACTGTACTTGATAAAATTGCCTTTAATAGTATTTGAACTAGAGTATCTCTATTTCAGTACTAGTGTCTTTGTTTGAAGATTGTGTTTTTGCACAAAGTGGTAAAAACTTCTGTTCTTCATTGCCTTTCTGTCTTAATTCACAAGTAGGATATATATTTAAAATGAAATGAAAGAATGCCAAATTATAATATGATGAGGTTGGGTTAATTTTGACTTGCACGTTTGCAAATTTAGTTACTGTAATCTCTTAATTATGGTTTATGACTGAGATGTTATATAACCTACAGTTGTGGCTTATTAAATAACCCATTCTTAACCAAAGTTTCATTGCAACAAAAACAAAATACTGATAGCAGATAAGCACATGAAATGCATGGGTTGATTTACTAAGGCAACCTACTACCTGCAGATATGCAGTCTGCTAGCTAATATTGATTTGATTTGTAATCTAACACATCTAGAGAAAATCAAGGTTGCAGGAGGTATTTCTAAGGTTTAATTTTAAAAGGAGAAACTGCTGCCTAAAATCATGTTGTCTAAAATTAATATGTAACTTTCAAATGGAATGATATATCCTGATCAATCTCCCTTCAAATATTTTTAAGAAAAGAAACCAGTTATTCTGAAAAATAGGCTCAACATCTGATCCAATACAAAAAAAGCTTGTGATTAGTGAGAATAAATGAAGTTTGGAAATTGATATAAATATCAAAGGTGACAAGGTGAGGCTAAGGCTGGGGGAGAAATATTTCTCCTTATATCTTTGTCCATTTACTGAAATGTATCTTGTTACTGGCTCTACTTGGAAAACATATCTGAATTAATTAAAAATCAAAAGCAGCTTAAATGATAGTTTTTTAAAAAGACAATTATTTTTATTCTTTCTAGAACTTACTAATTTCTATGTTCAGAAAAATATAGATTTAAATTTTATTAATTTTCAGGGGACAGGAAAAACAAAAACTCATAAAGAGATTGCATTAAATTTCAGGTGTTCTTCTGACACGTAGTGAAATAAATTTTGAAATAATCATTTTGATATAAGAATCTCATATCTAAACAGTGTAAAATAATCCATGAATTCCCAGACTTTCACTCTTTTTGTTCCATAACCAATACACAATTCTTTAGGGTGATTTTTTTCTGATTAAAATTCCTGTTTGTCTTACATCTGAAGTTCTGATACACAGTTCCTTGTCAAACAAACTTAACTCGTTTTAAACTATAAATGTTTCAATGTAATGTACATTTTCCTCCTCAGTTTTCAGCACACATTTGTTTATCTGGAATTTTTAAAGAACATTTTATTTATTTATTATTAAGTTTATTGGCTACTCATCTTACCAAGGATAACTGATACATTATATCTTCCTGGGCAATCTATTTACAGATACATTCCTAGGGCTGTACTCTTATATTTAAATTCAGCTGTTTAAGAAAATAGTAATTGGTTTAGCAGGTAATGAGTTTTCAGCTAAAAAAAAACTACCTGAAATTTAAATGTTTTATCAATTTCAATGGTGTTCAATATATTTTAATGTACAATAAAATACATTAAATGTGTCTTATATATACAAAAAAACAACTGATTTTTGCATGCATTTGATGCAAATTTGCCATATAAAACTAATGGCTTATTGAGATTGTAAAGAAAAAAAAATTCAAAAGTCTTAAAAATATAATTTTTAGTAAATTTATATTGCTTATGAGGGAGCCTAACAGTACTTCAAGATTAAAGGAAATGAAAAAGGATTGCTTTATTAATAAAAATAAGTTACACTGGGCTGTTAACCATTAGAGGAAAATCAGAGAAATGGGAATTTCAATTGAAAAAACATTTGATGTTTTCAACTTAACTTTCTTATTTAAAAGAAGTATCAATTTCCCAAAGTACTTTGAATATAGTAAGTTAAAGGAAATATAATTAAAAAAATGAAGACAGCAGAAAAGTTAGTTCTGCAATATTCTGAAGTTAATTAGAGGCAATGTTTTAATTTTAAGAAAAGAGGGAAAAGGGAAGAGAAAAGAGAAAGGCTAATATACGCTTGATAAAATTAATCATTGAATGTTAAGTTATTGTTAGTTCTTTTTGCAATGAGTATAGGCAGATTTTCCCATTCTTAAAAATGATTCTGCAAGTTCTTATAGTTTAATTATTTAGCTATATCTACTGAAATTATTCTGCATCTATTGAATTCTTTTCACTCAAGACTTAAATTTTCAGTCAGAAAAGGAGCAAAGCCTCTTGGCATTTTAAAGACTAATGGGTTGGGACCTAGGTAATATTTCCAGTTTCTCTCTCTCTCTCTCTCTCTGTCTTTCTCAGCCTCTTCCCTGCCCCCCTTACACAAAGACACACTCACAGAGAGAGAAAAGCGAGAGAGAGGGAGACAGAGAAAGAGATGGAATTATAGAGGACTACATATGAAAACAAAACAAAATTAATAACTTTTAGACTTTTACTAACTTTATAATAAAAATATTGTCATGTTTATGTTGAAAGGTGTCAAAATGCCTTTCTTTCAAGGATTCAATTTTCCCGCTGGGAGAGGTCCAGCGCAAAGATACGGACAACTGCTTGAAAGCTGGATCTTTTTAGTTTTCAGGAAAGCAGAGGACAGCGAGAAGTCTGCGTTCCTGGGCTAGCTAGCTTTTTATGGTAAGCCCCTGTTTTTTAATACCCTTTTCTCCCTTTGTAAGTTGATTTTGTGTAAGTGTATTTGTGCCTAATGTTTCAAATCCTGTTTGTCTTTATTTCCGTCGGAGGGCAAACTCCGCGGGGTGGCCAGATTGTATTATTGGTTTTCTGTAATCTCTTTTAGCTTTAAGATAGTTTTTCATATTTGTTCTGTGGCAATCTCCTGTCTGTCCCTTTTGTAATTTATATTTTGTGTCTTTTGTCTGTTTGTTTTGCTTATTTGGTATGTCCTGTGTTTGTAAGGGTTTTCTAAAATATCTTTTGTTTCCTTTTCCTATTTGCCTAGTTTTCTTAATTAGGCTTTTGTCTATAGGGATTCTTTAATACTTTTTATTTGATTCCTTTTCCTATGTAAGTTTGTTTTCTGGCTGACCTGATGTTCCCCTTGGGCTTTTCCTGTTTTTTGTGACACTACTGCCTTCCTGAAATTCCCTTTTCACATTTATAAGTAGATACACACTTTTAAAAGTTGAAACAATTATATTATGAAAAAAATAAATTCAGTATTATCATCTATAAATAAGTCATTGAAATTACAAAATGTTAGGTGTGCTATTTTTGCAGGCATATGTTTAAAATCTGATGTTTTAATATAAGTTCACAAAAGTTATTCAGGACACCTTGCTTATTCAATCTTAAAAACCAGAAAGCATAAAAGAATAAAACTTCTCTTCAATTGCAAGCACCTATACCTCAAGGGAAGAAAAAATCTGTCAGAAAATTATTTTAAGATTTTTACTGAGAAGATAAATTGGTTTGGGAAATGAATTCAACTTTGATATTCAAATATATTTATTTAAATTATAAAAAATAATTTTAAACTACCTTCAGACTGTTTTTTTTAAAGAAGTTGCTAGTTTTAAATATTTCTGTAAACACTTGTTAGTTTTTGCATGGTTTGATATTTTTAAAGTGAAATTTAGACATAATTTTTAGGGGGAGTTTTAATAAAAGTAGTTTAATAATTATGGAATCTTTCTTAAATAATCAAAGAAGGGCTTATTAAGTTGCATTCACATTTGCAAAACAGTTCGAATTCATTTGTGGACCTTAACCTAAAAAAGATTTTACGTAGAATTTTCTACCTGCTGTTTAAGAATTATCTCTGTCTACATCCCCATTACTATGAATTTTATTCATCCAATCTCTTCGGAAGACTTAAAAAGATCAAAGCCCCTGATCGCTACCATTTTAGGAGCCCCAATTCGCATTTCTAAAAGCAGAACGGAATGTCAAGACTGCTGTTCTCTGTAGATCAAATTTTGTTTGTTTTCTGGCTGACCTGATGTTCCCCTTGGGCTTTTCCTGTTTTTTTGTGACACTACTGCCTTCCTGAAATTCCCTTTCCACAATCCTTCATTTTTTTTTTCTCTAGAGGGCGGTCTCTGATTGAGTGTCTGGGTATACTTGGTATTCGTGATCAATCTGGAACATCATTATGGCCGCCTTGTGTCTCCTTCGATTTTCTCTTCTAAGAGGGGATATAGGCCTTTAGGCAACTAAGGCAGGGTGGTATGCATCAACATGAGGGCTCCAAAGACACAAATAGTGACTATGGTTGTTATAAGGATTTTGAGCCAATGGAGATCTGGTATCCACAAGAAGAGCCATGAAAAGTCTAGGAATGATTGCTCATGACCAATATTTTGAGCTAGCTCTTTCAGGTGGTGGATGTCCCTCTCTATGAGTCCTGAGGTTTCGTCTAGGTTGAAGCAACACATCCCGTGGAATGTTTCGCAGCCATAATTATACTTCAAGAGGAGGAAGTCTATTGCTGCCCTATTCTCCAGGGTGGCTTGTCTGACCTCCCTCAGTTCTCTGTTAAGGGCATCCAGGGCATGGGAGGTCGAATTCAAGCCTTTTGCTAGGGTACATGCTAGGCTATCCAAATTTCTAGAATTTCGCACTGCCAATCCAGGTACCCTCACTAGGGATATTGCCAATAAGACATATTCTGCTTTGGTGAGAAGGGAGACTTTGGAGTCACAGTCTGAGTCTAGGGCTTGGAAGGCTCTCCTGTGCCGTCTCTGTAAGGATGGCATAAGCATGGTTAACCTTCCCAAGGTGCAAGGGCCATTGGTGGCATTTGCAGGAAGGTATGATTAGGCTTTTAAGCCACAAAGGAAAAACCACCCTGGTGGGAGTTTCAGGTAACTATATGAGAATGATATGGTCCCTGTGTAGTTGCATTTTAGTTCTGTGTTGCTAAGACTGGTGCATTCTGTGACCCTACGTGTGCTGTACCCAGTGATGTTAAAGCATCTCTCAGAGGTGGTTTCAGCAGCAATATGTAGGGTGTACAAGGTGTGGTCTTTGGTTTTTTATAGAGTGGTCCCAGCTAAAAATGCTTTCGTAGGAGTCAGGAAGGTTTCTAAATGTGGTGTAGTTAATGATGTTATGTGGTCTAGTTGCCACTCCCATTAGGCATGTGGTTAAGATGTCCTTGACTGGTTTCCCTCCTGCTAAGCAAAAGTTAGTGGTGTTGAGTATTTCCCTTGCTAAATATTCCCATACGTTTCCTTTCTCTGGGATAAGCTTTGGTTCCAGGAACGCAGTTGCTTGTGCTACAAGTGTTACAATTGTTACAGATAATAATACATAGTATATATTGCATTTCATGTTTCCCATTGCTAGATTCCTTTTCTCCCCCCCCCCCCTTTTTTTTTTGTACAATGTAAAAAAAGAACAACAAAATGTAAAAAAAAGGTATAGGTCAAGACTCAAAAATTACTAAAAGGTATGGCTCAAGTCTCTTCCTTGTTTAAAAAAAATACAAAGAAAAAAGGGAAAAAGAAAAAAAATGGAGGTGAGAGAAAAATATAAAAAAATAAAAATAGAGTTTTATAACTCAGCACCTGGGAGTCCAGTTTTCTATAATTCAACGTTGCACTTGGTTCCTCACAGTTGTGTGGTTCAATGGTGTTGAAGAATGCTGCAAGTGTCCATTGATCTGTGTCCAGATTTTTCTTGAGTTTGATGGGTGGGATTGATTGTGGTGGAGTTTGGCTATGGTCTATGACTGCTGGCTTTGCATGTGCCCAATGTATCCAAGAGTCTTGTTCTGCAACCTTTATGGCGGTGTGTGTAGTTAGTAAGATTTGGTAGGGTCCTTTCCACCTGGGTTGTAAAGGTGAGGTTCTGGTGAAGAACTTGATCCACACCCAATCTCCTGGCTCATATGGATGCAGGGTTTCTTCCAGGGGTAAGGTCTGTGTCAGCGCACTCTGGGTCCAGAGGGTCTGTAGGCTCTTTTGCAGGGCTGTAAGATAAGAAGATAGAACCCTATCCTCACTATCTAAGCAAAGGGAATGAGGATCTAGGCCTTGTAGAGTATCGTGGGGGAGCGGCCAACGTAACTCACGCACGTGTTAGACTCCTTGGTCCATGTTTCACTTGGATAGTAATAGGTGTTGCTCCTTTAAGTAGTCCCACTTCTGATGCATCCCAGCCCCATAAGGAGGGTGGCAGGCTTTTTAAATCTTCATGAAGTCCTGTGTTACTGGTTATCAGCATGATTGTCTTGTGTGTGCCTTTTCCTGGGATCTCCAATTGCAGCCCCTGTTTTCCACATGTTATGGTAGCTCCCATTTTACATAGGAGATCCCTTCCTAGTAGGGATAGTGGGGGCTGGGGGCAAATAGTGAAGGAATGGTCTAATGTGAAAGGTCCTAGTTCTACTGTTACGTTGTGGGTAAATTCTACAGGGATTATTTCCCCCCCACTCCCATTATGCTATCCCGAGCCCCTTCAGCCACTGAAGCTTTATATGGTAGTTTAGTAATTAATGAGGAGGTGGCTCCAGTGTCAACTAATTAATTGTATTTTTTTTCTTCCTATAAGAATGGTAACAATGGGTTCCCCTTCAGGGCCGTTTTTTAGGGGAATAGCCAGCCCGTTAAAGGTAGCCATGAATTCAGTGTTTTCATTCTCATGTTCTAGTCAGGAAAGGGGCAAGTCATTTTCCCTTCTTTGCTCCCATTGAGGTCCATTGTTATGATTTATTTGAGGAAAAGGAGTGTTGGGTGGTGCATGATGATTAAAGCTTTGTTGTTCAGTGTAATGGACTGGATTATTGCCTGGCTTCATGTTTGTAGGTGGTGGGTGATACCGGTTGCGGGAAAGGTGTTGCCTACATTGCCTGCTGAAATGCCCTTCCTGTCCGCACCTATAGCAGTGCTGGCATTTGCCTTGTGGCCATCCTGCTTTATCACAATGCCAGCATTTCCTTGAATTATAGGAGGTTTGTCTGGCATCATGTTGCATTACAGCAAACATTTTTCAGTCCTCATGTCTTTCTATCCTCCTTTTCCTATCTTTCTCTTCCTCTTTCAGTTTGTCTCTTTGTTCATAGACAAAGTTAGCGATCCTGCGCAACTCTGCTATTTCTAATGTTGGCCAGTTAGAGACAAAGCGGTGGAAATGCTCTTTGATATCCATGGTGGACTGGTCCACGAAGGCTGAAGCTAAAATCCTTTGGTCCTTCAGGCAGCTAAGGTCTAGATGGGCATATGCAATAGCTGCTTCTGACAGGTGGACCCAAAAGGCATCAGGGTTTTCCTTTTCTCTTTGTGTTGTTTTTTGAAATTCTGACCAGTTTAAAGGCTTTTTACCTCTTTCCTCTAAAGCTTCTAGTAAGTTATTATTTGCTCTTGTGTATTCATCCCAGTGATTGGTATCATTGTAATCCCAGTTAGGGCGATGTACTGGCCATACGATGCGGGCTGGGGCTGCCTGTCCAGGGATAGTTGGTAGTTTAGCTATTTAGTCTGTTTTTTCAAATAGTTTTAATAGTTCATCTTTAATTAGAAAGACTTGTACCAGCTGGGTCATATCACCCCAGGATGGATTATGGCTGTCTATGATAGATTTCAGGGTTTGAATTACTGTTTGAGAATCAGCCCTGAAAGCTGGGGTATCCTTTTTCCAGATGACCAATTCAGAGGCAGAGAAGGGAGTGTGGGTGAAAACGTATTCTAATTGTCCCCTAATTCTGCCTGGCACTGGTTTGCTTAAAAGGGGAGCCATAATCCGTACCTCAGTCTTTCCTTCCAGGGAATGGGTTTCAGGTTTTTCCTGACTTTTTCCCTCAGTCAGGTCTTTGGTCCTAGCCACTTTAGCCCAGCAGTCCCAATAGGGTACTGGGTATTTGGCTGGGTTTAATGTGTGTTCTAAGTGCTTTCAGGGTTTTATAATCTAAAATACTGCTATCAGGCCAAATTTGTCTACCCATGTCATCCCGCAATAAAGCCCACTTTTTGCAAATTCGTTTTGCTTCTTTTTTATGCATTCCAGTCAGGACAGGCACTTGCCTTTTGTCCCAAGCCTCAAGTAATTTATCCAAGGGGGTCTCTTCCATTGCCCTCCAGCTACAACTTCCCATATTCCCTGCTTGATGAGGTGATTACTTTAGTTTAGCCGGGCTGCAGCTGTCAGTTTTCAGACAAAAAAGGTCTGGAAAGGACTCCGGTTTCCCTACACACGGAGTTCGGGCCCCTTTCTTTTAGGGAAACTCAGCCGTCAGTTTTAAGACCCCCCCTAAAAAACAGGGATCTCGGAGGACCGTCTGCCCCCTAGCAGCTTCGGTACAGGCCCCTCCCTACACTCAGCCGTCAGTTTTCAGATCTCCCTTAAAGGTGGGGATCTGGAAGGACCTTTTCTGCTTTTTTTAGACAAACTATTTCCAATTTTGTTTGCAAGCAGCCGGTACGGGCCCCTTCTTAAATGCACAGGGCTTTGCTTTTGGGATGCACTGGGACTATTTTTCCTCTGCTTTTTATTTATTTCCTAACACCAGTTCCTTTTGCAGCCCGCTCGGTTTTTCTTACGTCCTTCAGGACTCACACTCTGTGATCACCCCTTGCGTTCCCAAATCCAGCTAGTAACGGCTTGTGTTTGAGCTAGCAGCTGGCTGGGGTGCAGCTGGCAATCATGGAGGAGGTGAGGTCCCGCTGTTTCCGCAGAGAAAACCCACAATCACACACCTGGTCCACTCACGCTTCTACTCCCCTCACTAGTAAGATTATAAATTTGAAGCGGTATTCACCTGCTTTCAAGCAGCTGTTGAGCGGAAAAGCCCAAGGACTCCCTTTACTACCCTATACCTTCTGGGCTGGGTCCGTGGATGTTGTCCCTGGGCAAAGAAGGTCCATGCCAGCTGGGTTTGGATTCGCGGGCCTGGTCCGGTGGCAGGGTTGGCTGGAAAATCTTCGTGGTCGCCAGTTGTTGAAAGGTGTCAAAATGCTTTTCTTTTGAGGATTTTATTTTCCCGCTGGGAGAGCTCCGGTGCAAGGATACGGACAACTGCTTGAAAGCTGGATCTTTTTATTTTTCAGGAAAGCGGAGAACAGCGAGAAGTCTGTGTTCCTGGGCTAGCTAGCTTCTTATGGTAAGCCCCTGTTTTTTTATACCCTTTTCTTCCTTTGTAAGTTGATTTTGTGTGAGTGTATTTGTGCCTAATGTTTCAAATCCTATTTGTCTTTATTTCCGTCGGAGGGCAAACTCTGCGGGGTGGCCAGATTGTATTATTGGTTTTCTGTAATCTCTTTTAGCTTTAAGATAGTTTTTCATATTTGTTCTGTGGCAATCTCCTGTCTGTCCCTTTTGTAATTTATATTTTGTGTCTTTTGTCTGTTTGTTTTGCTTATTTGGTATGTCCTGTGTTTGTAAGGGTTTTCTAAAATATCTTTTGTTTCCTTTTTCTATTTGCCTAGTTTTCTTAATTACTTAGGCTTTTGTCTATAGGGATTCTTTAATACTTTTTATTTGATTCCTTTTCCTATGTAAGTTTGTTTTCTGGCTGACCTGATGTTCCCCTTGGGCTTTTCCTGTTTTTTTGTGACCCTACTGCCTTCCTGAAATTCCCTTTTCACATTTATAAGTAGATACACACTTTTAAAAGTTGAAACAATTATATTATGAAAAAAATAAATTCAGTATTATCATCTATAAACAAGTCATTGAAATTACAAAATGTTAGGTGTGCTATTTTTGCAGGCATATGTTTAAAATCTGATGTTTTAAAAGACTATAAGTTCACAAAAGTTATTCAGGGCACCTTGCTTATTCAATCTTAAAAACCAAAAAGCATAAAAGAATAAAACTTCTCTTCAATTGCAAGCACCTATACCTCAAGGGAAGAAAAAATCTGTCAGAAAATTATTTTAAGATTTTTACTGAGAAGATAAATTGGTTTGGGAAATGAATTCAACTTTGATATTCAAATATATTTATTTAAATTATAAAAAATAATTTTAAACTACCTTCAGACTGTTTTTTTAAAGAAGTTACTAGTTTTAAATATTTCTGTAAACACTTGTTAGTTTTTGCATGGTTTGATATTTTTAAAGTGAAATTTAGGACATAAATTTTAGGGGGAGTTTTAATAAAAGTAGTTTAATAATTATGGAATCTTTCTTAAATAATCAAAGAAGGGCTTATTAAGTTGCATTCACATTTGCAAAAAAGTTCGAATTCATTTGTGGACCTTAACCTAAAAAAGATTTTACGTAGATTTTTCTACCTGCCGTTTAAGAATTATCTCTGTCTACATCCCCATTACTATGAATTTTATTCATCCAATCTCTTCGGAAGACTTAAAAAGATCAAAGCCCCTGATCGCTACCATTTTAGGAGCCCCAATTCGCATTTCTAAAAGCAGAACGGAATTTCAAGACTGCTGTTCTGTGTAGATCAAATTTCTAGTTCAATTAGAAAATCGATCTTTCCTGGCCACCTTTTCACACTCAATAGCTGTAATGGGATTTTTGGTTAGTCATATTTTGCGTTTAAACAAAACAAAACAAAACAACCTCCGGCAACCTCACTGCGAGTTCACTACAAGGACTCAGGTCTTCCATTCATAAGTCCTGTGCAAATCAAGAATCCAAACGAAAGTTTTACTCTAGCCGGTTTATGGAAGACAGCATGCACGCTGACATTCACACGGCAGCCATTTAAAGGGCCAGCACATTCCGACGATGCAAGCTCCCCATCCCCCCCTTGCCATTTCCCTTTCCCGCCCCTCCCCCTGCCAGTCCCTAGATTGGTGGGTTGTGACTGGCATGCTTTAAAGATTTCCATCTCTGCTTGATAATGGCAGGCACCCACGTTGCTGAGGGACAGTTGGCGTCTCTTCAGAGGCAACTTAGCTATTGCCGTGACTAAATCCTTTCATTCCATCCCCTCCTCCTTGGGAAGATGGAAGAGCATTAAAAGTGAGGCTGGGGGTGGGGTAGCGACTAGGAGGGTTGCATCCACCATCTTCCCCTTTGTCCCCCGCTTCCTATTCAGAAAAGCGTCCTTGTTCTGCCTGCATCTTGCAAGCTTCCTTCAGCTCGCCTAAGAAAGAAAAGCCGCGCGATTTTTCTACCTGCATAGAAAGGTAGAATGAATTCACGGGACTTTCTTCGTAAGTTATTGTACCGGAACGCTAAACGTTAGTCTTTTAAAACCTCTTGAACCATTACACAAAATGGGACAGGCGTGCTCTCCGACTGGATGATAGATTCCAAGCTGAACTCAAAATGTTTTTAGGCGGACGATACATTTTCCTTTCTCCGACTCACGGATCAATAAGACGGCTCTGCGCAGCCCTCCCCTTTCTGTGTCAACCAAAGCGCCCTTTTCAATAACCGGACTCGCCTCCTCCCCCAAAGAAGGCATATGGACGGGCGCTTCAAGGGGGTGGGGTGGGGGAGACAAGGTGCACATGTTGCCTCGCGCGAGACAAGGTTTAAGCGGAAGCGGCTTCCCTCTCCACCCTTTTGGTTGGTGGAGGAATAAATAAGATTTTTTTACAAATGTTCATTCGTGGAACCAAGCGAATATTTGTGCGCCTATCTCGGAAGCCCGTGCCCCTTTCTTGTCATCCCCCCACTTCCTTTTAAAGTATTTGTATTGTTAGTTCGGGGAGTAAAGAGTTGATGAAGCAAGAAACCAACCAGTTAGTCATCTCGCCCTACAAATTTAAGGTGCGGATAAACTGGACGGTCGTAAGAAACAAGGTATAGGGCGAGTCTAGCGGGTTTTTTTTCTTCATCCATTCCGGTGAAAGGAGTGGGAGAGCAAGAATTCCCATCTCTCCCATTTTAAGAGGCGAAAAGGAGTCCTCGAGCCAAACCGTCCTTGATTGGGGGGGCAGGGACGGGGACGGACTGGTTTTAAGATACCGCCTTGTGGTTGTAAAAAAACACCGTGGCGTGCCGGTACGGAAATAACTTCGACTGTTATCTTCTTGCTTGCTTTCGCGCGGCAATTGTATAGGCATTTACAACTATCCAAAAGTGGAAACGCTTTTCTACCTTTCCTTGTGGTCAACACTGAAGCGGTGGCACGCGTAAATAAAGATCAACTTGTAAGCAAATATGTTTATGGGCACTCAAGCTCTTTTTTCCTATACCGCAAGTTCCAAGTGTGCTGGTTTTAGTTCTTGAAGATTCGCACCTCTCAATTTACATCGGTAGAGGAGGCACACCTTCACATACCCCTTTGTCCCGCGTCATCCATTCCCACGATTGTGTTTGGCCAATCCCAACTTTTTAAAATCCCGTCTCACAAACGTGATCCAAAGCCTGAAAAACGGCAACTGGAAGTCCAGGTCTGGTGCGCCCACACACTGAGCGTCACCTTTCAGTCCTTTCGCTCTTTCCTTTCTAGGGAAGAACTCCGATTAAGTTTACACCCAGAAAATCTCATTCAAAGAAGTTGGGGGGAGGGTGGGAGAGCAGGCCAGGAAAACAGGAGGAGGGGTCTGCGATGGGGGTTGGGTTATGGCCCTCCCGGCAGGGAGAGGAAACCCAGAATTAGCGTCCTTATAGCTGCGCTTCGCTGAAGAAATGCGGTCGATTGGAAAAAGCGGAAAAAAGTCTATCTTCACAGAACCAACGGAAACTGTAAATAAAAAAAAACCTCAGTAATACTGAGAAAAGATAACATGCCTCGGAACAGGAGTATTCTATGTGTATAAAGGGTGCCCCGCCCCTTTTTTGGCTCCACCACGTGGCTTCCTCTTGCAAACATTTTCACTCATTTTTCCAGGTCGATTTTATTTAGGGGCGGCGCTAAGTCCTGCCTCACAGTCGGAGACGTCCTTTGCCTCTTTCTCTCGGTGTGCGTGTGTGTGTGTATGTGCGCGCGCGTGTGCGACACACATGAGTTGCGACTCAAAAGGAGTTGGGGGGCCACTGGAAAAAAAAAGAGCCATTTTCCCTAGCCCGCCATACGAACTTGCATCCAAATCAACCGTCCCCATTGATTATACAAAACAGGGAACATCCCCCTCCCCTTTTCCTTCCCACAACCAAAATAGCTGGTTTTTCTTACTTTCCTAGGCCCCTCAACGTAGAATAAGAGACTTTTAAAATATAAAGCAATTGTTAAAAGTTTCGGAAAGCCCAGTCGTCTCCCTCTCTCCCACACCCGGTGTATGTGAGTTATTTTCTTCTTTCCCTCCCACCTCCCGTGACTCATTCCCGTTTTGGACCTACCCAACATTTTGTGCAAAACGCATCAGCCATGAACAAGCTGTATATTGGAAACCTCAACGAGAACGTGACTCCGGCGGATCTGGAGAAAGTCTTCAACGACCACAAAATATCCTTCTCTGGCCAGTTCTTGGTGAAGTCTGGCTACGCCTTTGTCGACTGCCCAGATGAGCAATGGGCTATGAAAGCCATCGAAACTTTTTCTGGTAAGCCAATGGATTTATCGCTCGCTCGTTCTGTCTTTTTCATCTCTTTTTCCTCCTTTCCTTTGGAAACCTTGGAGATTTTGGAATGAACAGTTGCTTTGCAAAAAAAGGAGCAACCCCGCATAGTTTTATAAAATGTATATTGCCACTCAGAACTGCAAATACTAGCGGGCCGGCTCTTTTTATATGTGCAAAGACTCGTAAAACGTGGTGTTCAAAGATGCGACCAGGCAGCCACACTTTGCTCGTACTCGCGCTTCCGCCCTTTCTTTCTTTAGCTCTCTGTAGTCATCAATGAAAGTTACTTTCGTTTCGTATTTTACCCTCATCCACTAGGAGGGGGGTACCCCTTCGATTTCCCCCTCCCACTTTCCTCCGTGAGTATTGAACTAGGTGGCGAATATTTTAACTTGTGGGCCTACAATTTCCTATCAACTTCCATAGCTTTCTAGAGGGCTCTTGTTTTTATTATTCAGCCAAAATGTCCTCCTCACTAAGTACCCCTATTCTTCTTCTACTACTAGGATATTACATAAATCAGGCCTTTCCTATAAACAAATTTTCATTTGGCAAAATTTGAATTAATATTCCATGTGTCTGTATGTAGGGGAATGGGTGATGTTTTCCCCCCCTTCAGAAACCCCCCTCCCCATTTCTTCCCTCCAAATTAGCCATCTCTTAACAGATAAACAAAACTCTCCATCACTTTAATATCTTCTCTGGGATCAACGCTGTCCCATTCCACGTTCTTTCAATGCCATTTGGGATTTATCAAGCAACCCAGTGTTGTATTTTTGCTTGTTAAGCGTGTGTGGTACTTCAGGGTGGGAAGTGGGGAAAAAGGAGGGGAGGTGTTGGACTTTGGCCATTTTGATTTAAACAGGGGTTTCCTGGGGCATGTGATGGGTGTATTAGCCTGAAGGTCGCCATGCTGTTTAGAGATTTGAGACAAGAGAAGCAGAGGGAACTAGCAGAGCAAACCTAATGTTGACTTTTGCTGAGACCAGATGTTTTGTTCCCTATTTAAAATACCACATCAGAGTTCTGGGCCTTTTTAATGTCACTTTTCTCAACTGAATGTTTTCATTTATCTTCTTTAAAAAAAAAATGAAAAGAGGATATGAATTATCTTGAAAACCAAGCAAGTTGGACGTAGGAACAGGCCTTACAATTCCTGTTTGTTTCCTCCTTTTCCTGGTGAACCAGATCTTTTAATGTGTTAAAATGAGTTAAATTATTGCCCTTTGAATAAGATGTGTTTGGTTTTTTTTATCATATATTTTCCATTTGAAATCCATTTTTTTAAAATTAAGAGTAGAAAGATAGGAATGTCAAACAAGGAGTTTTTATGATAAAATGCACCTGAATCTCCTTCTTGGTTGAATTAAAACATGGAGAGTAGAGGGAAGGAGCAGAAGTTGAGTTACATATAACCATTGCTATCCTTCTTTTTCAGTATACATTTTTTTTTAAAAAAAGCAAACTTGTGTTTTTAGGCAAAGTGGAGTTGCATGGGAAACAACTCGAGATTGAACACTCAGTCCCTAAAAAACAAAGGTAAAAGGTGTTTTCTTTGAATTTATCTATGTTGAAATACAACAGAGAAGATAAAATGTGTTAAAAATGCTAAGCTGGTATAAATAAAGCTAAGTTGCAAGAAGAATGTATTTTACATTTTTGTTTTACACTCCAGAACAAAATTACTTGAAAAACAAACACATTTTTAAAATTCTTAAACTGCTTGTTTATTCCTTTTCACCCCAAATTACTTTGGCTTCATTAAAGAAACAATTACATACAGATATGTTATTATTCTTCATTAACACTAAAAGTATAGTTCTTTGGATTAAATTTCAATGTTACTTATACTAATTTCAACATGACATGACTTCCTTGTGCTATGGTTTTTTTAAAAAAATCAATCTTTTTAGTTTTAAATTCTTGTTAAAATTGAGCAAATTAGAAATTTATTGGCCCAATTTTGAATGTAAAAAATACTTGCTTTGTACTTATTTCTGTAAATACTTCGTATTTTTGTGTATGTATGTTTTATGTATGTTTTTATTATAAATATTGCATTTTATACATTTTTGATCTTTTCATTCTATTGCTTATCTGGCTTTATTTTAGAATCTTTCAAAAATAAGTTATAGGAAATATCTTTTTCCTTCAGAGAAAAGTTGCAATTAATCCTTCGTCATATCAATCCTAAAAATTGAACATAAAATGTAAAGTATATTTATATTTGTGATTCTTGTAAAAGAAGAAAAAGAATTGTGATTCTTTTTTTTAAGAAGAATCTAATGGGAGGGAAGGGTAGCTGCCTGTTCATGTAATTCAAAGGATTATTTTTGTGCATGATTGACATCACAATTTCCTGCTCTTGTGTTCACACTGATTCTCATACTTCTTGGACTTCCAAACCTTATATAGAATGTATTGCTGGAAGACTTAAAAAATATTACATATTCTGAAACATTGCAAGAGTCCTAAAAGCTGTTTGATTAATTTATTGGACCAGTACAGTGGATTTTGTATAATGGATGAACAGTAATGTTTGTAAACAGTCTTTGTAGGTTGATATACAGAGTATGTAGAGTGTTAAAGTGTGTCTAAGACAAATGTATTCAAGAAGCCAATTCCACAGTGAAAAAAACTTAAGAAATATTGTGGGGGGATTGGTAGTTCAAGAAAAGGAACTTTTACTCCTTAATAATTTTTTACAAAACATTTGTATAGATTATAGATGATTCTGAGAGATGATTGATTCTTACATAATGCTGAAATCAACCAATGTATGTAAATTAAATCTATTGAAGAATTGTGTACCGAGTGAATTATCTTCAATGCTTCTAAATATATAAAAGATATTTTTCAAAAAAAATAATAATTTTCCAGACTAATATTACCACATTCTACTCACTAATTATAATGGTTGTGTTCAAGATTTTAAAATCTGCCCAAAATTTTAGACCATATCATTTACTATATGCTATATGTTGTTGATAGATTTCTTTGATATATTTTGAATGTTGTGTTCAAATATCGTAATGAAATACGTAATGATTTCTTTCAAGAAAATTTATATTTAATTCTTATAAAAATAGATTGTTGATTCTTCTGGATTGCTAGATTGAGTTTCGTGTCTGTCTGTGTCTTTTTCAACTTGTCTTGGGACTTGATTTTCCTGTTTGGAATGATAACCAGAAGAGGAACTAGTTAATTCAGAATGTTATAATAGTCTCAATAATAATGTAGCTAATGAGGTATATTTTTTATCACTTATCAAAATTTATAAATGTTTCCAGTAATTTAGGTAATGAAATATCTAGGAATAGTGCTATATATCTTCCAAGTTATCAAAATAAAATAAATCACACTCTGCTTATTTCATTTAAAAAAACATGTTCAGCATTCTTGAGCCCTGTTCAAACTGTTTCCAGATGCTTTGAACTGTAGTTCCCAGAATCCCCTTCTACCATGATTCATGCAGGCAGAGTGTTTTAGTTCACCATATCCAGTAAGTGCAGGTTGGAGAAAGCTGAATTAGACAATGAGAAATTCAGGTTGTCTAAGGAGGATAGTCTTGGTTAGCTTAAATTTTTATTAAATCAGATGCAAAAAATTGAAAAAAAGGCATTTAATATATATCTTAAAATTTATCTTCACTAGTATTGAATTTTTTTTTCAAAACCCTTCCTTCATTTTATTGAACTGGCTCTTGAAAAGTACAGTTTGATTTGTATTGTATGCCATCCATCAAAAGAAACAAATTTGAGATCATACATCCAGCATAATTAGCTAACAAATGCTTTTTGAGGTAAATGTTTTGCATTTTAAAAATAACTTTTAGGTAATGATAATTATTCTCAATCTTAATTTATTTTAAAAAAGTTGCATTGATTGAAAAGAACTTCTTCCAAGAAAGTGCTTTAATTTGCCACTTGAATATGTATAGATTTAGGGGTGGGGAGATATTATTTGTGTTAGGAATGTTTTCTCTTTATTGAAAGAAAAAAAGTTGGAGAAAATTTGTAATTTTGCCTCTTTAAAAAGCAGCAAAATTCTGTTAGTGAAGGAAAGAGTTAATTAAAACAACCTCAGAGATGTTTTAAGAACTCAAGAATGTTAAGAAATGTTTGGAGGTTAGGGGCGGGGTTGTCTCCCTCTGAAAAGATTGAAGTGGATAGAATTAGAGAGAGGTTGGGGAGGAGGAGAACAAATAAGAATGGGTAAAAAAAAATAAGAGGAGGGGAAATTAAGTGAATCCATCAAGCAAATATTCCAAATAAGAGGATTGGAAGAAATTACCCTAAACAGAATAAATCTTTAAGAACTGAAGTAAAAGAAATGTTTCAGAAGCATGTTTTCTAGCAAATTAGAAATAGGTATGGTTTTAAATCTTGTTACCAAAGGATTTTTAAAATCAGGATGTGTGTGTTTGTTTGTATGCTGATACTTCCTATTGATAAAATGTTATATAATTTAGTGAATAATTAAGTTGCCCTGTGCCTTCCATTCTTTTCAAAGAGTCTGGGTCCCATCATGACAGAGCTAAAAGGATCATTTAAGAAGGACATTTATATATTAAAAGACATGTATATTAAAAGACATGTATGTACATCTTATGTATCTACTCATTTATGTTAAGTTAAAAAAAATATTATGTCCTATCTGGACTGCTATGTCTTACCAGATAAGTACCACTGAGCATTTTAAAGATGAATATAAATATTCAAGCTTCTGTAAAAAGGGAGGATGAAATATTTTGATGGATGTTTGTGTAATCCTTCATAGTTTCAATTGAAGTTGGTAGTATCTGGTTGTACAAAAAATAAAGATATACTTTATTAACCTGTTCAGATTATGCCATCAATATTCCATTGTAAATGTCTGCAGATTTACAATGATTTACAACAATTTACATTATTTTCTTTATTTTAGTTTATGTTCATTGTCTTTCAGTTAAAAAAATTAAAATGATACTTGTTAGCATCAACCATAATAGCCTTAGCAAAAGATGAAATATCTTCTTGATGCTAAAAGAATTTTTAAAAAGTTAAAATATATTATTCTATAATTTTCTGTTTTGCTATCTGTAGAAACCATTGGAAAATTTATTGGTATCTCTTTGTATCAGTAAGAAATAAGCCCAGTTTATCAACTAGGTTTGCATGTAGTAATAAACTTTAAATAAGAGCAAGCAAGCAAGATAAAAATTATATGTTGACTTTGCATGTATGTATTATGAATTGATTTCAATTCAAAGAATTTGAGGAACAGCTGAATACTCACTTCCCATTGCTGTTCAGAAATAAATAATGAACTCTCAAAATAATTCCACTGTTACGCAACCAACATGGAACCATAGATATGAGAACATATGATCAAAGACATCTCAGAAACACAAGTTCCTGGTATAGAAATGTAACCTCATTCTGTTTGGGATAATGCATGATTCATATGTTATGCCATTACTGGATATGTACTTATATTCCCATGCTTTAGGCATAATAAATCCGCATAAAAGAAACCTCACAGGAAAAAAAACCCTTGCTTTTTTATTCCTTTAGGTTAAGGATTGACATCCTATAGATCACATGCAGCAATCAAGATTCTGCCAGAGGAATTCACTGGCAAAAAGGCTTAATTTTTATCTGGGAGAGGTTAACAAGAGAATTAAGACAAGTTTGCCTTTGAGAGGTTCACCCACACATACCTTTAAAGTCTCCCTAAAACCAAAACAAGTTCAGAAAGAGTTGATTGTGTCCTATCTGGTGATTTCCCAGGATTATTAGTTGACTTTCGTTAGAGCAGGCTGTCAAATCCTGGCCTACTGGCCAGATGCATCACGTGCTGGCTACGCCCGGTTTAGTGAAGGGGAAAAAAGTCCCAATACATCACATAATGCCGCCATGACAATGTGAGTTTGACATCCCTGCGTTAGAGTGCTGTAGTCCTGAGCCCTCAGATGTTGTACACACTACGTTTGACAATTAACAGAAATATATCTCTAATCAAAATGTTGAGTTATATTGTATAGATATTTGAAGTGCAATCGTGTTGATGTTTACTCAGAAGATAATTGCATGTGAAATTGCAATCTTGCTGAATTTTTATAATTTTAGAGTGTCAAGGGAAGGAAGTAGGAAGTTGCAACCTGTTTCATCTAGTTAAAACAGAATTTTTTCACTACTAAAAACTGTTTAGGTTTGCAAAATAAAAAAGGAATAGAGTTAAATTTTTACCTCAGAAATTGGATTTTTGTTGTTGCAATCAGTACTTAGTTTACAGAAGAATAATGAAAACTATACATTCACTTTTGAAAATCCAAGCATAAGAGAAAATATATAAGATCCCAATTTTAGAAAATCTTGTGTAAATGACTTCCACTTTGAAGAAATTTTCAGTTACGTCAGGTACTACATTTGATTAAAAAAAATTGCAGTGTGAGAAAAAGTAGAGGTTCATGACTTTGGGCCATTTACTCTATCTCAGTCCAATCACAAGGTTGTTATGGAGAAATAAATAAATAAAACAACGGTATATGCAATGCCTTGAATTCCTGAAGGAAAGTGGGATATAAATTTAACAAAATAAACAACTTTATCTAAGGGATAGTGGTTCTTGTGTTAAGCTATTTAGATATATTAATATCTGTATGTGAACAAATTGCTTGTGCAAGTATTAAAGACTGGTAGAATTAAAGCATATTTTTCATATTCTACCTTGTGCTGAAATCCATTTATCAAGTTAGAGCATTGCCAAGGCTAGACTGGAGAATTAAATGAATAAATATAATTCCTGAGATCCAAATTGTCTTGAAAAATTGCAAGTTGCAATCCTGTGAAATTGCACTCCTGCAATATGTTTCAAATTTGCTGTTCCCCATTAGTGAAATAATAACAGTAATCATCTTCAGAGGTGAGTTATGAGAACTTGAACTTCAGAAAAGATCTAAAATAAGAATTGGCGTGGATAATGGCTTAGTGATATGAGCCACTGATAAAGATTTCTTCACCTCAAATCCTGCTAGTGTTATGATAGACTTAGACAAACCATCTTCCCTCTATATCAGAGGTGATTGTATTGTTTTTAGCTTACAAAATTTTGTAAAAACTACAACTAAATATAGCACATAAAGTACTGAATATATATACCCAATTAATCCACAGTAAGCTCTACTGAAATGTGTAGGACTTACTGAAGGGAATTACTTGGGTTAATAATAGATTAAACCCTAATGATTTTCAGTAGGATAGTAACTAATCAATTTTCTGAAGATGTAGAATAACTAAATTCCAAAATTTTGTACATAGTAAATAGGAAGATTTCAGTATGTACGCTACTTTACATTTTTTTAAAAAAATGCTAATATTCAAGGCCATAGCTTTTGTCACTAGAATAATTTATTTGAAGCGATTACCACTCTGATCTAATTACAATGATTACAGCAACATACGGCTTCCAGTCAATGCATACATACTGCATAAAAACATGCAGACAGTTAGCATTGGTACCCAGGTGCTTAAAACATTTAGCTCTGGTATCCATAATGCCAGTATGCATAACATAGTCATGTTTCAAATAGTAATAGTGAAGAATCTTGTAGCAACTTAAAATAACTCCTTGTTCTTGTAGCACACCTTGGGACCTCTTTGTAAGTTTTTAATATGAAAGCATATTATCTTTGAAATGTGTGTGTGTGCACGCGCACATATTTCAAATAACATTTCTAAATTACAACTAAATTACAACTGGTTGCATAGGAGTCAGAAGAATATGACACCTAAATTTAATTCAAACTTGCAGTGTGTTACATTGATAAAACACTGCAAGTTTGAATTAAATTTAGGTGTCATATTCTTCTGACTCCTATGCAACCAGTTGAAAAACTTAATTGATTTCATTTCAGTTTCTACAATTTCCAGTGGGATATCTCATATGTGCTAGCAATGGAAATTGAAGACAAATTCCTCATTAATTACATGAATAAAATAAAAATTTGCATAAAATGGACTATGTTATATTAAAACTATGTTGCCTGAATTGCATATTTTAAAATTTTATGTTAAAATATAGAAGTAGAAAAAAGGATATGTGTGTGTGCTCATGTGATATTTTCAGGTTTATAAAGTCTTTTTTGTATAAGAGCTTAGTGTTACATATGTTATTAGCTGTTATGAATATCTGTAGTAGTTTCAAGCATATCTTTACTATTTCAGGCATTGTCTACTGTATCTTTTGTTTTATTTTTAATTTCACCCAAATTTTAGCTCAACTTTTAGAGACATTGAATCTAGAGATAGAATATGCTGGAGTGAATGGGTTGAATCATCAAGGATTGAATTCTTTTATCCATATATAAGATTCCAATGGATGTGTCTTTGCTCTTAAGCAGGCTATTTTATTAATAATAACTACAACAGCAACCATAAAAACAACACAAAATTAGCTTGATAGGAGATGGAATTAGCTAAAGAAGCAAAATAGAGGGAGAATAATCCGGAAAAAGGAAAGCAAGACAAAAGCTTTTAAAAGAAAACAGACAAGAACAAAAGTGGAGGAAAAAAATCCCATATCTGTATGCTAAAAGGGCCACAGCTGGCAAAGGAACATGGCTATGGAGTCAGTACTGCATTGACAGTTTTAAGAGATCCTCCAGCAATGCCTCAGGGATAGATTAAGCACATAGGAATAGCTGCCTAAACCGAGTAAGACCATTGATGTTTTTAGGATAGTATAGCCAACTTTGAGTGGCAACAGCTGTCCAAGATTTTCAAACAGCCCTTTCTTGGCCCGATATGGGGTTACTGAGATCTGAACCACAGATTTTTGATAACCGAGGCTGATAATACTCTATCACCGAGTTATGCCCTTTCAGTGCACAAGAGCCAACAGATTTATAGGATGAAATAAACTGTGATTGTGCCATTATATTGCCTGATCAGGTTATTTGGAAGATAAAGTACCGCTCAAGGGATCTCCACAAAGTAGCATAGCAGACAAGGTGCCAGGGACTTTCTGTTCCAAAAATGGTGGCTGACAGAGTAAAATGTTCTACTACTGATGCTTCTATTTTTATCTTATTTTTTGATGCTTTCGAGTCAGTCTTGACTCCCGGTGACTGGTTGAACCAGTCCTTGTAGTTCTCTTGGAAGATTTCAGAAATGGTTTGCCATTGGCTTCTTTGTGGGGCTGAGAGATAGTGACTGGCCAAGGCCATCTAATTGCTTTATACCTAAGGTAGAACTAGAACTCATCATCTTCCTTGTTCCAAGCCTGGTACTTTTAACTATTATATGAAACCCACTCCCTCTGCGTTCCTAATAGCTGTTGTTAAAATCTTATCAGAGATCCTCAGCCCTGTGGAAAAATTAAAGTAGTAAAATTCCTTGTTATAGCAGTTAAATGTTTTTACCAGGGTATTGTCTCTGTGGTAATGGATTTCAACAGAGGTCTTTCAAGAATATAATTATCTTTTTTTACAAAGTACTAAGAAATTCCAATTCTTTAGAACTGGAGTGTCAAACTCGCGATCACACCCTGGCCACACCCATCCCTGGTTTAGCGAAGGAAAAAATTGTGATATACGTATGACAACAACATGATGCCACGAATTTGACACCCCTGCTTTAGAACTTGGTCACTATTTTATACTACTGGTACTTAACTACAATCTTTGGCAGAGACCTTATTAACAAATCTGGTTTCATAGAGTCATTCATATATAGGTAGTCCTCAACTTATGACCACAATTGACCTCAACATTTCTGTTACTAAGTGAAACATTTGTTAAGTGAGTTTTTCCCCATTTTACAACTTTTCTTGCCACAGTTGTTAAGCGGCAGTTGTTAAATTAGTGACACAGTTGTTAAGTGAATCTGACTTCCCCGTTGACTTTGCTTGTCAGGAAGTTACAAATGGTGATTACATGACCCCAGGACACTGCAACCATCATAAATAGGAGTCAGTGGCCAAGATTCAGAATTTTGGTCACATGACCATAAGAATGCTGCAATGGTCATAAATGTGAAAAACAATCATGTCACTTTTTTCATTGCCGTAACTTCGAATGGCCATTAAATAAACTGCTGTAAGTCAAGGAATATCTGTAGGGGGAACTGGATATCTTTTTTGTATAACCAAATGGGTCATTTCCCTTGTCCCACCTTCCTATACAAAGCAGAAATACTTCATGCGGATGTTGTCTTCTAAAATCAAAGGTTCCGATGTGGAAAAGCCTGACATGGACCAACTTCAATGCACTGCTCCCAAGGTCACAATCTTTCAACTCCTAATCCTCACCTCCTCTACTTATAGTCTCTATATTGTACTCTAGCATGAGAGGGAGGTGTGCCATACAAATGTGTTAGTAACAGAAGTAGCTCTGGATAAAGAAGTCTCACTCGGTCATTCGCTAATCTTAAAGGTTTTCCATAAAACATAAGGGGGATTATTTTCTGATCCCAAACGTAGTTGATCAGTGAGATGTGGATTTTCTTTTTCATATTATTGCAATTAAGAGATTTAGGCTAGTAAATAATTTGACAGTTGCTGTTCTACAGTCCAGCCTCGCAGATGAGATCTTGGACTTGGGCCTAGAAGATTTTATTTCAGCTCTGGGGCTTATCTGAATGATGAGCCTAAAATAGGTTACTATCATATTTTAGGTATTGTGGAATGGTCTTTCAAAACATGCCTTAAAAGTTTTATCTAAATAAAACTCCTTTTTATTCATTTTTCTACATATCATAAAAATCGGATTTTGCCAGGAGAAATTTTAGAGTGGTCATATAATTAAATATTTTAGACTGGTCAGTAAGTATCTTGGATATGTAGTTCATGATAGCACTTCATGATTTGATCTTTCCACTGCATCAGTTATAGGCAATTTATAATAATACCTTATGGGACCGGCTGATATGCAATCAATCATTTCAACTTAGTCCTTTCATACAAAAGTCTAGGGTCAGTTATAACTTAGCAGGTTTATTTTAGCACTCCATGTTAGTCTTTTATCGCTTGCTATTGTTAAATAATATGAGAAACTAAAATCCTTAGGCTTATTGACATTTTGCAACTAACCCAGAGAACTGCCAATATAAACCCTGTTCTATCTATCATCTTTTTGCTCCATCTGGCTCAAGTAGCCAGAAAAAAGCAGCATTTCTGCATAATAGAAAGGTATTAACAGGCTTGGGGCAACCACAAATACTGTCTTAACTATAGCAGTTTTTGAACACAACATCTCAATGAGGGGAGGCTTCCCTCTCCATACAGTACTGACTCTTGGGAGGTGGGGATTGACAGAAAACCACAGTGGTTGGGCATGGAATGGAGTAGCTGGAGTCTGGCTGTAGAATTTTGTGTATTCTGAATTCTTAGATTCTTTTACTTCATAGGTAGGACAAGTTCAGTGAAAATCCAATGCATGTTTGTTTATCTTATAACTGAAGGGGAGGAGGTTTCCCCAAGACCCCTTTTTCTCTTTCAGCAGATGCGCCATTGATTTTATTGTGGAAAGTTCAACATGATCAGGAATAAAATGAATTATTTAATTGCCTGCCCAATGGTTTCAAGCATATGTTTGTAACAGGGTGGGCATAGCATGCCTGGATAACCCAATTTAGTGGTAGGAGAAAGAAACAAATAGTGATTTTACCTAGGTGATATAATTGCAGAGGTGATATAAATAAAGAATATATTTTAAACAGTTCTTCTCCACACGGATACAAGTAGGTCCAGATGTTTTCCATATAGATTATTATGAGTGAATATGGTATGTCAGCACACAGTACAGAAAACTTCTACATAATTCATGTATTTCTTTAAATGGATTGCATTCACTGGACTGATATTTCCATACAACTCTGCAAAAAGTCCAATATATGAGCCCAATATGATTTTGTAATCTTAACATCACTATAACGTGTCAAGTTGGGAGAGGCTGGTCTGAGCTGCCTCTGTAGCTTTCTGTGTCCAGTAACTTTTTCTATAATGCTCATTATGAAGATCAGTATGTTGGGATAGTAGGAATCGAGGCATAATAATTTGGAGTATGATAGTTGTCACATTTTATTCAATAGTCACTCAGAATTATTGATGGCAATTATTCTGTTCCTGGTGAGAACAGGTGCTACAGTTCTGACTTGATCCCAAGTAGAATATAAGAACAAATATTGTTTCCTTCACAAATGATACTTTTTTTATTTTTTTTGACTCGGGGAATGTGCAGGCATTGCCCTATTGGCTTGAGTTAATTTAGTGGATCTAAGGTATTTGAGGTGCCCATTCATGAATAGCACACCAGATTTCAAAAATGTATTCTGTTACAGCTTCATCGCACTGATTTTATTGTCTTTCTAACCCTCCAAAAATCCACCAACTACTTGATCTAAACTCAGCATCCACTATAAACTAAATGGCAATTGCAGACATCATATCTCTAGTCGTGCCCAGACAACTAACTGCCAGCATGTTGGGACCACTGAGCTGTTATGACTTTTTTTACTTGCAGTTTCATGGAAAACTACTTGCATAAAACAGGGCTCCTGGAGGAAGCTATGTACCATATGCTAGTCGACTAGACTCAATGCAGTCATTTGTATTTTTTGATTGCGTCCTTTGAATTGAACTTTAGAATCATTTGAGAAAAAGTAGTTAATTAATGTTTAGATAAATTTTTAAAAATTAGTCTTGCTGTTCCTCTGGTATTCAGAGTCAAAGTTGGCACCGTGTAGTCCAGTGGTCCCCAACCTTTTTTGTACCAGGGACCAGTTTCACGCAGAAACACTTTTTCAAGGACGGGGGAGACTTTTTCAAGGAGGGGGAGGAGTCCGAGTTTGGTGGTTTGCTTGCAGACGCTTCATTACCTGACTAGATATCTGATATTGTTACCTAGTCGGGTAATAAAACGTCTGCCAGCAAACCACCAAGTTCAGGGAGGCTCAGGACAAGTCCCTGCAGGATGGCTGAGAAGCCCTGCCTCCCTCAGCCTCATCCCTCAGGTGTCTCCCTCCCTCCGTCCCTCCCTCCCTCAGCCTTATCCCTCAGGTGTCTCCCTCCCTCCCTCAGCCTTATCCCTCAGGTGTCTGCCTCGTTCCTCTCTCAGTGCTCTCGGCTCCTCCACCAGCCCAGGAAGAAACTGCTTCAAAGAAGCCGGCAGAGTGGCTTTTCCTGTCGGTGCAGCTCCTCCGAAGCTCCCGTTCACCCCCACCCCGCTGCCTGCGGTTCAATCCAGTGCTCCGGTCTGCCTGCGTGCCTGCCTGCCTTCGTTTCTGGTTGTTTCGGAGCAGCTTCGGCTGAGTAAAAGAGGCGAATAGTTATTATTCTCAGCCAAAGCTACTCCGAAACAACCAGAAACGAAGGCAGGCAGGCAGGCAGACCGGAGCACTGGATTGAACTGTGGGCGGCGGGGTGGGGGTGAACGGGCGCTTCGGAGGAGCTGCGCCGACAGGAAAAGCCACCCTGCCGGCTTCTTTGAAGCAGTTTCTTCCTGGGCTGGTGGAGGAGCGAGAGAGCGACTGAGAGAGGAACGAGGCGGGAGGAAACCGAAGCCGCTGAGCCGGAGAGCAGGACAGGCTTTGGTTGCTTCCTCCCTCCCCTTCTTTCATTTGTGTCCTTGATCCCTGATCCCAGCAGCGTTCACCGAAGGCGAAGAAAGCCGCCATTTTTATTTTATTTTTATTTTCTTTGCGGACCGGTACCAAATGATCCACGGACCGGTACTGGTCCGCAGCCCGGTGGTTGGGGACCCCTGGCGTAGTCCAGTCGGTTTCTGTCCATTTTTCTGGAAAAAAATGTTATGACTATTTCTGCAGAGTCATCGAGAGAGTTCTAGCATTGAGGTAATAATCTTTCAATTATGCTTTTTACCTTTTGGAGCAGATACGTTTAAACTTATTATTAGACCTCTTTGTTATTCCTTTGCCATCCCTTGTCCTTACTATTTCTGCTTGTACAATACTTGTTCCCCTTCCTCTATATGCTTTGGACTGCAACCTCTGTGGGTACTGGTCAACGCAGGTAATGGAAATTATAGCTCAATCTGAAGAGCACAAGATGGGAATAACTGTTTCAAAATGGGTTAAATAAGTGCTTCCTAAACTTTATTTCATGATGGCCAAATTGCTTTTCAAAAAGTCCTTTTTACCTAATGTAGATAAATAAATTTAAATGCTCCCACTGTGATTGGTTCATGAGTTTGTATGTGGTTATTGAAAGAAAAACCACTTTTATCTGATTTTGGGAATTTACTCGTGTTTGAGAAGTGCTGAGTTAAAGCATTTCTTTACTTTTTCATTTGTGTTTCTTGAATATCTCACAAGTTTCTTGTAAGGGTGCATAGCTATGATATTGTTAAAACAAGAATGCAGGGAAATTCAACTTGCAAATCTTTTGAATCCCTATTGTAGTACAAAGCCCCAATACAGTACCATGTCTTAGCACTGTGATGGCAAACGTATGGCACATGTGCCAGAGATGGCACACAGAGCCCACTCTGTGGGCATGTGCACCATCGCCAGCTGCTCTTCTGGTTTCTGAGGCGCCGGAAAACAACCTGAAAAACAGCCAAAATCGGCCCAAACCAGGCATGTGCGCATGGCCAGCTGGTTTTTGGGTTTCCGGCGCTCCGGTATGCACACATGCATGCGCATGCACATGTGTTCTGGTTGGGCATTCGTTGATGAAAAGGTCCATCATCACTGTCTTACCATTTCTCAACTTCAACAACTTTTAAGATGTACACTGGATGGGAATTCTGGAAGTTGAAGTCCATACGGCCTAACATTACTGAGGCTGAAAAATACTGCCATAGATAATGTACAATGCCTGGAACTAATACAACAGTCAGGTATTGGCTAAGGGAATTTCAGAAGTTGCTGTCCCTGCTCATTTGGACTTTTAGAAATTATAGAAACCATCACTATATAATTGTTAACCCCCCAAAGACCGTTGAAAGATGTTTTGGTCATTTTTTAAAATCAGCTAACAAGAATTAGCTGGCCACACATTTTTTAAAAGATGCTCTACCGGTACCCTTCGACTTATAACAGTTCATAGTGACCATTTGTAGTCATAACAGAACTGATAAAAGTGGCAATTTTTCAAACTTAAGACTGTTTCAGCATCACCAAGGTCACATGATCCAACTTTGGACCCTAGCAACCTGTTCATATTTATGACGATTGCAGTGTCTCACAGGGTCACCTTTTGCAACCTTCTGACAAGCAAAGTCAATGGGGAAGCCAGATACACTTAACAATCATATTATTAACTTAATAAAGTTAATAAGTGATTCTAAGTGATTCATTGAACAACTGTGGCAAGAAAAGTTATAAAATAGAGCAAAACTCACTTGACAAAGGCCTCACTTAGTATAGCAACATAAATTTTTGGTTCAGTTTTGGTTGTCAGTTGAGGACTTCCTATACAATGCAAACAAGTTTTTGTACTGCCCCTGCCCCCACTCCCAAAAAAACCCTGATGGTACTTGCATGCAACTACATTCTGCATGAAATCAACTATAATTACTAATCCTTCTGTTTCTTTTAAGAAAGGGATAATCTCAGATGTCTGTCCAATTCTGAGGCATATTTACTCCCATGAGTATGAGGATAGCTTCTGTTTTTGAGTTTAACTCCTGTTTCTTTTCTCCCTTTGCTGAAATAGCTGCCATTTCCTCTTCTTCCTGACTGTCTAGTCAGTGGTGTGGTTAATTTTGGAGGATTAAGAAAATAGTGGCCATGTTATTAAACTCCTGCTGGCTCCATCATCGTTGTTGGCAAAGTAAAATATATAATGTTGGGCATTACCTTTGTCTTACTGCTAAAGCATAGGAAGTTGACAAACTTCCTAGTATAATAAATTGACACATCTATCTATTCTTTTAGAAGCTAAGTGACCTATTTGAGTTGCCGTGGCAAATAGGTGGCAATACAAATCTAATAAATAAATAAAAAATATTTCCGATAGTTTCTGCATGTTGTGTACAATCAGACAGATTCAATATGTGCCCTAGATCCCTTCACTCTAGAAACAAGCCTTCTCTGTTGTGGCATCTGTCCTCTGGAACATTCACACCCACCCCTATAGCTCTCATCCTGAAGATGATGGAGAAATCTTTGAAAACCTGACTGCTCTCTCAGGACTTGTAGAATTCTGTCCAATATCGAATTTATAATTTATGCACATTTGAGTTTTTTGTTTAAATTTGATAGTTTATTGCTTTTAATATTGCATACCACCAGTCTAATGGAATTTGATGGTCTCTAAATTGCAAAAGATCATAAGAGGTGCCCTGTTGGTTTGGATCCCTGGAGTTGAATTCCATATATCCTGAAATTGCCAAGATTGAGAAACAAGGATTCTTTCTAGAGCTGCCATTGTAAGCAGCTGCAGCCAGCATTGTCAGTAATGGAGGAAGCAAGGAGTGATAAAATTAGCAGTATTTGCCTATTCAGAAAAGAGTTTAATGCTAGGATATGCTAGCGTTAAATTTAGCAATAATGCTAGGATATGCTAGCATTAATTTCAAGCATAATTGAGCACAATTACAATAATAAGTCGTGAGGTCCTAATGCGGTCATTATGTAACCAGACCTGATTTTAAGATGCAGTGATTATTAAGTGAACGAGGCGGTCATAAAGTGAATGTAGTGGTTGTTAAGCAAACTCATTGTTTGTTACGGGACAGTTTTTTTCCTGAAACCAGAAGTAAATACTTGTTTCTGTTAAAAACATGGGATATGACCACAGGGTGCTGCAAGTAGCTGTATCTTTAAACGGTTGCTAAGTGACCAATCATAATTTGAAGACTACCTGTAGTGGACTCATTTTCTGAGTGTGGGTCTGTAACACCAGCAGGATATGATAGGATGGATAAGATAGGGTGGATAGGATCAACAACCTTCAGTGGAAAAAGCAAGGAGCATCCCTCTGGAATTATCTCACAGGTGAACCAAGCATGTGTCACAGGATGCTGGTTGGCTCTTGGAGAAAGGGGATGGAATGGAGTATTCTAAAAATGGTTGTGTCTTATTGGAGTTCTGACGAAGGGCCTTTCACCCTGTACTGCTTGATGTATATAAAATCTATCTGTCAAGTCAGGAGTGGAAATCACAGGAGCTGTCAAAGCTCGTGCAGAAATCCCCCTAGCCAGAAAGTGCCAAGGAAGCCCCTACAATGGCTCTCCATGCAGCTGCTGGTCTTTGCTTTGCGCTTGAGAAACTTGGCTTTATCCACTGGGGAATGAGAATAATAAAAGAGAGGGATCACGATGTTCAGTGCCTGGATTGGATTTACAGCCTGGCACGTGCCCATTTTTCAGTCGCAGCTGGCTTTTCCCAGAGCTTTGCCAAGTCTGTTGGCTCCATGGCTTCTGGTGAGATTGCAGCCTTTGATACCATAACATACAAGGTTATATGTTCCTACCCTGGTTTTTTAACGCTGCCCCTGATGTCTAGGAGGAGCTTTCAAGCTTGGCAGGGCTAATATAGCAACAGGTTGCTGGAGTTTTTGCTCTTTTCTATGTGTGAGAGTCTCCAGTCAACTGAACTTGGCAGCTGGTGCATTCTAGTTCCTTCCTATTAATGTTGATAGAAGCAGACTCACTGCTTCTGAATTAAGCATGCCTACTGTTTGTAATCACTAATTATTCTCCTTTTATGTTAAAGTTGAACTATGTTACAATTAGGGATCCTGGACTAGATGGACTAAAAAGGGAGGTGTTTTTTATTGCTTTTATTCAAATTCTTTACCATTCAGTGCTGCTTTTCTCTTCAAATTCCTATTAACTGAATGATAATTCCTGAAAAAGAAAATGCAGAATAAGATCAGACATTAGGGTTGGCTGTTGTAAATAATGGTGTGGTGTCACAGAAAGCTTTTGCATCTATTAAGAAAAACAATCTGGATGTTATTTTTGCCGAGTTGGAATTGAGGGAAGAGGCCGAAGAATGGAAAAAAAGAAAAGTTGATTAAATGGCTCTTGACCTTTGAGATACTGTAAAATTTTACTTTATCCATTTGTTATTTAATATACACATGGATTCCAAGTGTGTATGCTCATACATACATGTACATGCACTGAAACCTGCTGTAGAAGATTTTGTATACAGATTTGAAGAGATCCCTCTCCTAAGTGAAGTGCTACAATGATTTATTGCCTATTGTTTAAATATCACCATTATGCTATTATCTTATATACCAGTGGTCGCCAACCAGTGGGCTGGGGACCACTGGTGGTCTGCGAGAAAATTTTGGTGGTCCACAGAAAAATGTCACCTCCAAAGCAATTAATCCAGGCTGTGTGGGAACACAAGGCTACGCTGCCCACATGGCCCACAAGAACACAAGGTTTGTGTCACTTGCATTGCGAACAACACAAGGAAGTGAGGGGAGGGGGGAATAGCAGAGGTGGGGAACTTGCCCCACGCACCTTGCCTGGCCACTGGGCTGCTTCTTTCTTCTTCTGCTTTTGGATGCATGCAAGGAAACCAGCAAAAGTCTTTCTCTCCTCAAACTCCTCCAGAAATGAGTTTTTGGGACCCTGCAGGGCATCCTGCTTCAAGAGGCCGCGCTGGCAAAAATTCATTTCTGGTGGAGTTTGTTGGGAGAGAAAGAAAAATTTCTGTTTCTGCTGCTTTCCTTGCATGAAGCCAAAAGTCTCCCCCCCACCCGCCCCCAAGGGAATGGAGCTGGAGACAGTAACCTGCAATCCCAAATAAAGAATGATCGATCGGTAGGAAAACTGAGGTGGGGAATTTTCCTGCAGCCACTATCAGTAAAAATTCATATTAGCAGTTGTAGAATAGTATGTGCACTGATAGTGTAACAATGGACAAGTGCATCAGAGTCTATGGGAATTGTAAATCCTGGATGACTGCTGAGGTACGAACACTTCTAAGACCCCGGGATTCTGCCTTTAAGGCAGGGGACAGGGATATATATATAGAGAGAGAGGCCAGGGCAAACCTTAGAAGAGGCATTAAGACAACAAGACAACAATACAAATATAAGGTGGAGAACCATCTAGCAGATAACAACCTGTAGCAAGTGTGGCAGGGACTGCAGCACCTAACTAACTAGAAGGGCAATACAAGGAACATGTTCAGTGCTGATGCCTTGTTGGTAGAGGAGTTGAATATCATCTTCGCCCGCTACAAGGTGAAAAGACCAGACCCTCTGCCTGCCAGCCTCCTGATTCTTAGCCACTCACCCTATACGAACATCAAGTGAGAGCTGCACTGAAGGTTGTGAATCCCATAAAACCCCAGATGAAGTGCTGGGGATAGTGGTAAAGATTTGTGCCAATCAATTAGCAGGGGTCCTGACAAAGATTTTTAACATCTCCCTACAAACGGTTTCCATCATGCTTGAAAACAGCCACTATTGTCCCAGTCCCCAAGAAAAGAGCAATTAACTGTTTAAATGACTACAGAACTATCACGTTAACATCAGTAGTGATGAAATGCTTCAAAAGACTGGTTCTCCAACACCTTAGAACCTGCCTCCCACCAGACTTTGACAAGCATCAGTTTGCCTATAGGGGGAATAGATTGACAGACACCATAGCTACTGCCTTACATTCTGTAGTGAGCCATCTGGAGAAACCTGGAAACTATGTCAGGATGCTTTTCATCGACTACAGCTTAGCCTTTAATATTATCCTGCCGAGCATCCTTATCAAAAAGCTGACTGACTTGGATTTTCCCTCTTCCATTTGCGACTGGATCAAAGTTTTTCTGAGGGACTGACCACAAACAGTGAGGACTGGGTCTGTCACATCCACCTCCCTGAAGCTTAGCACTGGCTCCCCACAGGGCTGTGTGCTCAGTCCCTACCTGTACTCACATGATGCACATGATTGTGTATCGACTGACCCATCCACTGTGATCATTAAGTTTGCAGATGATACTACCATATTGGGTCTCATTACAGGTGGAGATGAAACAGCGTACAGGGGGAGGTTAAAAAAAAATCCTAGAAAACAACCTGCACCTGAACACCAGCAAGACAAAGGAGATGGTGTTAGAATTCCAGAAGAAGAGAAAGGAACCCGTCCCACTTTACATTGAGAGGGGCTGTGTGGAAAGAGTTTCCTCCTTTAAATTCCTGGGAGTCTGCTTCAGTGAAGATCTTACCTGGAAAACGAACACAACCCAGGTGGCCAGAAAGGCCCAACAGAGACTCCATATCCTTAGAGTCTTGCAAAAGAGTAAAGTGGAACAATGACTGATGACCTCCTTTTACCCATCCACAATAAAAAGCGTCCTCACATATTGCATTACATTGTGGTATGCTGGCTTGACAGCCGCGGATACAAAGACATTGCAGAGGGTAGTGAGCACAGCATAAAATATTATGGGCTGTTCCCTGATACTACTAGATGACATCGCTAGGGCTCGCTGCCTCAGAAGAGTGAGAAAAATTCACTCACATCCCACTCAGCACTTCTTCACTCTCCTACCATTGGGTAAGAGATATAGAAGCATAGCCGCTGCTCCACCAGGCTGAAGAACAGTTTCTACCTGTGGGCTATCAGACTTCTGAATGGAAAATAACTTCATGTCAACATAGTATGACAGACTTGTAGGGCCGGTGTGTTGTGCAACAAGGTCACATAGTGTAATAAAATTGAGACTGGGTTAGGGACTTCTGTCCTGACTGTGAATTGTGTTGGCGGGGTGCACGAAGGGAGGCTCTGCCAATCTCATTGTACACATGTACTCTGACAATAAAAGTAATAATAACTAGTAATTGAGTGCAAATTAAATATCAGTCAGCAATGGGATATGGCTGCGAAATACAGTTTCCGAGTCATGGAAAAATAGTTCCATTTTATTCTGCATTGACTAGATTATTTCTGATCTTGTGTCCTTTTCTGGGCCCTACATATTAAGAAAAATTTACAAAAATTAGAAAAGGTCTGACAAGGATCACGTAGAATCTAGGATGTGGATTCTATGAAAGAGATGGAAGGAACTGGAAACAGTCCTGAAAAAACAGAGAAGGGATATATCACTCTTCAGACAGATGAGAGGATGTCATATGGAAGATCACAGCTTGTTCTCTACTATTCCAGAGTTAAAGAACAAAATAATTATCTCAAGTTACAGGAAGGCAGATTGAATGTTAGAAAACACTTCCTAAAAGTAAAATCAACTTGATAGTGGAAACAATTGCCTGTTTTTGCTAAATATGTTAGGCAGAGACTAAATAGCTATGTAGAGGGCTGTACTTTATTTTTGGGATTCCTGCACTCAGCAGGGGTTGGACTTTGTGACCTAATTCAGGGGTCACCAACCTTTTGGACCTTAGGGACCACCAAACTCATACTTTTAAATCCGTTTCGGCAGAATCTCATCTGCCATCATTAGGCTTCTGTGTAGTGTTCGTCTGTGAGTCAGACTTTCACAGCCGTTTCTGTTTTAAATTTAATTCTGCTGAAACGTTGCTACAACTTTAAAAGCACAACTATAATGACGTGGGAAAATACCCCAACAAAGCTGAATACCATACATACATACATACATACATATATATACACATATATACATATATATATATATTTAAATATTTTATATATATTTAAATATGTGTGTGTGTGTGTATGCACCCCCCCAAATCTGATCTGTCATTTCATATCTCCCCTAAGTCAAAGGAAACCTCTCCCTCCTTTGCCAGGTGTGGCTGCCTGGAGTTGGGGGAGGGAAGGAGGGCCTGGTTGGAAGCGTCCCCCCCATCCCGGGTCTTTAACACCTGGCTTGCTTCTCCACTACTGCTGCTGCCTCCTCCTTCAGCACCTCCTTCTTTGGGTAGGGCGATTACGAACTAACCGAGCAACTACACTAATACCCCAGCTGCTCTCTTTTCCGTGGTAAGACTTCGTATGTGGAAAAGGAGCTGGCAGCTGCTACTTGGTCCCACGGGTGATGCGAAGTCATCCCAGTCCCAGTTAAGACATACCAGTCATAAACCCAGAGTCCCAAGCTGAGAGGGGTTGCTTTCCCTGCCAGGAAGAGCGGCGGGCGCGGGGTGCACAGTTCATAGTGGGCAACCTCCACTCTGGACTGATGGATGGACTCCCCTTCGCAACATCTTCACCTGAGGACATCTGCTTCCTGAGGCTCAGGAGGTCCCCATTCTTCCTGCTGCTCGATGTGGTGAGGCAGGAGGCAGCAGTCATGACACAGGAGACTGCAGGATTGCCCCCCTTGCTGCCTCAGCATGCTGCGGCCCACCAAAATTTTCTCACAGCCCACCGGTTGGCGACCGCTGACCTAAATAATCTCTTCTAACTTGGTGGTTCTAGATATCACCAGTATGATAACATGAGTTTCCCTTTCCTCCTAATCTCAGGTATGGGGAATGGGGAATAGAGGTTCTGAACCAGTGCCTGAGATTAATAATGGATTTCATGTGATTAAACAAACTAATAAATACCAGGCAAATTGGAAGGTTGTTTGGCTAATGTTGCTTGACTACCTGGGAACCTTGGTGGAGATCATATCTTGGTTGAATTAGTTTGAACCATAAGTAAAGACTCCATAGTTTTTCACATGTTGCAACTCTTGATTAGCTTGGCTATACTAGCTGTGGCAAGTAGAATCTCTAGTTAACCAATGTTTAGTTGCTCTAAGATATTAGGCTCATATCTTGGAATTGCAGAAGGCTTGCTGTTATACTCAGGTCAAAGAGCTGTGTTTATTATAGTTTTTATGGGTAGTTCTCAACTTACAACTGTAATTGAGCCCATTAATTGAGTCATTAAGCAGGTCCTCACATGACTATCATACCGTGTTTCTCATATAATAAGGCCGGGCCTTATTTTTTTTTTTTGAGCAACGAAAAATGGCTAGGCCATCTTTTCGGGGATGACTTAATTCCGCCCCTTGCATCCTCAGGCAGGCAAGCAGCGATGGCTTGGATGTTAACCTCGGCATTGGTGGGGCACTTCATATTGGGAGACCTTCCGCCACTGTTGCTTTCCCATCTCCCTGTGCTGCCGTGGCGTTTGGAGCAACGCCGCGGCGTTTGGTGCAGCCATGTGGCGTTTGGTGCAGCCACGCAGCATTTGGCACAGCCACGCGGGGCCGGCCAGGGTTCCTCCCTGCAACTGGAGCCCAGCAGAGACACTTGGCTTCAGGTGCTCCTGTCGCTGCCTTCCCGGGCATCATTCAAAGGCAAAGCCCATTCTTTTTAAAACAACTCCCTACTAAAGGTACGACAAAGCCTCCCCTGCCCAAGAGGGCAGCCCAACCCCACGTGGGGAGGTGAATCTCCTGGGGCCGCAGCGCAGGATTGGCCCACCCCAGGAGAAGTGCCCAGCCACCATCCCTGCCTGGCACCGGGCAGAGCGCCAAGAGCTTTGCCTGGGGCACCCAGCGCAGCTGACAGGTGGGCCCTCCTGCCCAGCGGCAGAGCTCTGGCCAAGGCAGTGAGGGTGCCTCCCCACTGGGCCCTCCACTCATCCCTCCAGGGCCACGCTAGAGCCGGGCAGGCTGGGCAGAGCTGGGAAAGTGAACCGTGGGTGCACATCCGCCTGCCAAGCGAAAGATCCGGGCCGAGCTTGGCTTCCCAAGTCCCTCCAGCCCGACCCTGAAGGGGCCACTGGGAGAGGCTGCCCGAGGCAATGATAGCGCCCACTCATCTGTGGACAGGGAGTCAAGGCAACGGCCCGCGCTGCGTCCTCCGAGCTGCTCCGCCGAGTGAACGCCTTTGCCCGATGCCCGTGCCGCTGCAGTGTTTGGAGCTGCTGGCTTGTTTGGAGATGCGTGGGGACAGGCTGGGCGAGGGATGGAAAGGACAGGCGGCTTCGGGCTCTCTCTGCCGGGCCCACCAGCCAGGAAAGCAGTGCTGCCGTCACCTCGCCTCCCTGCAGGGGAGGTGGATGCTATCATTGCCTTGGGCAGCCTTTCCCAGTGGCCCCTTCGGGGTCGGACTGGTGGGACTTGGGAAGCCAAGCTCAGGTCGGCCCGGCTCTTTTGCTTGGCAGGTGGGTGTGCACCCACAGCTCACTTTTTCGGCTCTGCCCAGCCCGCACGGCTCCAGTGCAGCTCTGGCAGGATGAGCGGAGGACCCAGTGGGGAGGTGCTTGCTGCCTTGGTCAGAGCTCCACCACCGGGCAGGAGGGCCTGCCTGTCAGCTGTGCTGGGCACCCGAGGCGAAGCTCTTCACGCTCTGCCTGGCGCCAGGTGATTCTCCTGGGGTGGGCCGATCCTGCACTGCGGCCCCAGGAGATTTGCTCTAAACGCCGCGCCAGCACAGGGAGAAGGGAAAGCAACGGTGGCAGAAGGTCTCCCGATACGAAGTGCCCCACCAATGCCGAGGTCAACGCAGGCAGCACTATATCCAGGTGTGCAACAAAAGTACTTCCTAACGGCAAGCCCCCCCCATTCCCCCCCATTTAGTATGTTTTAATATAGGCCTTAATTTGGGGGGACGGGCTTAATTTCATTTCATGTCTATAAAACATGCTGTGACTTCCTATTGGGGGAGGCTGTATTGTTGGAGAAACACGGTATTACAAAGACCTTGCTTACTGAGTTATTGTTTACCAACTACTTAAAATTATAATGGCACTGAAAAAAGAACTTTATGACCAAGTCACATTTATGGCTTGTGCTGTGACCCTGTAGTCACACAATTAACATTCAGATGCTTTTCAGTTGGCAGGCATTTAACGGTGTAGCAGCATTTCTTGGTTGCTTGATCTCTATTTGTGGGCTTTGCAACTGCTTTATAACAAACAGAATGAATGGAAAAGGTGGAGGAGGGCGGAGCTTGCGTTCCTGTGGTACAGCATGTGATCTTTAAGCTTTAAGATCGCTGCTGATATTTCCATTGCAGGACGGTCCCAATGGACCTAAACCGTCCTGTAGAGATGGTGATAGAGGAGAGCACATCCTGTTAATCCCAGGGACATCTCAAAGTCCCTGGTAGATGCAGGAGAAGCCCATTTTTCCTGCGGTGGAGAGGCAGCCATTAAAGCTGCTGAAGCTGGGACAGTTCCGGAATGGAAGAAAGCTGGAAAGAAAGTGTGTCAGTTTGGTGAGATAATTTTCTACTTATTTTTTTCTGGAGAGAACTCCCAAAAAGACTAAAAATTAAGTTTAAAAGTGAAGATAAAAGTGCTTAAGTGGCGAGATTAAGCATAAATTAAACCTGAAGGTCTTTTTCTTTCTTCTTATTGGAACTTTGGACTTCGTTAAAACTTTTCAACTTTTCAACTGGACTGGTCTTTCCTTTTTAATTTTAATTTTTTCCTTTCAAAATAACTTTGGAAAAGTTTTTTTTCCCTTGTTTTTTCTTTTTAATAATTTTAGATTCTTTTTATTTTTTTTTTTATTCCTGATTTTAATATTAGAGGGGAAGGGAAAGGAAAGGGAAATAAGTAGCGCTGCCACCTGGAGGCTTGGATGCATTGTTTTCCTTTCTTTTTTCTTGTTGATACATTTGCTGTTACATTCAAGGACTCTGTGCTTTTCATTGAAAATATAATGGGAAGAGCATGTAGATTGTTTGCAGGTGCTTTTCTGTGGAACTACTGATAGCTGGAGTCTGGATTTGAAATTGAAGAAAGAAGATTGAAGTGACCTTGAAAAGAGAACTGGAAATTTTGTTTTTTGATTTAGTAAAGAGCCTCAAACATATACTGGCAGTGCTTTGCTTATTGACAGAATTGCATTTTCTCTTTCCTTTTTTTTTCTATTCCCAATTTGGATTTTTATATTTGGACTTGAGTCCTTTGATGCAAGAATAAGATTACTTTTTTCCCCTCCCTCCCTTTGTTTTACCTTTTTAGCAAGGGGAATATAGAAATTTCTGTCTTTTTAAATTTTTTCCTAATTTTTTTTATTTTTTCATCCTTTTTCCATTCTATATTTTTTCCTTTTTTCCCTCTTTTCCTACATAATTGGAACCAATTGGATTAAGGTATTCAAGTGCCTAAAGATTTTTTCCCTTCCCTTTGTTATTTTTATCTTTTGCTTTTATTTAATTTTCTTTTTTTACTGGAGTGGCAATTGGCTGCTCTTGCTTTTTCTTTTCAATTTTTCTATTGTACTCTTTTTTTTTTAAAATAAACTTTATTAGTTTTACTTTTTTAAAAAAATAACAACAACACAGCTACAAATTATATACAACAAAAAGACGAACAGGTCCTGGCATAGGCCAAGAGGGAAAGAGAGGAAAGCTTGAGAGAGGAAAGAGGGAAAGGGAAGGGAAGGGGGGGGAAAGTGGGGAAAACAAAAGTAGAGAAAACAATTATAATAAAACCATATTTTTGTGACTGTCTGTAAGGTCTTTTCTTCTTCCAAACTATCGTCGGCAGTGCTTTTCTTTATCTCTGCCTCGGAGGCCTCGGCCTTAGTTTTCTTAGAGGTGATCTATCTTTGATTAAGCCAAATGTACAAAGGATTCCAATTGCTATAATAGGTTGAAGATTCTTTATTTTTTAATGCTTGGGTTAATTTGTCCATTTCGGCGCATTGTAAAATTTTCTGAATAACCATAAGTTCAGTGGGGATAGAGGGTAGTTTCCAGCACTGGGCAAATGCCAGTCTGGCTTTCTATTGTACTCTTAAGATGAGCAGAAAAATACCAGCCTCAGCTTCTTCAATCCCAACTTCTTCTTCCTTACCATCTGGAGGACAATGATCAATACAGGTGATGTTACAACAAGAGAAGAAGAAAGAAGTGACACTGCAGATGATTATGCAAGGAATTCAAAAGGTACAAGTAAAAACAGATAATATTGAAAAGAGAACGGAGAATATTGATCAAAGAATGGAAAAGACAGGTGAAAAAATTGAAAATATTCAACAGATGATGATGCAATACGAGGACAGAATTAAGAAAATTGAAGATCATGATGTACAAAGAGATAAGAAGATTGGAGATATGGATACCTGATTGAGTGAAAGTGGAAAGAGATAAGGGCAGATCTCTGCAATCATTGGGATGGGAAATTGATAGGTCAGAATTCTATCTTAGATTTCAAAATATAGAAGAAGAAAAGGGTGAAAACCTTGCTGAAATGATGACAGAAATCATGGCAGCAGCATTAGAGGTAACTGAAGAGAAGATGATGGGTGGAATGGACGAGGTTTTTCTTGTTTATAGAAGATATGCGATGAGAAATAAACTGCCAAGAGAAGTTCATATCAGATTTACAAAGAAAATAATTAAATCACAAATACTGCAAGCGGCAAAAGAAAAATCACTGAAGTACAAAGATAAGAAATAGTGGTACTGAAACAGATACCAAGAAGAGTGAGAGAGATAAGAAGAGAATATTTATTTTTGACCAAAGAATTACTTAAGTGAGGAATAAATTACAGATGGCTGATACCCGACGGTCTCATGTTTACCTGGCAGGAACAAAGACACAGAATTGATACAGTTGAAAAAGCTGAGTTATTCTATATGGAATATTTTAGAGGAAGCGGGGAAGATACAAGAAAAGAAAAGTCGTTAATTGAATTTCAAGAGGAATGCACAGCAGTAATTGAAAAAGAAGAAGGAGCCGTTGGTGGTGTACCCAGAGAACGAGAACCAAGATTTACTAGAGCAACAACTCCTTCTTATAAAGTCTAAAATGGATGAGAAAAAACTGATTACAATTAATATAAATGGGCTTAATTCAGCTATTAAAAGAAGAAAAGTATTTCATAAGTTAGAGAAATTAAAATTTGATAATCTGCCTACAAGAAGTACATATTAAAAAAACAACATGATTATATATTGAAACAACGAAAATTAGGGAAATTATTTACAGCGTTAATACACTGTAAAAAGAGAAGAGTGATGTTATACATTAGAGATACAATCCCTGCGGAACAAATATATACAGATGATGATGGAAGAATTTTGATGGTGGAGATAACGGACAATAATCTAAATAATCTTTTAATAGCAATTTATGCCCCAAATGATAATCAAGAAGATTTTTACAGGAAATTACATAAGAAAATAATTGAACTGGACTATGCTAATATCTGTCTGATGGAAGATTTTAATGGAATAATAAATGACAAATTAGATTATAAAACACAAAAAACAGCAAAGAAAACTAGAAAGACATTGCCAAAATCCTTCTTTCAAATGGTAGATGAGATAAACTGAAAAGATGCATGGAGAGAGAGAAATGCAGAAAATAAACAATATACCTTTTATTCAAATAGACATGCATCATGGTCTAGAATAGATATGTTATGGATGTCAACCGAATTGCTTTCTAACATACAAGACATTGAAATAGAAGCAAGTACCTGGGCAGATCACAATCCAATAACACTTGTATGGAAAGAACAAAAAAGGAGATCTAGATGGACTTTAAATAATACGATATTAAATGAAAAAAACTTTAAACAGAAAATTGAGACAGAATTGACTTTTTTCTTTAAAGAAAATACAAAGGAGGATGCATCATTACAGAACCTCTGGGACACAATGAAGGCTTATACAAGAGGTTTGATAATGGACTATACAAGGAAAAGAAATATAAAACAGAAAAAAATCCTTAAAATATTGGAAGATGACTACAAGAAGTTGGAAAAAGAACTACAGAAATTTCCACAAAAAAAGACATTAAAATGGACATAATTAAGCATAAAATGGGGCTAATGGAAAAAGAAAAAATAGCACAAAAAAATTAAAAATGCTAAGCAGAACTATTTTGAAGATGCAAACAAACCAGGCAGATGGTTATAGAATATAAATTGAGAAAGGAAAGAGACTTGAGAAGAATAAATCAATTGATAAATGAACAAGGACATGTATGCTATGGAAATGCAGAGAAGAAAAAAATTATTCAAGATTACTATGGAAAACTGTACCATCAAGAGAATGTTCAGGAAGAAAGAATTGAACAAAACTTACAGGAAGCAAATTTGCCCCAGATACCCAAAGATATTGAAACAATGTTAGAAAGTAATGATGGGAATTAACAGAAGCTTTAAAAAAGCAAAACATTGGGAAAGCACCAGGTTGGACGGTTTGCCAGTGGAATTTCATTCCAGGAAACATTGAATCTTCACTTATTAGAAATTATGAATGAAATTATGACAAAGAGAACACCCAAAACGTGGTCAGAAGCATATATCACGCTTGTACCGAAGGAGGACACAGACCCACAGCAAGTTAAAAATTACAGACCTATATCACTATTAAATTCAGATTATAAAATTTTTGCTTCAATTCTGGCAGAAAGACTGAAAAGATACTTAAACAATTTTATTCATCCTGATCAAAATGGATTTCTGCTGAAGAGACAGATTAAAGATAATATGAAAATAATTTTAGATACACTGGAATACTATGAGGCACATCCTGAAAAACAAATGGCTCTGATGTTTATAGTTGCACAAAAAGCTTTTGATAATATGAATTGGCGTTTTATGCTGTTACAATTGGACCAAATGGGCTTTGGTAAAAAATTTACTCAAGCCATCAAAACAATATATCATAAACATACTGCAAAGATTATGATAAATGGAAAGTTAACAGACTTTATAGATATAAGAAAAGGGACCAGACAAGGCTGTCCACTGTCGCCTATGTTGTTTGTGTTAACACTGGAAGTGCTGAATAGGAATATCAGAGAAGAAAAAGAAATAAAAGGTATGAGAACTAAAAAAGAAGAGTAAAAATTACAAGCTTTTGCAGATGACCTGGTATTTATATTAGAGGATCCATTGGAGTCTGCACCTAAACTGATAGAAAAGATAGAAGAGTATGGGAAAGTAGCAGGTTTGAAAATAAATAAAGATAAAACAAAGATTTTAGCAAAGAACATGTTAGTAAGATGAAAGAAAGAATTGGAGGAAGTTTTGGGGATCCAGGTCACAAACAAGGTTAAGTATTTAGGGATACATATAACACCAAGATGTACCACACTTAAGTAGGATAATTATCTTAAACTTAAACAACAGATTGCGACAGATTTGATAAAATGGGAAAATTTACAATTATCACTGATTGGGAGAATATGTACAATTAAGATGAATGTATTGCCTAGAATCTTATACTTATTCCAGACAATTTCAATCAGATTAGGGAATTTTTTTTTTGAAGATTTAAACAAAATAGTGCTAAAATACATTTGGGAGGGGAAGAAAGTGAGAATAAAACTTAAATTGCTACAAGATGCAAGAATAAGAGAAGGATTTGCTTTGCCCAATTGGGAATTATACTACCAAGCGACGAGTCTGATGTGGGTAAAGGAGTGGAGAACGCTAAGGAATACTAGACTTTTGAATTTAGAAGGACATGACCTGCTGTTAGGGTGGCGTGCCTTCCTCTGGTATAAGGTAACTAAAATGCAGGGGTATTTTAGAAGACATTATATTTGAGAAGCATTGTTTCTAAACTGGGAGAAGATAAAAAAGCAATATTATTTAAAAATTCCGCTATGGTTATCTACTATTGAAGCTTTTTCCTATCCAATAATATATAAAAAGGAACAAACAGTTAGATATGGTGAGATATTGAATGAAAAGGGTGAACTTAAATCTATGCAAGCGTTGGACGAGCAAGGTATAAAAATGAATTATTTTTCATATTTCCAAATACAATCTAGATCTGATAAAGATGTTAAAAAAGAAGATATCTATGATAATTTGACTGATTTAGATAAAATTTTGACAGGTACTGATGAAAAAGTAATAACAAAAATTTATGGACATTTGCTAGAGTTTAAATTAGAGGAAGAACAAGTGAAAGAAACAATGATTGCTGGGGGAAAATTTCGGATATGGGATTGATTTAGATAAATGGCAAAAATTGTGATCTAAAAATTATAAAATGACAATGTCAGCTGCATATAAAGAAAATTTGTATAAGATGTTTTACAGGTGGCACTTACCCCCGACGAGAATTGCGAGGGTGTTCAAGAATAAATCGGATAAATGTTGGAAATGTCATCAGATACCTGGTTCATATTACCACGTGTGGTGGACATGCTCGGATGCAAAAAGATATTGGACTAAAGTCCACACATGGTTGCAAAAAATGATAAAACAACACCTAGACTTTAAACCTGAGATATTTTTATTGGGAATTATACCAGAAATATATTGTAAAGAATTGGAATACTTGATTGTAAATGTTTTAACAGCGGCTAGAATTGTATTTGCTAAGAATTGGAAAAATGAAAAAATACCTATGCAGGAGGAAATTATTAAGAAAATCATGGACTGTGCCGAAATGAGTAAATTGACATTTGAAATTAGAGAACAAGAGGATAAACAATTTTATATGATATGGGATTTATTTTATCAATGGTTAGATAAAAAGACATGGTAAAGAATTAGATTAGTAAGCCTTACAATAAAAGTTAATAGACTGATAAAGAATACAATATAAAATATATAACCATTGGATGAATGTATAAGATTAAATCATGAAAATTAGAATATCTCATATATAATGATGGAAAAATAGTCAAATGAATGTTTAATAATTGATACTATATAAGCACAAGCTAGACCGATAAGGTGAGAATTTATACAACTTGTGAGTAACGGTAAAAAAAGGATAGCACAAAAGATTGTAACCAACGGATACACTGTATGTATATAATTGAAAGAGGGCTTTATGTTTTTATGTTTTGTTCGTATGTTTGTTGTAAAAAATAAAAACTTTGTAAAAAAAAGAAAAAAGTGGTAGCAAAATCAGACATCATGGTCATATGATATCTTACTTAATGACTACAGTGGAAGAGAGGTTGTAAGTCCGTCACAGTCATGTGATGATTTGCTTAATGACCTGGTACTTAGCAATGGAGTTGCCAATCCCAAATGTGATCGATAAACAAGAATTACTTGTACTCAAGATTTCAACAACTTTTTAAACATGAATCTTGATAAAAAGCATACATGTCTTATACTTGTTGGGTGCCCTTATTCAGTGAAAATGGAAGCATAATTTATGATATGATAATTGAATTGGGAAGCATATCTAATCTGTATGGATCTAGTAGATGTAGAATGAAAGGGAATTGGAACCTGTGTTTTCACTAAATTTACTATTCTTTATTAGTTCAGGCAAAGGGAAATACATTATGATTTCAGTAAGATTTTCTTAGAATCAAAAAAAAAAAGGTGGTATGTTAGAATTAAATAGTAGGATCTACGACAGTTTCTACCTTCATATTTGTCATTAAGTCCTTGGGCCTATTTGTATATTAGCAAACCTCTCTTGTCTGTCTGTTTGTAGCCTTCAGTTAGCGCAAACGGTTCACCATAGCACAAACATTTTGGAATTGGGATATTTCAAATCTGGTAACTTAAAGGATGCATACAAAATCCTGGATTCATTATTTCCATGTAATTGAAATGTCAAGGATCTTCACACCAGTTCCATTCACAGTATTGTGGCTACTGCAGCATCACTGCAGTCAATTGCAGTCACATGTTTGTGATTTCAGACTCCTTCCCTGATTTCCCACAAAACAATGGGGAAGCCTGCAGAAAGTCAGAACTCACTCCCTGTTCCCACTGCTTTTTTGCCCATCCATGGTCATTCTGCTTCTTTGCTTAGGTGAGGAAATATCTCTGAAAGGATGACCCTGTAGGTCTTGGGTTATCTAATATGTTACTATGACCATCAAATGATAGAAAATGGGAGAGGCAAAAATGTTGTAATGTATCCTTGGTCCTTAGTGAAATACTCTTGAACTATACAAGGATCTTAAAGAAGCGAGAAAATAAAATGATTCATCAGCATTGCCTCTTGCAGCCTTGATTGAATAGAATTCCTGTAAAATAATGTCTCTCTTTATGTGGCTGTAATGATATGAAAGATGACTCCTATTATAGAGTATAATTTGAATCCACCTTCCTTCTCCAAGCTTAGGGGGAAAAAAACCAAGGAAATTTCAATCTGGATACATGTAAGCATGGCCATAAGTAGTTGCCTATTCCCATTTAAATACCCAGAAACAACACGTGTGGCCTCAGAGCCACCCAAAGATTGTGGATTCCTAAATTTAAAAAGCAAACAATTGAAGGTACAGCATTGAATTTTAGCTCACCCTTCTATGTACAATGATAAAACAGTAGATTATAGAATCAATTAAACCCAAGTAAAAAAGTCACCTATATATTTAACAATTAAAATCAACTATTTTTATATTTAACAAATAAAGGTTTGATGAAAGATGATTTTTTACTATCTTCCTAAATACTGGGAGGATGTAAACTCAATGAATATTGTGTTCAAATTTCTAGAGGAAGCGAGACCAAATCTCCCCAAAACATAGGATTTCAACTGAAGGGTTGCTGCTCAGCTCTGATCACACCAGCTCCTATTCTTTTTCATCCCTTCCCCCTAAACACTGGCATAATACTCTAAAGTTATACCAGCCTAAGACTGTCATAACCTGGACTGAAGCCAGCATAAGGAATTCAGTTGTAACCCTATCCTATGTCCAGCTGGCATAATTCAAATATAAGTTTCAGTGGAACCGGGGAGTGGGCTGGGGGGGGTGAAAAAATTCCTATTGAATTTTGTGCCACGCATATAGGAATAGGATAGCAATAGCACTTAGACTTACAGCTTTACAGTGCTTTACAGCCTTCTCTAAGCAGTTTACAATGTCAGTATATTGCCCACAATAATCTGGGTCCTCATTTTACCGACGTTGGAAGGCTGACTCAACCCTGAGCCTGGTGAGATTTGAACTGCCAAATTGCAGGCAGCCGGCAGTCAGAAGAAGTAGCTTATAGTACTGCACTCTAACCACTGCGCCACTGTGGCTCATGGTGAAATCAGAGCCAAGAGTTGGCATAGAAGATTATTTAGTGCACTAGAGAAGATCAATGTGCTTCAAACAGCTAATTTCAGATTTCAGCTGTCTGTAAACTTTCTCTTCAAGCTTAAAGAAAAGAAAATAGAAAGGAGTAAAAAAATTTTTTTTAAAAAAGAGGAATCTAAAAATATAATAAAGAGAAAAAATAAAGACATGACATCAATCTTCATCACAAGTGTAAACAAATTTAGTGACTCTTCATCCCCTCTAAGTTACAAACATCTCTTCACCCCATATCCCATCTCTTATCTATATACAAATCCATAATATATTATCTTTTAAGTCATGGTGTCAACAGAAAGTCCATAAGGGATTGCCAGAAGTAACAGAAAATTAAATTCCACCCTGAACGATTTCTCAAGCAAATTTTCCTCTTCCTTTGGTTTTTCTTTCATTCACACTATCCTTTTGAGGAAATCGGGTATCAACACAGTAAAGTCAACTTTATATTGCATTTTTCACACTGTTTCTATTGCATGTTTCACTGTCTGTTAAGCAAAACAATTCTTTCCCATTTCTTTAACCTCAAATATAGATAATGTGTTGGCTTTTATTTATTTGTTTGTTTAGTATTTTTCCCAAATTTCATTTGGACAGATGGAAATCGATCAATCCATCAGTCTCCCCCCTCCCACCCCTCTCTGAGGCATTCAACATTAGCTAAGTGAATTGTTCTCATTTTAGGATTCTCAGTTTTCCTTGTATAAAAGATGATAGGAAAAAAGCACATTATATTCCTTTTGTGATATATTTTAACAACTCATTTTTTGGGCTCCAAAACATCCATCTGACAAACCAGGTGGGAGGATTGGTTTTTCTCATTTGAACCTAGTTTTTATGAAGCTTGCAAGCAAATATAGGTGAAAACGTTCTGAGGGATAAGGGTTTGTAGCAGTCATGGTTCATCATAAATTTGGCACATGTTAGCTGGCAAGCTTGCCTTGAGGTTTGCTGCATATATTACATAGTCTCACATAGTCTTTTGTAATCTAAAGGTAGACCTTGACTTTAACAGTCATTCATCTAGCGACCATTTGAAGTGAACAGTGGCACTGACAAGAGTGACTTTACCAGCAGTCCTGACACAGCTATCATAGTTTATGAATCATTTGGGAACAACAATCTGAAGCCCTGCCCTTATTTAGACAGATCTTTAATCTAGCCTGCTGGACTAGATCTAGACCTGGTGGTGAGCGATTGTCTCTAGTATTCATCATGGACTCTACTAAGAATGAATTCTTCATTCTTTAAAAATAATACACATTGAGCAATTGTGCATACTTCTAAAAATAAAAGTTGAGATTTGGGGAAGTTGAAGTCTGTCTTCATTCAATATCCTACTATATAGAACCTCCCCTTTGTGCTTGTTTCCTGCTTGCTTTCAAAATCTGCTGAAATTCGCTTCCTTAACTCAGGCATTCTATATTTTTCTGTTATCAGTTTTTAAATATGTTTTTAGTAATGAAATCTACAACAGAAGGTAGCATTCTGACAAGGTTCTATCTAGTATTCTACTTAGTAAGTCATGCCTTTTCTTTTCTCTGCACATTTTCATATTTTCTTCAGTTTGCAAGGCGTTCTGTGGCCAATGAATTTGGGGAATTCTCATCACTGGAGTTTCCCCTAGACACGTTTTGCATTTTTGCCAACTTTGGGTTTCATCTAAGCCTGCTGATACTCCCCATCTGTGAGTATAGGGGCCATTTTGGCTACATAAACAATGGCATATCTACCTGGATAGAAAGAAACATAGAAGTCAAACTACTGACATTTAATGGTTTGTTCATTCAACTCCAACCAAAATGATCTGTACTTGGATTCAGATCACAGCAGGGGCTTATTGCTTGGTTTAGTGCTGTGGTATTTAGAATTGTATTAAAAATGTTCTGTTATGGGAGAAAAAAGGGGTAAAACAGGTTGGAGTGGATGAGGGCATTTGCTTATCAGCCCCTACCCTCCTTAACGGATGGCAGCAATTCTGCTTGGAATTTCATCATGTTATATAGGCTAGATTTAGATTACAGGTACTCCTCGTCTTATGACCACAATTGGAACCGGATTCTCAATCAGTGCGTGAAGTAGTTGCTATGTGAAATGTCACAGGAGCATTTTGGTCATTGACCAACATTCCCAGCATTCCCACCCTAATGCTGTTTTAGCACCTGGTGGGCCATTAAGCAGAGTCCCTGATAACTATGGGATGCCCCAGGCTTGGGGGAGGTGTGGTGCAAGCCATGCTTGAGTTGGGAGTGCTGGTGCAGTGCAGCACAAAGCTGCAGTTACTCCATGAAAACTTCACCTACCCAGCCCACCAGTGTAGAGAAAGATGCTGTGGCTCAGAAAACCTCATTGCCCACCTGGCAATTCAAACATACTGAGAAGTGGAAAGACTCAACACCTACCGGGCCCACCAGCGTACACAAAATACTCCACCGTTTTTCTCCAACTGTTCACAGGTGCACTCATCCTTCTTACTGAGACTGCCTCATTTTCCAAGTAGCTTTTATTGCCATGTTCCTTTAGACCAGGGGTGTCCAACCTTTCACCTTCCCTGGGCCACATTAGAAGATGAAAATTTGGTTTGGGCCGCACATAAAATAAAATAACAGTAACGATACCTGATCATCCAAAAAAACCATAGAAAACATAGTTAACATATTAAATTTATTTGGAAATGAAGTTAGTGAGATGTTTTTATTATTAATTATTTATTAAAAATTACTTATTTTTTATCACAGTTTTTTTATCACGGTTTATTTTCTGGCCAAATTTTTTTGGGGGGGGGGAGAAAGCTCGCCCGCCTCGCGCCTACCTCTCCTCCTGCAAATGGCCCGGCTGGATGAGGCAGGACTGGAAGGCAGAAGCAGCAGCAGCGGCGGGGGCAGAAGCAGCAGCGGTGGCGGGGGCAGAAGCGGAGGCGGCGGGGGCAGAAGCGGCAGCGACGGCAGGGACAGAAGTGGCAGCGGGGACAGAAGCGGCGGGGGCAGAAGTGGCGGCGATGGCGGTGGTGGCAACAGCAGGAGGTGGCGCTCTGACGGCGCCTGTTTTTTCTGTTGCTGCTTGGCCTGGCGCTCGCCTCACCCTGCCTCGCGCCTGCTTCTCCTCCTCCTCCTCGCTGGCTCTGGCACGAAGGTTGGGGTGGGCACTGGGCCGCATTACAAGGTGACCTGGGCTGCATGCGGCCCTTGGGCCGCAGGTTGGACAAGCCTGCTTTAGACCCTTTATCCTAATCTATGTACTCTGGGGTTGAAGATTTCCTGTGCTGAAATTGAAACAGAAATTTCAGCCTCAGAGCAAGGAGGGATACAAGTCCCTTCATTTGGGGGCTGAATGAAGTCCTTCATGGCTGAAAATCCTGCTTGGAGTTTGGCATGGATCTTTTTCAGCTAGCCTCCATAGACTGCAGGGCGTCTTTTCAGGGGCAGTAGCTTGTAATGTTCTGTGCTAGCTTCTACGCTGACTTTCTGGGGAATCCGGCAGGGAAGATTGTAAATGGTGATTGCAGAGCATTTTGCAACTGGTCATAAATGCATATGGGTGGCCAAGTACAGAGATCACAATCATATAGTCACAGTGGTGACTACAACAGCTGTAACTGTGGTCACCTTTATGCATTTCTTTGTTCAGCACCATCGTAACTTCATGTGGTCACTAACTCAAGAGCTATCTATATGAATTAGACTTAAGCATGCTTGAAATAAATAAGCCATGCTGAATTTTTTATATTGACTTCAATGGGATCTAACTTTCTGGCAATCTGAATCAATAAATACTTTCATTACTTGATTAAATTCTAGTACATATAATTGGCTTTGTTGCTTCAGATGGCTTGTTTTTTCCATTATTAAACAAACACGAACAAAGGTAAAAGAACATACAGTAACATAGTAAAGGTACCAAAAAATATGAAATTCATCTTCTGATATTATTCAATATAGTATTAACAATGCATATGGTCTCAATTAAGCATTAACAGTTTGAAACATTAAGAGAAAAGAAAAAAATGATTGGAAATGTATGTAATGATCCAAACCAGAAAACTTTACAGGATTGCATAATAGTCTTGTGATTTACTAATTTTTCTAAAATAACCCCAGAACCATGAGATGATGAAACACTGTTTCAAGACTAATGGTTTTTTTTTTCTGCTTAGGAAGTTGATATAATAAAGATAATAAATAATGAATGATTCCTTTGAATAATTTGTTCTGAATTGTTAATTTTTCTTTGCTAGTTTTTGCATTTATCCAAGTCTTTGGAAACAAAGATGATTTTTTAAAAAACAAATACATTCTAGTTATGCTAGATATTTCTGATACGGTTGGTAGTAAAAATAGGAAATGAAAAGAAAACAGTAATGTATTTTTCACTGGAAAGAAAGCTCTGCCTCATTCTCCCCCCGCCCCTTATTTTTTGATGGGGGATGGAAATTGTAATGAAATCTCTTGCTTGAATGCCATTCCATGTCCCTAAATGAATGGAGGAGCCATTGTTTAAGAGGTCTGGAATTCAAAGAATGCAGTACTATAGGAAGGGTCAGAGGGATTTAAGTTGATAGAGGAAAACATGTGTCTAACCAATTCTACCTCAACTAGTTCTAACAGACATCTACTGAAAACGTGGGTATTGAGGAGAGAATTGGGATGAAGGGCAGAGAGAACCGATATGCTTTGCAAATTTTTTATAAGAAATTCAAACGTATAACCTAAAGTAACTGCCTATATATAGAGTGTTAATAAACCAAGCACTTTCATTAATAATCAAAATATGCCCTTCCAATTTCAAGGTAAAATATTTGCTTACTTTCTCTTGCCAAGTTTTCTGGGTCATAAAGAATAAAAAAATAGCCCACCTCAAACCCTAAAACATGACCCTCTCTTTCCCAATTTGTTATTTAATATTTTCAAATGAAACTTCTGATATCTTCTATTTTAATCCCACTGAAGTAAAATTAAAGATAATAAATTACAGCAGATTTTTTTTGTACCTCCCCCTCCCAAACATCTTGCATCTTCTACAGTAGTAATGAGTTTTAACCTTGTTCTGGGGAGCATTTGAACCTTGTACATGGGTATGATAAATAGAGTTCCGACTTCCAAGTGTAAATTTTGTCCCTATTTTATCTAAATATTTTATTTCATCCTTTATTATGTTATCTTTGACAACAATCAATAGTGTAACATCAGTGTCACCCAACTCAATAAGAGAGCAGATAAACATTTAAAAGGTTGTGGTTGGTTTAGTGACGATTGTAATTCTTTCCAAATTTGATGGTAGAAACATCTATTAAATCCAGCACCTAATTTATGTGTAAACATAACATGGATATTTTGTTTTGGTTTAGTGGATTTGCAAAATACCTTATTGTGGCTTAGCTTGTTGTTGGAAACAGGCTGTAGATTTAAGTGCCCAGCTTAAGTCTACATTTATGTTGAGATAGTGCTCCACTGAATAAAATAAATAAATGTCAGAAATGCCTAGATAGTCAAAATGTATTTTCCTGATGTCTAAATAAGATCAGTGTTGGCACCATGTCTTCTAATGACATAGCAAGGACCCATATCCTTCTTCTCTGCAGTTAATGTTTGTTCGATGGAGGTATTGTGTGTCAAGGGGTTCCTACAGAGTGATGAAGAACACAAATTTTAAAACAACAATAAGCACTTCTACTGTATGTAAGATATGGCCTTCAGGTATACCTTGCAGAAATTATCTTTTCATTCAAGAATCTTCAAAATTACAGATGGATATACATATAGGCAACACACCATGGTTACGTTCTGTAGTATAGGGGTGTTCCAGTGGCATCCTAACTGGCCTGTATATAAACACTCTTTTTAATACAGCATAGCTCTTTTTACGTTCATACTTTGGATGATGATAACATCAAAAATAGCTTTAACTTTAAATAGCAAAACTACATGCAAGAACAAATGAAAAGAAAAGGAACAATTGAACTTGGAAACGAGAAAGAAGGGGAGGGGAGAGAAAGAACATTAACACTCCCTCAGTAAACTTGAATAACTGCATTTCTCTCAAAGGCCAAGATCAAGAACAAAATAGTATAAGGTAGAGTTGGGGTTGGGTCTCTAGGATAGGTATTTCCCTAAAAAGATCCCATAAAAAGATCCCATACTGGCTCTCCTAATCCTACCCTCAGGGTTTGTATTTGAGTAATATGTTAGATGTACAAGACAATTGTTGATTCATTGAATGGCTGTTAATTGATTTTTAAAATCCTTTATTCGGCTGACAGTTAGTAATTAATTAATTAAATCCAGAGACTGACCTCAGAACAACTCTGGGTAGTTTAAGAAGAGTAGAAAACAATAAAAAAGAAGGAAAAAAACATGTTCATTTGGATAACCATACTACATATACCACAAAACACAAGTAGCAGGAGCTTTTCAATAACCTTACCCACACATCTGGGAGAAGAGCCAAGTTTTATAGACTTCTGGACATAGGAGCCACATGAATCTTTGGGGCAGTGGTTGCTGTTCTAGAATATGGGCACTATCACAGATTTAAATGTTTTATTCTGATGCATCTTTACTCAGATTCCATCTGCTTCAGAATTTAATTAATTGTATCTCATTTTGTTTTATTTTTTCAAATAACTCAAAGTGATGAACATATCCAACTTATCTTTCTTCAGTTTTCCACCCAACAAACCCCTGTGAGGTGGGTTTGGACTGACAGTGTGACTGGCCCAAATTCACCTAGCTGGCTTTCATGAATTTTACGTCAGGACTTGAATTTACAGTCTCCTGTTTTCCAGCCTGGTGCCTTAACCACTAGACCAGACTGGCAGATGAATTTGCCTGTAGATTACTGTGGAGTGAAGGATATGTACATTATTTCAGAACAAAGTTTCAGACTTGCAGCTATAATTCTATGTTTTAATAGAATCTCAAATCCACCAATTAAAACTCGGGACACAATAGTACCTCAGGTGGGGGACAAGGAATAAAAATATAGAATATAGTCTAGGAATTTATTTTTTGTCTTTTACACCAGCTTAATTTAAGAGATTTTTAAAATTATTTTTCCTTTTCTTAGACAGTTGGATTAGAAACTTTTCTAATTACAAAATTTTGTAATTAGCAGCAATCTTAGATGCATTGGAGGACACCATAGTTCAATCCAGGTTTATTTAATCCTTGTATTTCATGTAGACCTGGGAAAGACTACTACTATTACTACTTGGAGAGATACTGTCAGCAGTACAGATACTGCCAGATAGGCTGGTGGTTTTATTTGGAATAAAGCAGTTTCTATTGTTGTATAATAAAGTTCTCTAGAGCCTAGCTATTGTTTTCCACTGCTTTCATCAGTTGGCCCTTTCCAAATGTATTGGACTGTAATCCTCATGATTTATATCTGACATACAAAGGCCATCAGCATGGGCTACTGTAGCATCATTACCAAATTTTTTTAAAAGTACAAACAAAATGCTATGATTTTCATCTGATAAATAATATTTAGGTTTGAAATTTTCCAACTCTAAAAACGATAGTAATTTTGTCCAAGTCTCTCTCTTTAGACACATTTTATTATTTGTTTTGTCATTTGTTATTAATTGTGTAATGAAAAGCACTGTGGCAACTATGATCAAGTTGATATCTAACCTTTCGGAAGTACTGAAAACACTGCTTTCCAAACAGTTTCCTTAATTACCCAAAATGGCTTATCAGAAAGTCATTACCAAAGTTTGAGGATCGCATGTCCGTTCCTTAAATACCACTCAAATAGTGGCTAAAGGGCTGTAATTCAAGTATTAGCCATATTAACAATATAATAGAACAATATTTGTCATTTCAAGAAATTATCGATGGTAATTGATCAGTTTTTGTCTTAATAGAAATATTTTGGGAGGTTTTCAAATATATTTTAGTAAACGTGGCAATCTTCAGATCAGTTTAAATGTTCCTGTTGTGGTGGTATTGTGTTCTTGTGTCATTATCCAAAGAATAAAACCCAATTTTGCCCAGTTTTGGTTAATGCATCTGGGAAACATTGACTTAAGGGCTGTGTCAAGAAATCTTTATGTCATCTGTAAAATGGCCAACTTGACAATATTTTATAGCTGTTAACCACATACCCAATTGTTGTGGAATTCCAAAATTGCTTAAACACTCTTGTTCTATCTTTTTGTTTTATAATGCTTTATGTCAAGGATCTGTACCATCAAAGAACTCGAAAGGGAATTAGACTGAATGAGAAATAATCCGGTGAATTATTGCTATATATTGCATATAAATTGTGCATGCAAATAAAACTAGTTTCCCATATTTTGTGAGTGGGTGGTGGGTTAGATACATACATTACAGAAACTGGCAGGGGCCAATAGATAAAATATAGATTTGTCTTGAAATATAGTCACAGCAGGTAGATAATGATACATATGGCCATGGATCTGTTACAGTATTTGCATTTCACCACTCTAAATCGCAGCTGTTTAGTGAATTTAGGGACCTCCTAGAAGTCTGATGAAATGGACATGTTCCACCTGTAGTTGTACGCAGCAGCTGTTACAGAGCAATGAATTATTTTGGCATTGGTTCTCCTGGTTTCTATTTTGAGAAGTAGGCATTACAAAGAGCAAAATTGGGAAATGTGAAGTAGCTATTCCCTTTGTATCTGAGAACTTATTAAAATCTTCTGTTGACATTATTCTTTTTTTCCTCCTCCTTACTACATCTTTGATTCAGTCTTGCCTAGCTGTTAAAATATGTTTATAGACAACCCTTAGGCTCTTTATAGAGACTCTTTCTCTTCTTTATTAACCCCCTAAGATTCAAGCCGATGCTCTCCAACTGTAATTTTGTTCACCACATCTCCTTCAAACAGATGGGATTTTCAGAATGCTCTAGAGAGTCAAGAGGAATCTAATCCTAAAGATAAGAATCATTAGGAGACTGGATATAATGTCTTGGATTTTTCTAGAGGATGTGGTAAATGGCAAGAATCAGGGAAAGTTAGGACAGTGGGTTTATGGTTGCTAGATGCTGCTTTCACTTGGCCTTTGGCCAATATTTGGGAGGGGGAACTATCCAATAATGCACATTTCAGTATAATATTAAGGTAAGAATCCTATTCAGATTCAAAGATCATTTCTAAAAGTTTTTAATTAAATGGACGCAGTACTTGGTGACTGCTTCTAGCTTGCATTTAAAGAATATCAAGACGCTGAAATTAAAATGTCTCCAATGTACTCCATTTAATGCAGTAAATGGCTGCATTAAAAATTAAGGACCTACACTGAGCTTATCAGTAATATGAAAGAAAAAAAATAAAAACACGCAAGAAACAGATGCTCTTTTTAAATTTTGTGTGTCGGGTGAGGAATTGTATTTATTGGGAAGTTATAATTAAAACAATGTAAATATGGCAGAGACAGAATAGGAGAAAAATAAACTTCTAGAGATGGAGGTGTTAGGCAGAAAAGAAGCATGTTGCTTTTTATTATCTTGGAAGAAATCCCTGCCAACTTAATTTCTCTGTTCTTGCTGCTCCACAGTGAAAGGGGAGGGGTGAGCCAATTCTGGATGAATTGGTGAGGCTTTGATTGCTTTGAAAACAAAGCCTTCTTGTTTACCCAATGGGTTTCAAGAAGGAAATATAATTATATATCAGTTCTGGACTTGGCTTCATGAGTATCTATCCTGTTATTGCATTGTTCTTTGTATTCTTTCCAAACTAATGGAAGTCGGGACTCTGTAAGTGCATACCTTTGTCTTTTTGTCAAAAGGATCTCCAAAAATCAAACAGAAATGGACGGTATTTGGTGTGGGTGAAAATGAAGTTTAAAAATGTCCAATTCTCCAAATGAGCTGTTTAGAGCATCCACTGATTGGGAGATGCTTCTGTCACTTGTCTGATAGGCTGGGCTTTAATTGTGAGGATGCTCCTCCTCCACGAGACTCCTCCCTAGTGTCCCCAGTTTTTTTGCTCAGTCTTCATGGACATAGGCACCTTTTTTTCCCCTTTCCCTTGGCCGGAATGGCAAAGACTTCAAAAAGAGAAAACAAAAAGGTTTGCTTTTAAACTCAAAAAAAATTATTTAAGGCTCTTTGTAACAATGAGCCAAGCAGCTCCCTACAGCATATAACATCGAGCCAGGGGAGCTCTCCACAGCATCAGGGAGTGATCTCCTTGCCCCCAGTGTGATCAGAGGAAATAACGCCTCAGCTGTGTGGCTAACAACCCACATTTCTTAGCCCATGCCATTGCAACCTTTTCAAGCTGAGCCACTGTGATCACTGCCGACTGTGCTTGACGGGTGCAGCTTCACTTTAAAAGGGTCCGATGCTTCTCTCTCTCCCCTGGGAACACCGTCTGGAGTGGGGGCATCAAGGGCAAGGCTTTTATTCGCTATTTTTTCTAGTCTCAAAGAGTTCGGGGGAATGGAGGGCAATTTTAGATTTAAAACGACTTAAATCGTTCCCTAGTTTATAGGAGGCTTAAGATGAGTACACTACAGTGCATCCTTCTGAGCATAAGAAAGGGCGACCTTCTAATCTCCATTGACTTAATGGAGGCCTATCTCCACATTCCAATTAGACCCTCGCATAGCAAATTTCTTAGATTTTGTTATAATAATCAACATTTTGAATACTTTTTGAATACATTTTGAATACAGGGGAACACCTGTTACTTAGATGGCATCTTGTTATTATCATCTTCATATAAACAGGTCAAAGGGGAGGCCATAGCATCAGGCATCGCCTGGAGAGGCTTGTGGTCCATTTCTTGACACCTATGTATACACAGCTTCTTGTGTGGGGCTACAAACTTACGGCCTCCTGTAGTGTATCGATATCCTACATGGGACCTCAACAAGGTCCTTACCGCGCTCGCAAAAACTCCTTTTGAGCCCCTGAAGACCATGAGTCTGCATTTTCTAACGTACAAGGTGGTTTTCTTGGTTGCAATAACATTGGCCAGATGAATCTCGGAACTAGCCGCCTTGTAAGTTAGACAAGAGGTCTGTATTTTTCATACAGACAGAGTGGTCCTTAGTCCAGATCCAACGTTCACCCAATAGATAAATTCAGTTTTCCACAGACCACAGGAACTGATACTCCTGAATGTTTGTCCGAGGCCGACCGAGACTCTCGTATGCCAATGGCACAGACTAGATGTAAGGCGAGCTCTCTGCATATATTTAAACCACACGTCATGTTTTAGGAAAACAGAGGCTCTCTTCGTTTCCTTTCAGCCACCCACCATTGGGTGCAAGGTCTCTTCCATCAACGATTGGTAGGTGGCTGAGAGCACGATTACCAAGTCCTGTGAGACAGTCTCTTCCTGTACCCAGGGGCATCACTACTCATTCGACCAGGAGTGCTGTGACATTGACGGCATGGGCCACAAGCACCAATAGAGGAAATTTACAAGGTGGCAACATGGGCTCACTATAAGATTGATGTCTTTGCCTCTGCGGAGACTGCTTTTGGAAGGAGAGTATTACAAAGGGTCCATAGGGACTGAGAAGGGAATCCAAACCAGACGGAAGCCCTCCCGTAGCACACGCCAAGCTTTGGTATGTCCCAATCAATGGATGCTCTGAACAGCTCATCTGGAGAAGGGGCGTTGGTACTTACCTGACACGCCCTTTCCCTTTGAGCTGTGAAGAGCATCCATCCCCACCCTTATTCGTCTGATGGGATGCTATTCTGGCCAAGTATTAGAAAGGGTGAAAGTGAAGAAAGATTTTTATCACTTCAACTTGGCCAAAACTGGGGACGCTAGGGAGGAGTCCCTTGGAGGAGGAGGAGCATCCTCACAATTAAAGCCCAGCCTATCAGACGAGCGACAGAAGCATCTCCCAATCAACAGATGCTCTTCACAGCTCACAGAGAAAGGGTGTGTCAGGTAAGTACCAACGCCCCATCTAACAAGAGTGCAGGAAAGGAAAAAAGTCCAGAAAACAATCCCTGATGCATCTTTTTGGAAGAGGCAATTGAACTGTGGTTTGTTGTTGTTCTCCACTGAGCCAAAAGGAGAATCCAGGATGGGTAGTCTCTAGTCTCATAGCTCTGCAGACCGAGTTGAAAAACTGAGGACACCCCCACCCCTTGGTAATGGTCCCTAGTTCTTCACTCGGTCTCAGAGTGTTCAGACCACCCTTAAATGGACTCTGAATTGTTTGAATTGTTGAAGAATATTCACCCCCTGGATAGAGGTTTTTTCTGTTAAAAACTTAGAACAGGTTTGACAGCTAGCCGGCTTGCCAGTTTAGCCTTTTTTTTTATTTTCGTGCCTTTTTTTGTTTCGTGTTTTTTTGAAGTCTTTGATTAATTTTTAAACTTTATTTAAACTGATTTTTTGTTGTACGTTGGTCAGATTGTGATCGGAGGTGCCCCTGAGAGCCCATGTGGCCTGGGCTGGGGGCGAGAGTCCGCCTTATTTAGGTCTCTCTCTCCCGTGCCATTTGTCTTGTTTGTATTAGGCATTGCAGCCCCTTTTTTTGGCTTTGGCGGCCATTGCATGCTTTTCTTACTTTGTTTCTGTGACTTTTTGCAGGTAATATCCTTGGAAATTTAGTGTTAGCACCAGGAGCCCTGGTTGGTTTTTTTTTTTCTTTTTTGGATCCATCAGTTTAATTTTTGTGCCTAGTCTGCATTTTGAACTATTGATCTCAGGTTGGAATTCTTGAAACTTCCTGCCTTTGCATGGTCACATTGATGTGGTTAACTTATGGGCAAGAGACATTTTTCAAAAGCACCATAAGTCATATACTTGTGTGGCAAAGAGAAAAGTACTCTTGCAAGCAAGTCTTTGGATCCCCATTAAATCTTGAAAAGCATTCCAGAAGCTCTTCTTGGTCTAGGTCTAGGATATGAGATGCTACTCACAGACCCACCTTCTGGGTCTCCAGAACTAGTTGGTTGATCAGATGTTAGCATATTTTTCCAATCAAAGCTATTGTAGCCATTAGTTAAATAGGGGATTTCAAAAACTGGAATTTCACATAGGACAACTGGCTCAGTGACTAAGACCCTGAGCTTGTCGATAAAAAGGTCGGCAGTTCAGCAGTTCAAATCCCTAGCACCATGTAACAGAGTCCTGTTACATGTCCCAGCTTCTGCCAACCTAGTAGTTCAAAAGTATGTAAAAAATGCAAGTAAAAAATAGGGACCACTTGGTGGGAAGGTAACAGCATTCCGTGTGCCTTCGGTATTTAGTCATGCCAGCCACATGACCATGGAGACATCTTCAGACAGCGCTGGCTCTTTGGCTTTGTAACGGAGCTAAGCAGTGCCCCCTAGAGCCGGAAATGACTAGCATGCATGTGCGAGGGGAACCTTTACCTAACTTGAAATGCCAATTTGGGGCTTTGAATAATATTTTTGCATTTAAAGTGGAAAGCTTTGTGAAATTTTGTGTTTGAAATGGTTAAAAAATGAAGTGTGTACCCTTACATGTTGTTGCTATCAAAAAATGTTTCTTTTATGGTGTATATCAAATATGGATTGCTATAGGTTGCCTGGACCCAGGAGAGCCATTTACTTAGTGTGTTATGCATATCTGACTTAGACCCTGCCACGATTACACTCAGTTGGACTAAATATGAACCATTTTTATTTATGAAGTAAATTTCTGGAAACTTAAAAAAGACCTTTAAACCTTGAAATCATGAATCTTCATATAGTGATCAAAGACAAAACTCATTGTTCACATCCCCAAATTTGGCTGTCCTATTCTACATGAAAATTGAATAATCTGCCTCATTTTCTGTTTTAAAAAATTCCAAGCCATTTTTCAGGGTGATAATAAAATCACAATTAAACAGAAAATCAATAATAGAAGCAAATATCTCTGATAAAAAGCTTGGTTTGGGCAGTAGAATATCTGTCATCTTCCAATTTTGAACATATTTTACACATACTCACACACTATATATACACAATTCCAAGCCTTGAATGCTTATTGTTTGCTTGTAAGTGAATTTCTCCTCCTGAAACATCAGGGAAGCATCTGCCCACTTGTTCATATGTCCATTTTTCTAATCAGTTACTGCTGCTGTTTCTCTTGTACTTTTCTCTCTTGACTCATGTGCTTTCTGGCCCAATGCACTGCATTGCAACTGAGAATAGGCAAAAACAAAATATAAATGGCCTGAATGAAAACAGCTAAATCCAAGCACAAGCACAAGTCACATGGCTACCTCTAGTTATAGAGACTTAGAATACCAAACCTGGAGTATTTGGTTTTTTGTTTTTGTTTTTTTACAATCAGAGAGCTTTTAGGGTACAGAAAAGGAACGGGAAGGATTTCTGTTTCTTTTTTCAAATTTATTACCCAGTTGTTTTGAGAATTTTATTAAATAATGTGGAAAGTTTGTTTGTTGTTGGTTGATTGGCTTCCTGTTTTTATTATTTTTATAAATAACTTGTAGCAGTGAATACACACAGTACTCCTTCCTTCTCCTATTTCCCCATAACAACAACCCTGTGAGCTTGTTTAGGCTGAGAGAGAAAGCATCCAATTCAGTCAGGTTTTCATACCTAAGGCAGAACTAGAACTCACAGTCTCCTAGTTTCTATCCAGGACCTTAACCGCTAGATCAAACAGTTTCTTCTTAGGAAATTGAAAACCAGTCTCTTATGGATTATCTTCAGTTTTTGAATGTAGTAATCCTTGCCACTTAACTCACCCTCCAGTCTAGCTCTTATTTATGTCTTCAGTTTTGGTACTGAAGAAAAAGGTGTTATAATCTTGCCAAGGAGGAGAAGAAAATGAATGATAGAAAATTGAGTATGAAAAGCAGGAAATAGGAGAGAGGAAGTAGAGATCCATTTTTCTTCATTTTATTACTTTATACCCTTTTATTTCTGCAATTCCTTGAAGGACTGTATTTTTTTAAGATAATATGATAGTGAGATCAGGATTGCTGATGAATATGGGAGAAAGATGTATTGTAGAAGAAGAAAACTTTGGGACACTATGGGAACAAGGAAGCCTGCTGGATGGTTACATTTTGTTTAGAATGTTGTCCATTCTCCCACAGTGTTGGTTTTATTTATGATTAATAGTTTTTAATAGTAGATAATTTATTTTTGCTGTATGCCTCCTAAAATCATTTTTGTGAAATGGGCAGATATATAAATTTGCTAAATAAATAAATAAAATAAAAGCAGATTTGAATAGCTAATAATTAATTTCCATCTGTATCAACAGAGAAAGACAGTGAAACTCAGTTTGTTGGATTTGGCAAAAAGGAACGTTTACCAAGTTTTATAGGAAACAGCTCAATAAATATTTTCCTTACCAAAGTATTAAATTCTTCATTTAATTCAATGAAGTCCAATTATAAGCTATCATAACATACTTCATCTTTTATATCAGTATAAACTGTTTGGCCCTTAAATGATCACCAAAATCCAGAAGAACTTGCAGTGAAACTGCTTTCTCACCCTGTGAGAAGTTGCCACTTGCCAAGTACCTGAATTTTAATCACATGCCTATGGGAATGTTGCAGTGATTGTACTATAAGTACAAGGATATGTGGTAACTCACTTTTTTCAATGGCATTATAACTTCAGATGGTTATAAGTCAAGGATTACCTGTATTTGTATAGGTTTGTGTTTAATTTTATATCTGGATCTAATATATCTAATATATCTAAACATATATAATTGAGAAAAGTGCACAAGAGTTTGTCTTTTTTCTTCCTTTAATTCTCTTTTTTGGCTTATTTTTCTATTTCTGGTGTTTTGATGTTGTATTTCTTCAGTAAATAAAACCTAATAATCATCTGGACTTTTGTAAATCAGATCTTGCATACTGAAGCTATAGTATTGTACATAAATGATAGTTTCAAGATAGAGCATGCTGTTAATTTAAATACTTTTCTTTCTCTTTTTTTCAATTAGGAGCCGCAAAATTCAAATAAGAAATATCCCCCCACAGCTTCGATGGGAGGTAAGTCTGATGATATGAAAGTGGGCTTAAGACACAGCCAGGAATGGTTTTGGTTTTTAATTCAAAGAACTTTAGTATCTTTTGAGATATGTGTTTCTGACAAAATATAAGAAACTTCTTCCTGTTTCCCATCTGCCCTCCTGCTGTGACATCTATTAAAATGGAACAAGTCTATTTTTAACCAGATTTTCCAGTTCTGTCAAGTTATACAAAATAAAGGCATCATATAAATCTAATAATAACTAGGTGATAGCTATTTTATTGTATAAGGGTCCAACATTCTCCCCTATCCCAAGGTCATTGAACAGAGACTACAGAATGACATTCAACAAGAGTTACCTGATGCATAAGTTGGCTTGAGAAAGGGGCACGTCACTTGAGATCACATTGCCAATATTAGATGGATCATGAAAAAGGCACATGAATATCAAAAGGATCCATATATATATATGTTATCAATTACAGAAAAGCTTTTGACTATATAGAACAGAATAAATTATGGTTGGCTTTGCATGATCTTGGTTCTCAACCCACCTGATCAGACCTATCATTGTACGCTCACTTATCAAGAGGCAATAGGGGAACACTATGGCAGGAGCATCAAACTCACGTCATCACAGTGGCATCATGTGATGTATCAGAACTTTTTCCCCCTTCGCTAAACCAGGTGTGGGCATGACCAGCATGTGACGCATCCGGCCCTTGGGCTGGGAGTTTGACAGCCTTGCTCTAGGGAGATATAGATTGGTTTGGGGTCAGTAAAGGAATTAGACAGGAGGGACAATTCTACTCCTGAAATAAAACACAGGATGACTTTGTAGAACACAATAAGCAATGGCCAACTGCATGATTTTGGTGTCCAAATCCATCTGATCAGACTTATCAGATCACTATACACTGATCAGGAAGCAACAGTGAGAACACTTACTCTATGCAGTGGCAACACAAATCGGTTCTGGATCAGTAAGGGACTTAGACAAGGATGTATTTTGTCATCATTTTTGTTCAATCTATGTGCTGAAGTGATAATGCTTCAGTTAGATCTGAAACTCCTAGATGTTGAGTGGAGGGAGAATCATAAATAATTTGAGGTATGCAGATGATACAAAACTTTTGGCTAAAAGTAAAGGAAGACCTGAAAAAATGTTCTGAAAAATCAAGGACAAAAGTTAAAAAGTAGGATTGAACCTTAACTTCAGGTTAACAAAGAGCTTCAGGTTAATAACAGCTGCAGATGACATGAAATGTTTAAAATCAACAAGGAAGCAATATGAGAATTTAGTTTGAGAATTTATCTCTCTTGGATCAAAATTTGTTTTCCAATGACAATTCTACTCTTGAAATCAAACACAGGATAACCTTAGGCTGAACTGTAATAGTTAGCATGAATAAGATCTGGAATAGCAGCTATTGATATAAATATAAAAAGCAGCCTATTTGGAGCAATAGTCTTCCCTATAATGATGTATAGATGTGAGAGTTGGACATTAAGAATGGCTAATTGAAGAATGGACAACTTTGAACTGTGGTGTTGATGTAAATTATTGTGTATACCATGGATTTAGCTAGTACAACCAACAAAGAGGTACTGAACTGGACACATCCTTAGAAGCCAAAATAACAAGACAACATCTGATTTACTTTGGCCACTTCTTGTGGTGCAAATTCATTGAAGAAGCTAAATGATGCTAGGAACTGTTAGTGGAATAAGGAGAGGCAAGCAGAGAACATGCTGGCTTGTTAACATCAAAGCTGATACAAAGATGAACACCCAACAACTAAAAGAAGTTGTGCTTGATAGGTTAGCATGGAGAGCACTTGCCTGTAAAATTGATAAAAGTTGGACATGACTGAATGGTTAAAACAATCTTTCCTAAAAACTGAGTTCCCCTATAGTGTCCAATATTCGAAATCCTGAAATTACTTATTTTTGTTTAGCCTTGTAAAAACCAAGACAGAATACAGATAGTCCTTGCGATATGACAGGCCATTTAATGAATATTCAAAGTTACATACTCCACTCCAAAAGCTACATACAAACCCATTTCAAAGTTACAATCTCTGGAGTGCCCCTATGGTCATTTGTCCTTATGACTGATTCCAGAGATAGTGCAGCAGACAATACTTCAGTACTACAGTGACAAGTTGTGGTACAGAGGAGGCCCATAAGCTTTGCAATCCCAAGGGGCAGGGAGCAGAGCATGGAGAGTGGACTTAAAATAGTTGCCTAGAACAAGAAATGACTAGTACCTCATAATCCGAAATGTGCTAATGTGATAAGAATCAACCTAGACTCCCTTTCCTCCCTTCCCAAGTATAGTTAATTGCACAAACATGTCAGTAATTTCAATGTGAACTTTCCCTATTTTCTTCATTACAACAAACCTAAAATGGGATCTAAAGTGGGAATCAGTTGCTGCAATGAACTGAGTATTCATCATGTTTATCACTTATAAACCAACCTGTTTCAACATTGAAGTGTGTTCACCTGTCCAAATGTTATAGAACAAGGCATTTGGGTTTGTTTGCTTAAGTAAAGGCAAAAGCAGAAAGGTCTGTAATAATGTATAATGACATTGGTTGGATTTGCATTGCCAGTTGAAAGCCTTGAATATTTCTAGATTTTGTTCTTTGTTATACATTTTGGGGATAAGTAGAAAATATCTCTTCAGTTTTGTGTTGCTTTGTATGTTAAGCATGATTTAATCCCTCCCTCTTCTCTCTCTCTCTCTCTCTCTCTCTGTGTCTTATTTATGCATATTTTTAACTGTGTATGTTTTTTTTAATCTGAATAGGTCTTGGATGGTTTGCTAGCTCAGTATGGTACTGTGGAAAACTGTGAACAAGGTAAGTTTCCATGAGAAGGTTTGGAAAATAGGGGTAGTCTTTAACTTAAGATGGAACCCTACACCCCCAAAAGTATTTATGACCCAATTCTGATTGGCCGGACTCCTCCCTTTAACAGAAACATGACAACATTTTGCGCACTCAGCACCCAGCCCACATTTATGGCTGTTTGCAGCATTCCTTTGTCACAGGGCATTGTGTTTTTGCTGAAAGCAGGCATTTATTTCTAGTTTTTGACAGAAACACCTCATTGCAAACAATGGGTTTGCGCAATGACCACTGTAAAAAAAAGGTTGTAAAATTAGATAAGTCATGTGATGTCCAACTTTATGCCTATCATGACTTATGGTCATAATTGGCAAACTTTGTTGCAGAGGTAAATAAAGCGTATATCTGTGTCTATCTTAGTGCCACAGATTGAAGCAGAAATCTCTAACTTAATCCTAAATTTGTTTACTGCAAAGTAGTTTCACTGAACTCACAGATACATACTTTTGAGGAAATACCTTTGTGTAGTTGCTTGATTCTGATTATCTGATCCTGCATGTTTGCTTACAATGTGTTCCACCTCATTTTTTTTCAGTTGCTGTTAGTATTTTTTTTAAGTATTTGTTTTTCTCTAAACCAATGCATTCCTTACATGCATTTGATATACCATAAGATGCATTTAATATAGTTTTGGAATCAAGAACAATGCTTGGACATTCTGAAAGTACAAAAGTTATTGGGTAAATTTAGTTCCAATTTGCACATTAGCACAAAAGGCAAGGTTATAGTCAGCTTGTGTTGGAGTTCTCAAAATTAAATTGTAAAGCATTTCTATATGAGATCAGAGTATTGCCACACCACTGTTTTCTCCACCATTCATTTCCCCCCCCATATTCAGCAATTCAAGCAATGATGGGGAAATCAAATTCTTTACTCTTGAGATCTGTGATTCCTGAGATGAGAAGATGGAGTATAGTCTGTATTTAAATCTTAAACAATGACTCTTAATCAGTACCTGGATTAAAATGTAAAGCTAAAATAAGGATTTCTAAATAATAGCAATAGCATTTAGACTTATATACCGCTTCACAGTACTTCATAACCCGCTCTAAGTGGTTTATAGAGTCAGCATATTGCCCCAACAATATGAGTCCTCATTTTACCGACCTTGGAAGGATGGAAGCCTGAGTCAATCTTGAGCCGGTGACACTTGAATTGCCAAATTGCTAGCAGTCAGCAGAAGTAGCCATGACTCCTATGATGATATTACATGTTTTTAGTATTCTTGGAAAAGTGGAGATTTAGCTACTATTTCTAAGCTATTTTAATCATAAAGGGCATTTTAACTGAACTACATATATTTTTCTTTCTTTTTTATTTGCAAGTGAATACGGACAGCGAGACAGCAGTTGTTAATGTCACCTACTCTAACCGGGAACAGACCAGACAGTAAGTTTAAAGCGTTTTATTGGTTCGGTATTTTTGTGTGCATATAACTCTGCACAGAATACTGAACTCAAAGAAAGATATCTATATTAGCTGATTCTGATAGGTTGTTAGATCTGCAACATATTTATGATTTATTTATCTAAGAATCTGTGTCTCATCTAATTATAGTCTTATCACTTGTGTGTAAGATATCCTTGATCAATGCTTCTCTGAAATCTTGGACATGATCAGGGAAAGATTCTCTGAATTGCATATGTTTCTTTCTGGGGCTGTGGGAGAATTTTTTTAAAAAAAGAAGAACAAATAGATACTCACAATTAAGGTATATTGTTAGGTACTGCTTATTTTTGTCTCGATATATTATTCCATTATCTACTGGAAGAGAAGGAAGTTCTAGTCACATATTGTCATCATCACCATCATCATTCTTCTTCGTTGTGGACCAGTGCAAGAGTTCTTGCAGAAAAAGTACCCAAATTATTAGGGAAAACTTATTTTCTAGCAAGTGCATGTAGGAATGCTGCTTTAGTTGAATATTGCTTGTATGATTAATTAATGGACATTTCTTAAATCAAAAAACAAACCACTTCAGATATGATCTCTGGCAAATTCTGTGACATATTAAATTGTTACCAGTACTTGGCCATCTAAAAGCAAATGCTTCCTATACAGAAGTATTTGCTCTCCTTGCTACTGCTCCACTATGTGGAGGCAATGTGTAGAGTTCATGGAACTCAGCCGGAGAATTTTAAGCCTAGGTTTCAGATAACAGATTTTAACCGAGTGGCAAATGTACATGGGATGCTTGGTGGCATATAGATTGTCCCATGCTGGGTTATAGTTAATGTTAACACTCCCATCTATAGTTAGCTTTATGAATTGCAGGCCATTATCAAAGCTATATACAATTATTGATGTCTTTGGGCTCTTTTCCATTTAAGGTGCTCTCCCTACAGTTTGGGAGCCACCAGAAAATTAACCCTGCATCATTTTTGCTGCCCAGTTCCCAACCCCAATTTCCTTCATACTTTCTAACTAAAAAAATCTTAACATGATAAAAAGAATGCGTATTTTAGAAAAATATAGAAAAAATAGTGAAGAAATCAGACAAAAAATAATAAGGAAATGGAAAGAAGCAGCTTCTGGTCTTATAAATGTAATTATTATTCTTTGCCCCTTCTCTCTTAAATTGTATCATAATTTCCTCCTTTCCACAATCTGCTACAAAGGCAGGCAAGTTTAGAGAATGAGACATGTGTTTCCCTGTGCCCCAGTCAACATAAGCTTAGCCATCTGTCATTATTCTATGCTCCTTGTGAAGGTAGAAAGCCCTGCCCTGTTACCAACCACACTCAGTGTTTGTCAACTGTTAATAAGCTTCCTTTTTTAAAAACAAGTTTATTTTTCTTATCTACAAACATATATCATTGCATAAACAGTGTGACACCTAGATGCCTTACATTTTTTTTAAAAAAATGACAGTATTCCCATATTTAATACATTTAACAATATTATAAAACTTAACCTCAATATAGTTTTTCTCTTTAATTATTCATTATTTCAGTGACTTATTTTGTATCAATCTCCATATTCTAAATATCTCTTTTTACTACCAATATATTATTAATCATATTTGTAGTGTTTAACAGATTTAGTTATATTATCCAACATTTATCCCCTTTTAATGTTAATTGTACCTGTTGAGGTAATTCCCCATTAGGAGAATGAGTGCATACAGGGAGACGTATTTGAGAGTAGTGTTTGAATAATACACACAGATACACTGCACAGTAAATGTAGGTTTTTACTTCCAGAAACGTTAAGCAAAGTCCAAACAAGCAATCCAAAGTCATTCACAGGTAAATCAGTCGGTTTTTAGTCCAGGGATAATTCAGTAACAAAGTCCAGTGTCAAAAACAGTTCAGTATCAGACTTACATTAAATCCAGAAATAGCAGTTAATTAGGAAAAATGGAGGAACAGATGTTTCTGTCTAATAGATCTCCATCCAATCAATGCTTTTCCTAATAATACAGTAGTACCCGATGTAGATTTTCGTGTATTTATGTCTGTAGCAAAACTTGCATCAGCATATGCAGTTAAATTCAGTTCATCTTTACGCTCCAAATACAATGCATAATGCATTGTTTGTTTCAGATATCTTAACACACGTTTAGCAGCTTGCCAGTGCCTTTGAGTTGGCTCAGCATTAAATATCGCTAATTGATTAACATTGTATGAAATATCTGGCCTTGACCAATTACTGACATAAGATAAACTACCAATCAAGGACTGATAAATGTTCTTATCAAAAATAGGACTTTGAACATCATTATTGCTAAACTCCTGGCTCATTGGTGTTTTAGCTGGCTAACAAAGTTCCATTTTAAAATTTTTTAGTAATTGGTTAGTTTTATCTGCCTGTGAGATCTTGTATCCTCCCCTAGTTTTATCTATCTTTAAACCAAGATACTGTTTGATTTCTCCTAATTGTTTTATCTTAAATTTCTTTTCTAATAGTGAAATTATTTTAGTAGCTTCTTGTTAAGTTTTGGTGATTAATGCTATGTCATCAGTAAATAATAGCAATAATGAAATAACACTGTTACTTTCTCTTTTAAACAAACATGGATCAGCCCTTCCAGCTACAAAGCCTATTTTAGTTAATTCTTTAACTATACATTGGTTCCACTCATATCCTGATTGCTTTAAATCATAAAGACTCTTTTTTAATCTCCAGCAATCATTATTATCAGTATTATTATTTTTGAGACCTAAAGGTTTCTTTAAATATATAGTGTGTTGCAATGGTGCATGCAGATATGCCGTCTCTACATCCAAATGATTTATAACGTATTTCTCCTTAGCTGCCCACACTAATGCTGCCCTTAATGTAGTAGCCTTCAGACTAGGTGCAAACACCTCATCGTAGTCATTTGCTGTCTGATTGAACCATTGTGCTACTAACCCGGCTTTATGGGTAACAGTCCCATCTACACCTGTCTTAAGTTTATATATCCGTTTACATCCTATGGCATGTTTACCTGGTGGTAAGATAACGTTTTCATATATCTCCAGTCTTTTTAAAGATTCCAGTTCCTTATCCATTGCTTTCTGCCAAGCAGCCTGATCTTTAGCAGGATACCGTTTTAGTTCACTATAGTTGCATGGAACTGTATTCACTTGGCATACAACACTAGCCTGATATCTATCAGGTGGTTGTGTTACTCGGGTTGAACGTCTTGGTAATACAGGGCTTACTGGTGGACTCACCTGTGTAACCTGCTCCTGTTCTTCTACCTCCTCCTGTGCCTATTCTACTATTCCCTTCTGTGCTTCCTCTTTAATGGCTATTTGGGGTTTACTGATTTTATCTTTAGGGACTATTTGGGTGTCAGTAATACTATCATTGCTGGATTCCTGTTCCAGTTTATCCCATCCAATGGCTCAATAAATTTTGCATTAGCACTACAATAAACATGAGCTGTGTCTTGATCCCAGAATCTAAACGATCTGTGGTTGGCCTCATAACCCACAAAAAATAACTTCTTAGCTATATGTTGCCCTTTCAGTCTTACTTGTGAGGGAATATGCACCCATGCTGGAGCTCCAAATGTATGTAGGTAACTTAAATTTGGTTTTCTGCCATGCCAATGAGTTATTGTATTAACTACATTGCTTAAAACATGATTGCTACACATTATGGCCTCACCCCACAGTGTTTCAGGTAAACCTGAATCAGATAACATAGTACAAGCCAGGGCTTGTAATGTTTGCCCTCTTCGTTCTACAAACCAGTTATGTTGTGGTCTATAAGGTGCAGAATGTTTATGCTCAACATCAGCCAATTTCAACATTGTTTGGAATCTTTTGTTAACAAATTCAGTCCCATTATCAGTAACTAAAGTAATTACTTTACT